>NC_041382.1:258844244-258853621 GCF_002162155.2 Triticum dicoccoides
CGGGCCGGGAGGTGGCGGCGTGGCGGCTCGGGCCGCGGGGGCCTTCCCTGGGCCTGGCGGGCCGCGGCGGCGGGGACGGCCCACATGGCGGCGCGGGAGAGGCTGGGCGCGGCGGAGCGGACGCGTCCGATCCGTCCCGGACACGTCCGGCGGCGGCGGTGGATGGATCTAGGGTTAGGGGAAGAGTGGAACCGCGAATTTGAAGGAGGGGGTCTATATATAGGCATAGAGGGAGCTAGGAGAGTCCAAATGAGGTGCGGTTTTCGGCCACGCGATCATGATCGAACGATCTAGATGATGGAGAAGAGTTAGGTGGGTTTTGGGCCAAATTGGAGGGGTGTTGGGCTGCAACACACACGAGGCCTTTTCGGTCCCTCGGTTAACCGTTGGAGTATCAAATGAAGTTCAAATGATACGAAAATTGACAGGCGGTCTACCGGTAGTAAACCAAGGCCGCTTGGCATGTCTCGGTCCAATCCGGAAATGTTTAAACCCCACACACGAAAGAAGGCTAGAAATGACCACCGGAGAAGAGCGAAGCGCCGGAATGCAAAACGGACAACGGGAAAATGCTCGAATGCCTGAGACGAGCACGTATGCAAATGCAATGCACATGATGACATGATATGAGATGCATGACAACGATAACAACACACGGAGAAAAAACCCGAACCCGAGGAAATAAATATAACTTAACGCCGGAAATGGCAAGAGTTGGAGTACAAATAGGGAAAGTTATATCCGGGGTATTACAACACTCCACCACTACGAAAGGATCTCGTCCTGAGATCTAGGACTGAAAGAACGCCGGGTACTCAGAACGGAGGTGATCCTCGTGTTCCCAGGTAGCTTCATAGTCGGAATGGTGTGACCACTTGACTTTGAGAAATTTGATTGACTTGTTGCGAGTCTTGCGTTCAGTCTCTTCAAGAATAGCAACTGTGTGCTCACGATAAGAGTGATCTTCTTGGAGCTCAATGTCCTCGAAGTTGATGGTGCGGTCAGCAGTCTTGAAGCACTTCCGAAGCTGAGAGACATGGAACACGTCATGAACATTTGCAAAGTTTGAAGGAAGCTCGAGTTGATAGGCGAGGTCGCCTCTCTTGCTGGCAATCTTGAAAGGTCGCACGTATGTAGGAGCAAGCTTCCCTTTGATACCGAAGCGACGAGTACCTTTCATAGGAGAGACGCGGAGGTAAACATGATCTCCGATCTCGAAAGCCAAATCACGGAGCTTACTATCATAGTAGCTCTTCTGGCGGGATTGGGCTGCTTTGAGGTTATCATGAATGACTTTGCACATTTCTTCTGCCTCTGTGATTAAGTCATTACCCAAAAGCTGACGTTCACCGGTTTCAGACCAGTTGAGAGGGATACGACACTTCCTGCCATACAGAATTTCAAATGGGGCCTTGCCCGAACTTGCTTGAAAACTGTTGTTGTAGGAGAATTCAGCATAAGGAAGACAATCCTCCCACTTCATGCCGAAGGAGATCACACATGCCCTGAGCATATCTTTAAGAATCTGGTTGACACGCTCGACTTGACCGCTAGTTTGAGGATGGAAAGCTGTGCCGAAGCGGATGTTGGTGCCCATGGCCTTCTGAAAAGAATCCCAAAACTTCGAGGTAAAGATGCTTCCATGGTCTGAAGAGATCACTTGTGGAATACCGTGCAGAGAGACAATTCGAGAGGTATAGAGTTCCACCAATTGAGCTGCAGTGATCGACTCTTTGATAGGTAGAAAGTGAGCCACTTTGGTGAGTTTGTCGATGACAATGAATATAGCATCATTGCCACACTTGGACTTTGGAAACCCAGTCACGAAGTCCATTTCAATGTGGTCAAACTTCCATTCTGGACTGGCAAGAGGTTGGAGGAGACCTGCTGGCCTTTGGTGTTCTGCCTTCACTCTTCTGCAGACATCACATTCATTCACGAATTGAGCAATCTCGTGCTTCATTCGAGTCCACCAATAAGCTTGCTTGTGGTCCTGATACATCTTCGTGCTCCCAGGGTGGATGGAGAGGAGAGAATTGTGAGCCTCGTTCATGATCACTTTACGGAGGTCACCTTTGAGTACAACAATACGATCCTTGAAGAAGAGAGTGTCCTTGTCATCAAGGCGGTAGCACTTGTACTTGGACTGACTCTTGGCAATCCCAATCTTCACCTTTTTCACCATAGCATCAAGAAGCTGGGCTTGGCGAATCTGGTCTTCCAAGGTAGGACAAACTTGAAGGTTGGCGAGGAAACCTTGAGGAACAATTTGTAGATTAAGTTTGCGGAAAGCTTCACGAAGCTCGGGTTGATAAGGCTTAAGAATCAGACTGTTGCAGTAAGCTTTCCTGCTCAATGCGTCAGCAATCACATTAGCCTTGCCTGGAGTATACTCGATACTCGGATTATACTCTTGAATCATTTCGACCCATTGAGTTTGCCTGAGGTTGAGATTAGGCTGAGTGAAGATGTACTTGAGACTCTTGTGATCAGTGAAAATGTCCACTTTGCTTCCCAATAGAAGATGTCTCCAAGTCAACAGAGCATGCACAACTGCCGCCAACTCGAGATCATGAGTGGGGTAGTTCTTCTCATTAGGCTTCAACTGGCGAGATGCATAAGCAACAACTTTCTTCTCTTGCATCAATACTGCGCCAAGACCTTGGAGAGAGGCATCACAAAAGACCTCATACGGCTTGGATTCATGAGGCGGAGTCAGAACTGGAGCAGTGATCAATTTCTCTTTCAAAGTGTTGAAAGCAATATCACACTCCGTAGACCAAACGTACTTGACGTGCTTCTGGAGAGTTTTCAACGAATCTTCGGCAATAGCTTGCGAGACCGAGGAAGCTACAGAGTTGCTTCATGTTCTGAGGAGGTTCACAATTCACAATTGCAGACGCCTTCTCAGGATTCACGGCAATGCCCTTGGAGAACTTGGCATAGAACTGATGTTCTCTGAGCTTATCAAGAACCAAACGCAAGTGCTTGGCATGATCTTCCTTGTTCTTCGAGAAAACCAGAATGTCGTTGAGGTAGACCAAAACAAAGTCATTGGTGTAGGCGTTGAAGATGAAGTTCATCATGCGACAGAACGTCGGAGGAGCGTTGACGAGGCCAAAAGACATGACAGTGTATTCATATGAACCAAAGCTTGTCCTGAAAGACGTCTTGGGAATATATTGCTCACGAATTCGAATCTGATGATAACCCATACGGAGATCAAGCTTGGAGAATACTCGAGCACCTTTGAGTTGTTCGAACAGCTCATTGATGTTGGGAAGTGGATATTTGTTCTTGATAGTCTTCTTGTTCACTGGACGGTAATCAACACAAAGTCGGTCCGTTCCATCCTTCTTCTTCACAGAAAGAACACCACAACCCCACGGAGAAGAACTAGGCCTGATGAGACCCATTTTCTCTTGAATATCGAGTTGCTTCTTCAGCTCCTTCAACTCTTCAGGTCCGAGCTTGTAAGGACATTTGCACACAGGTTCCGTGCCAGGCTCAAGATCAATAACGAATTCAACAGGCCGGTGCGGAGGCATTCCTGGAAGCTCTTCTGGAAAAACGTCTTGATATTCGCAAACAACTGGAATTTGCGAGATAGCGTCCAATTCACCCTTCTCATTGAGAGAAAACAGACGGATGGTATTATCCCGAGCGGCAAAGACAATTACATCCTCAGACGAATGAGTCAATTGAATCTGCCTGGCTGCACAATCAAGCTGAGCCTTGTGCTTAGAAAGCCACTCCATCCCAAGAATAAGATCAATATCCGAGTCACCGAGAACCGTTGGGGAAGCCAAGAACTTGTAGTCACCCAAAGTGATAGTAACATCCGGAATGATGGAGTTAGCATGCATGTGCTTAGCGGGAGAGACAACTGCTAAAGGACTAGGCAAAACTTGCGAAACCAATTCATGCCTATTTGTAAACGGTCTCGAGATGAAGCAATGCGATGCAACAGTGTCAAAAGGAACTTTTGCAGGTATACCATTAACAGGAAGGTTACCCATGATCACATCTGACGAGTCCTCTGCCTGAGCTGCATTCATCAAGTTGACCTTGGCGTGCTTGGGGTTATGCTTGACCACAGCTGTACTTGCCGATCTGACAGGAGGAGGAGGAGGAAGACGCCTCTGGTTGAAACACTTGTTGGCATAGTGACCCTTCTGTTGGCACTTGTTGCATGTGATCTCTGAAAGCGGACGATGATACGGAGCACTCGATCTTGGAGCTTGAGACGAAGTCTTGTTCTGAAAGCCAGGGTTGGGGGGGTGGGAAGAACCACTGCCACCTTTGCTCTTCTGCTGATACGGCTGACAGAACGGAGGAGGAGGAAGCCAATACTTCTGCTGATTGGCCACTTGAGTAGAGGAAGAAGGAGTAACATCTCTGACTCGCTTCTTGGAAGCGTCGCACCTCAACTGAGCAGCCTCTTGCTTCAGTGCCATGTTGTAGAACTCATCGTATCTCAAGGGTTCAAAGAGGACAAGAGCGAGCTGAATTTCTTCTCTGAGACCACCCCTGAACTGATATATCATGCTCTTCTCATCAGGGATGTCCTGCTTGGCAAAGCGAGCAAGCTTCTGGAACAACTTGTTGTAGTCATAGACAGATAAAGAGCCTTGCTTCAGATTGCGGAATTTCTCACGCTTGCTTTCAACCATGCTCTGGGGAATATGATGAGCTCGGAAATCTCGATGGAAATCATCCCAAGTGATAACACGTCCACCTCTGGAGTCCTTGTACTTCTGGAACCATTATGCAGCTTGATCTTTGAGTTAGAAGGAAGAGAACTTAACAAAGTCCTCAGGCCTGATGTTACTGCACTCGAAATGCTTACACAGATCCACAAGCCAATCGTCAGCATCGGTTGCCTCAACACAATTGCTGAAAGTCTTTGGCCCGTTAGCAAGGAACTGGTTGAGTGTAGCAAAGTGATTGTGATTGCTGCCTTGATTCCCTTGGTTGCCTTGATTGCACTCTTGAAGAATTTGCATGATCAACTGTGTGTTTGCATTGGTTGCGGCCATCACAGCTTGCCATGCCTCTGGAGGAGGTGGAGGTGGTGGCGGATCAGGATTCAGAGTCGTGCGCGTTGGAGGAGCCATCCTGAAGAGGTTGACCACCATTAGCACATTGACAGACAAATAATGAAGCTGAATCCAACGGAATGACAATTGCAACATATAGTCTTCACATCCGAACAAAATGAACGAATGCATTCCTCTTGAAATGGTCACATATCCATAAATTGAGAAGCCACGTAGAATTAAGGTAGAGAAATAAATCAACAAGGTACGGATCAAGAACGAATAATCGGTAAGAAATCCCAATCTCAAACCAATATCCGTGGAAGAAGGACTAGAGCTACTAGAATTCCCACCTATGAAACTCCCGAACCTTTCCGGTTATGCAATCAGGTGTTGGGGATACAGGGGAAGCATACTATCTCACCCAAATCTAGCAATTCCTACATCCAGCTGTATCCATCCTTCAACACATAACCAAGAAACCTTCGGAAACTATCTACCTCAACCTTCGAAAAACATCCATTATACAAGTTATGGTGATACTCCCGAACTCCCGCCCCAGTACTGGGTGGCGTCGAGGTTATCTCACCAACGAACTGCATAAAAGGTATTCCAGAACTACAATGATAAAATTATGATGACAACACTCCAGAGCTCAACTCCCCGGGACACTTCCACTAAACCCCTAACAGGAGGCACCAAGACAATGTTCTCATCATAAAACCATCGGAACGATTCCAAGATACCCGCGTGATCCTAAAAATTTTTTTAGTGAATTTTGAGAAGAGAAGAGTCAAAACTCTACATCAGGATGCCTTACCGGAGCGATGAGGAGGCTGGGAAGTAAAAAGAATTCCTAATCTCTCCGATATATAATTCCTAAAGACTCAAAGCATTTTTCTAGACACAACTCGGCCGCTAAAACGATCAAGCAATGGGGCTCCTAAGGTCGAGGAAGGCTATGATTACCAACTTGTAACACCCTCGATGCGACTATATCTCCCACGTGTCGAGGCACGACTTAGAGGCATAATCGCATTGAAGGCATATGTCGCAAGTTAGGCAATCTTCACAACATCCCATGTAATATAAATAATAAAGGGGAGATAACATAGTTGGCTTACACTCGCCACGTCAATCAAGGACATAAATAACATTACATCATCCAAACACTCATGGCCCGACTATGACGCCACAATAAAAGATAACCCAACATGTGACAACGGTCCCGTTCACCCCCAATTGGGCACCACTACTGATCATCGGGAAAGGAAACATAGTAACATTGAGAGTCTTCGTCGAACTCCCACTTGAGCTCGTACGCGTCTCCTGGAGCGGAATCATCAGGCCCTGCATCTGGTGTAATAGTAATCTGTGAGCCACAGGGACTCAGCAATCTCGCACCCTCGCGATCAAGACTATTTAAGCTTATAGGTAAGGCAAGGTAAATATAGGTGGAGCTGCAGCAAGTGACTAGCATATATGGTGGCTAACTTATTTGCAAAAGAGAGCGAGAAGAGGAGGCAAAGCGCGAGCGAGAAACTAGAGAACAACCTGCGCAAACATTACTCCAACACCGTGACCACTTCCCGGACTCCGCCGAGAAGAGGCCATCACGGTAACACACTCAGTTGATTCATTTTAATTAAGTTAAGGTTCAAGTTATCTACAATCGGACATTAACAAATTCCCATGAGCCCATAACCGCGGGCACGACTTTCGAAAGTTCAAATCCCTACAAGGGAGTCTCAACTTAGCCCATGACAAGCTCTCACGGTGAACGAAGGAATAGACCTCCTCCCAAGACGTTCCGATTAGACTCGGTATCTCGGTAATTCAAGACACTTCGACAGGTTAAAACAAGACCAGCAACACCACCCGAATGTGCCGACAAATCCCGATAGGAGCTGCACATATCTCTTTCTCAGGGCACACTCAGATTGTCCTAGGTACGGGTAGGCCAGCCCAGAGTTGCCCCTGGTGGCCACCGGTAGCTGACAGGTGGACCAACACTCAGAGGAGAACTGGCCCGGGGGGGGGGGGTTAAAATAATGATGACCCTTGAGTCTGCAGAACCCAAGGGAAAGAAAAGGCTAGGTGGCAAATGGTAAAACCAAGGTTGGGCATTGCTGGAAAAGCTTTAATCAAGGCGAAATATCAAGGGGTTCCCATTATAACCCAACCGCGTAAGGAATGCAAAAATCCAGGAACATAACACCGATATGACGGAAACTAGGGCAGCAAGAGTGGAACAAAACACTAGGCGAGAGGCCGAGCCTTCCACCCTTTACCAAGTATATAGATTCATTAAGATAACATAGCAATATAATGATATCCCAACAAGTAAATAAAAGATGTTCCAACAAGGAACGACCTCCAATCTTCACCTGCAACTAGCAATGCTATAAGAGGGGCTAAGCAAAGCGGTAACATAGCCAATCAACGGTTTTCTAGGACAAGGTGGGTTAGAGGTTTGACATGGCAAAATGGGAGGCTTTCAAGCAAGTGGTAGGCATCGTAGCATTGGCATAGCAAAAGAGCGAGCAAACTAGCATAGCAAAGATAGTAGTGATTTCGAGGGTATGATCATCTTGCCTACACAGTTGTCAGAGTTGACTAGATCCTCAAAAGCAAACTCAACAGGCTCCTCGTTAGAGAACTCGTCTCCCGGCTCTACTCAAACAAGACAAACAAGCAACAAGGATACAATCAACCACGTGCAACGATCAAGCGATATGATGCAATGATGATATGCTATGTGGGATGCGATGCGGGATGCAAAACGCAAGATATGACAGGAAATACATGAACCTGGCCTCAACTTGGAAATCCTAGTGAGCCACTTGAAAGATGAGATGAAATTGCTTGAAAACGATATAAAGAACGACGGAAATGGAGTTACAGTTTGGAAATGGCAAACGATTCAAAAATGACACCGGTCTGCGATTTACAGCAAGTAGGCATCTAAATGCAATGAGATGAACATGCTATAGCACCCAAACATGACAAAACAATTCATGGCAGGGATGCACACAAGATGCTTAACAAAAGTCTTGCACTGAGCTACGGCCAATTCATCCATTAACAGGTTCAAACAAGCATGGCAAAAATGCATATGACAAACAGCTCTCAGACTTAGTGAAATTAACACTTGTCTGGAATTTCAGATCAGGTAGCCCTCTTTGGAGCATGAAAACTACATGCTACAGGACCTGGACATGGCAAAGTAAAGGATGGCATGGAGCTACTCAAAGAGCTTAACAAAAGTCCGTTAGTGACCTTGAGCCAAAAGGGATAAGAAAATACAATTGCAAGCACGTGAACATAGCAAAAACATAATCAGTTTTCAGACTTAGTGAAAACTGGCACATGCTGAAATATAACCCAAGTAGGCATGTTTACGAGATGGATGCACTCACTACAGTGCAAGTCATCGGAAGACAAGCATACACCCATCAATAAGGCACAAAATGCAAGCTATACATGGCAAGAACAATGGCATAACAAGCACGGATCAACTACAACAACATCGGAAAAATTGCAAACAAGTTGACAATCTGCCCAGATTCACGAAGTAGCAAAAGTAGAGCTCGATTGACTCAAGCTAGGTTGCTCCATAAATGCAAACAAAGACATGGATAGATAGATCACTACAATATTAAGAAAACATCCTTACTGATCATCCTCAAAAGAGGCACGGATCACTAGGAAACAACAAGAACATATGGCATCATCAGATAAACAGCTCCAGGACTTAGTGAAATCACTAAGTCTCTGAAAACAGAATTATCAAGTGCACCACTTTGCAAGCTTGCACAAGTCACTACACACATCACAAAAATACAGGGGTTGCACCTCTGGAAAGATGGCAAAACCCTTAACCAAACATATGTAGAACTCATGGGCATAGCATGCACACATTAATCATGGCAAAAATGACAAAAGTGCTAAACGGAGTAGCAGATCTGACAATTAACTCAAGTAGCCCTCTTCTAACAGCATTTCGGGCATGAAGATGAGCTCCAATGAAA
The DNA here is from genome assembly GCF_002162155.2 of Triticum dicoccoides. Classification (NCBI taxonomy): domain Eukaryota; kingdom Viridiplantae; phylum Streptophyta; class Magnoliopsida; order Poales; family Poaceae; genus Triticum; species Triticum dicoccoides. The sequence continues at coordinate 258,853,315 of NC_041382.1, forward strand.
ATGATGCAATGGAATGAAATACTCTTTGAGATGAACATTTTGATATGCTATATGCATGAATCGGAGCTACGGATGCAAAGTTACGGGGCTACGAACATGTGCATATGGACTGAGAATATCAGGGACTTAGGAAAAAAAACAACCCCCGATCTAGGGTTTGACCGGCGCGGAATCCGAGGCGGGGCCGGCGCGCACTGTTCACGCCGGAGTTCGTCGCCGACGTCGCCGGAGTGGAGAGGAGAGGCCAGGCTGGGGCCGGCGGTTGCGGTCGGAGGCGGCGGCCGGGCGAGGCGGCGGCGGCGCGGGG
>NC_041382.1:258853990-258871163 GCF_002162155.2 Triticum dicoccoides
CCCTGGGCCTGGCGGGCCGCGGCGGCGGGGACGGCGGCTGTGGCCACGTGGCGGCGCGGGAGTGGCTGGGCGCGGTCCGGTCCATCCCGGACACGTCCGGCGGCGGCGGTGGATGGATCTAGGGTTAGGGGAAGAGTGGAACCGCAAATTTCAAGGAGGGGGTATATATATAGGCATAGAGGGAGCTAGGAGAGTCCAAATGAGGTGCGGTTTTCGGCCACGCGATCGTGATCGAACGATCTAGATGATGGAGCAGAGTTAGGTGGGTTTTGGGCCAAATTGGAGGGGTGTTGGGCTGCAACACACACAAGGCCTTTTCGGTCCCTCGGTTAACCGTTGGAGTATCAAATGAAGTCCAAATGATACGAAACTTGACAGGCGGTCTACCGGCAGTAAACCAAGGCCGCTTGGCAAGTCTCGATCCAATCCGGAAATGTTTAATCCGCACACACGAAAGAAGGCTAGAAATGACCACCGGAGGAGAACGAAGCGCCGGAATGCAAAACGGACAACGGGAAAAATGCTCGAATGCCTGAGACGAGCACGTATGGAAATGCAATGCACATGATGACATGATATGAGATGCATGACAACGATAACAACACACGGAGACAAAACCCGAACCCGAGGAAATATATATAACTTAACGCCGGAAACGGCAAGAGTTGGAGTACAAATAGGGAAAGTTATATCCGGGGTGTTACACCAAGGTCCTTCATTGAAAATTTGCCATTCAATGATTCCTAGACTGAGTTAAGAATCGAAACATCATTTCTGATCTGTAGTATGTCATCCACATACAAGATCAAAAACACGATCGAGCTCCCACTTACCTGCTTGTATAAACAAGCATCCTCATCACTTTGGATGAAACCGAGACCAGTGACGACCTCATGAAAACGAATGTTCCAACTCTGAGATGCTTGCCTCAACCCATAAATGGATCTCTTGAGGTTGCATACTTTACTAGTGCTAGTCGGATCGACAAAACCTTCAGGATGCATAATATACATGTCCTCGGTTAAATTCCCGTGAAGGGAAGCCGTTCTGACATCCATCTTCCATATCTCGTAATCGAAATATGCAGCTATAGCTAGTACGATACTTACCGACTTCAGCTTCGCTACCGGCCAGTATGTCTCGTCATAGTCCATTCCTTGAACTTGTCCATAACCTTTAGTGACAAGCCGAGCTTTGTGGATTTGAACATTTCCATCGACATCGGTTTCCTTTTTAAAGACCCATTTGCGGCCAATGGCCTTTACGCCAGGCGGCGGATCAACCAAGTCCGAGACATGATTTTCATCCATGGACTTTAACTCGGATCTCATGGCCTCTAACCATGCCTCGGAATTTGGGCTCACCATCTCTTCCGCATACGTGGTCGGCTCGTCTCTTTCTAGCAACAATCCATCACGCACTCTGCGCAATCTTTCCGACCTCCGTGGTTCTAGTGCCGCTTCCACTACTGGTTCCCTGACTGACTCTGGTATGATCTCATCACCCGCCGAGCCATCCCCGAGTGGTACTCGAATTTCTTCGAGTCGGACCGTCCTCCCACTGGCCTCGTGACTGAGAAAATCTTTCTCAAGGAAAACCCCGTTTCAAGCAACAAACACTTTGTTCTCCTCCCGGTTATAGAAGCTATATCCCAAGGTTTCCCTCGGATATCCCACGAATACGCATTTGTCCAACTCAGGTGTAAGCTTGTCTAACATAAGTCTCTTGAAAAATGCTTCACAACCCCAAATCTTTAGAAAAGACAAATTGGGAGTCTTCCCGGTCCACATCTCATGTGGTGTCTTATCTACGGATTTTGGTGGTACCCTGTTAAGTGTGAAAGTTGCAGTTTCTAGAGCGTATCCCCAGAATGACAAGGGTAAATCTGATTTGCTCATCATAGATCGAACCATGTCCAACAAGGTACGATTCCTCCGTTCCGATACACCATTTCTCTGTGGCGTACCCGGAGGTGTGAGCTGAGGTACTATACCTCTACTTTTCAAATGATCATCAAACTCCTGGCTCATGTACTCACCTCCACGATCAGATCGTAGAAGTTTTATAGTCTTGCCGAGCTGATTCTCAACCTCGTTTTGAAACTCTTTGAATATTTCAAAACTTTCCAACTTGTGCCTCATCAAATAGATATATCCATATGTACTCAAGTCATCGATAAAAGTCACGAAGTACTGATATCCACCTCTGGCAGTTGTGCTCATTGGTCCACATACATCATTGTGTATCAGTTCCAACACCTCGGATGCCCTCTCACAACTCATTGCGAAAGGATACTTAATCATCTTATCGAGCAAGCAGGATTCGCTTGTCTCGAACGACCCAAAGTCGGTCGAAGTTAGGAGTCCATCATCATGGAGCTTCTTCATGCGTTTCACACTAATGTGTCCAAGCCGGCAATGCCAGAAGTATGTCGGATTTATCTCATTAGGCTTATGCCTCTTGACATTCACGTTATAGACCGGTTCATGTTCCAGATTCAATATAAATAACCCATCAACAATGGGTGCATAGCCGTGGAACATACCATTCAAATAAATTGAACAACCATTGTCCTTTAAATTGAATTCATAACCCTGACTCATCAAGCATGAGGCAGAAATAATGTTCCAACTAAGTGCAGGAATGTAATAACAATTATTCAATTCCAAAATAAATCCAGAAGGAAGCTGGAGCTGCATCATGCGGACCTCCAACGCAGCAACTCTTGCTTTGTTGCCAACCCTGATGTCAATCTCCCCTTGTGCCACATGCCTAGTTCTTACCAGCCCCTGCATAGAGTTGCAAATGTGAACAACTGATCCGATATCAAATACCCAAGATCTGCTAGGTATGTCAGCAAGGTAAATGTCTATAACATATGCAACAAGTGTACCTTTGCCTGAAGCAACATTCCCAGCCTTCTTGCCATGATCTGCAAGTCACATGCTGCAGTTCCTCTTCTAGTGACCAGTTTCCTTGCAATGATAGCAAATGGTCTTTGATTCCGATCCAGACTTCGACGGAATGCCGAAGCTTACCGTATCTGTGCCCTTTGCCTTAGCCTTTTTCTTGGACCAACTCTTCTTGAACTTAGCCGATTTCTGTACCATCAACACTTGATGTGTGCTTTTCTTAATATCCTGCTCTGCCACTTTGAGCATCCCATGCAATTCAATGAGCTTCTTATCCATGCCATGCATATGATAGTTTGAGATGAACGTCCCATAGCTGGGCAGAAGAGAACCTAGAACTACATCAGTATCCAGCTCATCCAAGAGCGGGAAGCCCAACCGATCCAAAGCTTGCACATATCCGATCATCTTGATCGCATGCGGGCTCAGTGGATCACCTTCCTTCAGCTTACAATCCATCAAGGATCACCAGACGTTGAACCTATCGGTCCTAGCCTGCACCTGAAACATGCTCTTGAGACTCTCGATCATATCGAAAGCCCCAACGTCTTTGAAGTGCTGCCACAAATCCGGCTCCATACAAGCCAGCATGAGGCAGCTGATCTCGTTTGATTCATCAACGAGTTTCTGGTAGGCATTCTTGGTTTTGGAACTAGCATTATCGGCAGGTTCCTCTGGAAGCGGATCCTCTAGAACATGTTCCTTTTTATCATGCTTGAGAATTATTCTCAAATTTCTATACCAGGTGGTAAAGTTTGTTCCATTTAGTTTATCCTTTTCCAGAATTGATTTTAATGCAAAGTTGGGTTGAGCAGGTGGTGCCGTTGATCTACAATAGAAAAATATGCAATCACTAAGCAATGTGTTTATGTAGAGTAATTCTAACCTTAAACAGAAATACTCCCACTGAAGTCAACATCCCTTCCGCAAACTCTCAGTGATTCAGGATCCGACTAGCACATGCGACTAGTGAGCTTTAGCATCACTACTAGACAACAGGCCTATCCGGTAAGAAACTCCTTGATAATCGTATCTCTATATGACTCCTGTCGGTCGGGTAGGCATCTCATACCCCGGCTCCCGACCTCTTTTGCCACAAGGCCAAAACTTTTTTGATTGCCTTGTCAAGTTAGCCTAATGCAGTGCATGTCCGTGTCCGACATGAACGCTATAGTTCAAGGACACCTAGAAGCACCCCAATTTTATGAGCCCACTACTAAACGTACTTGACATGCGAAGGTGCAACATCGGGAATGGAAATTTACTTGATATTCATGAGGGATATTTCTACCATTCTAACATGCATAGAAACAAAGAAGCATAACAATCACAAGTAAAACATATATTGTGAAATAGTATGGCTCCTTCATGGATGTCCTTCTAGGTCGGCTCCGACTCTGATGACCATCTAGGAATTCCATCTTGTTTGGCACGCCGGGACGCCAAGCCACCAACCTGATCTCTATTATCCAACTACTACAACTAGTAATGAATTTTACATAGAGTCACAAGTCGACACGCGAGTCGTTATACAATATAATGACAACACTTTCGCTCCTGCCGGCTGTTAAACATGACACGCAGGCCATGTATAATTTACACACATGCATCACATAAACATGAGCCATACTACTCACATCAAACATGAAAAACAAAGTTACATATAGAATCGCATTCTACCGGTTTGAGTGATCATGTACGAAATACAACGCATAGAATCACACACGACGTTTTCGGATATCACAGATCACATCTGAACTCCGATCACGCCGAATTCTCTGATCTGACCAATCTTATCGATCATCGCGAGCCCGATTCGGATTTACGTTTCACTGTTAACCCCGATGGCGGATACCGACCGGAAGGGGTAGGTTGTGTCATGACCTCATCGACTCTGATCATCAGAAAACATAGCCACATCGATCCCCATCTGCAGTTGATCTTATCAACCGTGCACACAGCCGATCTCATCAATGATAACAGATCTCATCTATCGCCTCCACATATCTAATATTCATACGATCTGAATCCAAATCCTATAGCAGAGGCTCTGATACCACTGTTGGTTTCTACGGTAGGCTGTGTCGACTGCAAATTAAAATTTTCCTACGCACAGAACAACCAAGAACATGCTACGGGAGATGGATCACAGTTTGTTATCACTAGACGCACAGTGCCATGTAGTGGAAGAAGAGTTGGGGCAGCGCGTCCGCGTGGATCGTCTCCTCCTCATCCGATCTCCCTCATACAGCCGGTAGTCGGTTCCCACATACAGGTTTGCCGGAGCTGCCCCAATGCACCGCCTCTAATGGTATCTGCGCGTGTAGGAGGAACACCATGCGGCGGACTGCTAGGTCTGATCACGCAACCGGCAGCGAGTGGAGGAGTCTATTCACAACACATGCAAACCCTAGTAACAGCGCCGAAGCGATCAACCGCATGACTGTGCCTCACCCCACTTTATATAGGCGTCCATCGGGATCAATACTTGGGCCTCGCATGGACCCTAAAGCCCATAAGTCTACTCGGCCACAATCCGAATACATCTCGGATTACATCCGACCAGTGTCCTCGGATCCGACTTTCGTAGGTTCCTTCCCTTAAGCGCGTGACCCCTTATGTTCAAGCCAGCTTGGTCGCAGTTCGGATCACCTTTGGACTACATGGCTGGTAGTGGCCTCTAGCAAGGCGTGCCGACCACCAAGTAGACGTTGAAGCTGGTTAGGCGAACTTGTACATCACACTTCCATTCCTTTTGCCACACGATATATGTTGTTGGGCTCAAGGCGAGTCTTTCATCCTTGTGCTAGCCCGACCTCTTTCTCGTTCCAATGATGCCAACCACAAACCGGATTATCTCATAATCCATGTCGCATGGCCATGCTTATCTTAGTCGGATCACACGAGTAGCCCAGAGTAGATCTCTCCTGATTGGAGGGGCAAATCCCATCTTGCTCGACCATGTCTCGAAGCATGGGTCTGGACAAGCCCGAAACCTACCTTTGTAACTACCCACTCACGGAGTAGTGTTTGGTTGGCCCAAAGCAAGTCTGTCACCATCCCGAGTTCATGCCCCAGCTCAGGTCTTAGGACATAGAATGTATGTTGTACTAGAGACTCACAGATGACATATCGTTGCATCTCATAGTTGGGTCTATCTGACTTGGACCTTATCTCGACTCGGATCCGACTTTGTCGAATCCGGCCAGATCCTTCCAAGTCCATATTATCCGGTTAGCATCCAATGCTCCATGGCTAGTGAGACCAAGCCATCGACCATGTCATATGCTCATCTAGTCGGCTGTGCGTCCACACAACCCTTTCGACTAGGGACCTTTTAGGACAGTCATCATACAATGCATAGTCCCACAAACAAGTCACGCATTTGCTGATACACATCATTGATAATGTCCAAGGTCTGTCTTTATTGATAAACAAATAGGAAATATCATCATACATGATTGCCTCTAGGGCATATCTCCAACAATATCCGCTACACTTGTGGGTTGATAATCCCCAAGTGCAAGGAACCATCGTAGCAATTTCTAAAGGTGGAAGTGATAAGTATGGAGTGTCGAACCCAGAAGGAGCTAAAGGTAAGATCAATATTCTCTCAAGCCCTATCTGCCACTGATATGACTCTACGTACACCGAACGTTTGATTCCAACTAGTAACGAGAAATCAAACTATGTTGTGGGTATGAAGAGGATAACTTTATATGATATCGGAGAGCTAAAATATGAAAGTAGGTAATGTTATCATGAAGTTAGAATATATTACTAAATATTATAAATAGCGACTGTGGAATAATGTAGGATCGGTGTGCGGAATTGTCCTAGGCAATCGTTAACAAGACCGGTAATCGCTATTGCAGTTTCATATTAGGGAGAGGCATAAGCTAACATGCTTTGTCTACTTGGATCATATGCACTTATGATTGGAACTCTAGCAAGCATCCGCAACTACTAGAGATCATTAAGGTAAAACCCAACATAGCATCAAAGCATCAAGTCCTCTTTATTCCCATAAGCAACAACCCCCTACTCGGGTTTGTGTTTCAGTCACTCACCAACCCACTATAAGCGAATCATGAACGTATTGTAATACCCTATAGCGGGAATCCCTCACGCTTGCGCGACACGGAGGGCACCATAGGACAACATCAAAGTAAAACATACAACTCATACCAATCTAGATCATCAATCAACCCAAAGACAAAACATATCTACTCAAAACATTATAGGATGGCAACACATCATTGGATCATAATATGTGGCATAAAGCACCATGTTCAAGTAGGGATTACAGTGGGGTGTGGGAGAGTGGACCGCGTAAAATAGATGAGGGTGATGATGATGGTGATGGTGATGTTGATGAAGGCGATCACCGTGGCGATGATTCCCCTCCCGATGGCACAACGGTGCCACCAAGAGAGTGGAGGAGAGGTTCTCCCCCTTGTGCTTCCTCCTCCATGGCCTCCCCCCTAGATCGGGAGAGGTTCTCCCTCTGGTCCTTGGCCTTCATGGTGATGATGGCCCCTCCGGGATCCTCCTCCATTCCCTCCGGTGATGACGGCCCCCTCCGGCAGGGTGCCAGAGAGGGTCTAGATTGGTTTTCGGTGGGTAAGGAGGCTTCTGGCCGCAGAACTCCCGATTTAGGTTAATTTTCCGAGGTTTCTGTATTCATAGGAATTTTTGGCATCGGTCTCACATCAAGGAGGTGCCCGAGGCATCCACGAGGCAGGGGCCCATGCCCAGGGGGTGGGCGCACCCCCCACCCACGTGGACAACCCGGGACTCTTCTGGCCCAACTCTTTTACTCCGGGGTATTCTTTTGGTCCATAAAAAATCGTCAAAAATTGGCACGTCAATTGGACTCCGTTTGATATTCCTTTTCTGTAAAACTCAAAAACAAGGAAAAATAGAAACTGGCACTGGGCTCTAGGTTAATAGGTTAGTCCCAAAAACCATATAAAATAGCATATAAATGCATATAAAACATCCAGGTGTTGGAGTAAATGACCACGGGTAGCCTAGCCGGCTTCCCCTGGCACTTCAGAGAAATTACAGGCCGAACAAGCCTCCAAGCTTCCAAGACATGGGGCCGTCTTCCCCCAGCCGGCTACCTCTCAAGCCGGCTGCGCAAGGGAAGCCCAGCCCTAAAATCCTTGAGAAACAAGACCACGAGAAGGCTGACTTCCAGAAGCCGGCCATAAACGGGCCGACTCTCTGGAGCCGGCCCCTCAGCAGGTGGCTAAGATCTCGCCCTCATAGTCCGCACCCACATAATGGCGACAAGACCGGGCGTGGCTACAGTAAAGCCTGCCACCCCTGAATCCTGGCGCACGCATGGCCACAGTACACCGTACGGGGCGGCCATCCCCGTCCGGCGTGGCACTGTTGCCACGATGACCATGACGTCACCCACGGTGAGGGGTCAGTACGACCCGTGGGTGGCGGGCCCCCTCGGCCAGGGAGATCCCAAGGGCGGCCCGGCTTCCCACAGTCAGCCAAGGGTATGGCCGGCTTCCAACAGCCAGCCAGCTCTTTCCCTCCGAGGAGGTGCTTCATTAAGAAGACAAGAGAAGGTAAGGCTACAGTGATGAGCCACCTTGCGGCGGCACTATAGCCATGCTTACCACGACAAAGCCATCGTCACCAGGGGCAAGGTAAGAGTAACCAGCCCCCGACAAGACCCCCGAGCAGTGGGGCCGGCCTGTCAGCCAAAAGGTCGACAGCCGGCGGGCCTACCAGTCGGCGGGCCCCACCAGTCGGCGGAGAAGCCAGCGGGCGTAGACACAGACGGCTGGGGCCCACGCCCAGCCGGATTACCATTGTACCCCTGGGAGATCACTCTTTTGATAGATTTTAGACACCACAAGGAGAAGAGGAGCAGGCTAGCCTGGCCCTCCCTCATCCTTTCACCGAACAGCTCAAGGAGCATTCTGTAGCAACCCACCAAGGTAGTGATCATGCGGAGACCCCGCAGAGCAGCATTAGGGGTGTTATCTCCACGGAGAGCCCTGAAGCTGGGTAAGATTCGCCGGCGTGCATGTCTTCGCCTTATCCCGTTTCCAGGCACCGGCGATGTTTTATTGGCTCCCACAATGACAAGCCATCCATTGGCATATGGCGCACCAACAACCCTACATTTAGCGCCCACCGTGGGGCCAAGTGCACCGTCGTCCGGAGACTTGCTCTGGATGGGAACCCTCTTCCTTCCCAACGTGCGTAGCCAGCCTGGCTCGCCCGATGGTGCTTGGCCCGACGCACTGCAAGACGTCGCCAACGCCTGCGCGGTGAGCTGCCTCGCCGATCTTCTTGGCGAGGAAAGCATCTCTAACGAGCCCGCATCTGACGCGGGCACAGACTGCCCCGAGAGCCACCTCGTCAGCCTCCTCGATCAACTCCACGTCTCCTGCAAGCTTGCCGCGGACTTGGAGTCGCTTGGCTCCACCGACCCGATGCTTGTCGACTCCGGAATGGCATCCCTTGACACCTTCCCTACCAACATGTCGGTCATCGACGACCCTCTTCCTCAAGCCCACAGCAGCGGCAGCGCCATTACCAAGGTACTGGTTATCAGCCACGGCGCCTCCTCAGGCCGAAACGCCCACGACGCTCTGCAGGCGGCGCTGCACGACTTGTCCGTCCCCATCCCAGCCGACACGGACGCCAAGACATTGGAGGCGCGCCGCCTCGCCCTTGTTGCAGAGGGCCAGAGGCTCGCCACCATGAGACGCCTCACCGAGGCTCACCAGCGCGAGGTCGACCGAGCCGCCTTCGGCACGCCGCCTCCCGACGGGACGAGCCGCGTCTGTATCATCAAGAAACACGCCGTGGCTATCGCCGAATGCTTGGGGAAGACCGCCCAGTCTATGCCACGCCTCTCGAGAACTTTTGCACCGCCTAGGCGGCCACAGACGAGTTGAATAGGCTGGGGCCTGATGAGCTCCCTTACATGACCAGACGCATCCAGAAACTTATCGACGCGGCCACAGAGCGGCATGAAGCCGGCGTCCACGCCGAGAGTCCTCCCCCGCGCCGAGAGCATGGCGCGATGTCCCGAACACCGACCGCGGGTAATACCCGCGCGAGAAAAGGAAAGGAACCGGCTGCCAGCCGCAACTGGACTTGAATCTCCATCGAGTGTGACGCCAAGTGCTGCCCTCGAGCCGTGGAGTGGCAGGGCAACCCTCCTCCTCCTCCTCCGCCTCGTGGGGAGAGATACCCTACCCCGCCACTTGTCATGCACCCGACTCTCAGCGGCCCGCTGGGTCGCCGCGAAGGAGTCGGCGAGAATGATGCCCGCCACCGGATCGACCGCCTTGCGCGATCCTTGGCCCTGGAAGAAGAAGATGATGTCGACCCGTCTTGCATCGGCCCCCGCATCCGCGATGAGCCCTTCCCCAAAGGGTTCTCGCTCCCAAGAGACACGCCCAAGTACAACGGCTCCGTGAAGCCGGAAGATTGGTTGATCGACTACTCCACCGCGGTTAGCATCGCAAACGGTAATAGGCGTGTTGCCGTAAAATATGTGCCCCTCATGCTCCAAGGCACGGCGCGCACCTGGCTTAACAGCCTCAAGCCTTACAGTGTCAACAGCTGGCCAGACTTCACTGAAGCCTTCATATGCAACTTCACCAGCACCTACAAGCGGGCTCCTAAGCCCCGACAGCTCTCCTTGTGCGTCCAAGGGCCCAACGAATCGACTCGCGACTACCTCACGCGGTGGGCCGAGCTCCGCAATTCCTGCGAGGGAGTGCACGAGGTCCAAGCTATAGAGTACTTCACCGCCGGGTGCCGAGAAGGCACCCTCCTCAAGCACCAGCTCCTCTATGACGAGCCGACTATGCTTGACGAGCTACTAGTCATAGCTGATAAATACGTCACGGCCGATTCCTCGATGAAGACCGAGCTCCGAGTAGACGCCTCCGGGAAGGTGCTCGCTCCGAGTGCCAAGACGCTGGCTGGAGAATCCAGCCGGCGCCCGCACCAGAACGACCACAAGCGCAAGGCTTCCCTGCTGCTTTCCACCAGTCGGCAGGTGGCCACAGTCGAAGATGAACAACCCGAAGGATAGCCCGCACCCAAGAAGCAGAAGGGCGGCAGGCCGGCTTTCTCCTACGAGCAAGCACTTGATGCCCCTTGCAAGTTTCATAGAGGCGCGAATCCTTCAAACCACATGACCAGAAAATGCCATTGGCTTACTCGGATCTCCAAGGGTGAGGGGATGGCGCCACCTCCGCCTGCTGGTCAGCTGCCTCCGGCTCCTCCGCAGCCTGCTGCTCGACCAGCGGTTGGGGCAGTTCAAGACGAGTACCCCGACGAGCATGCCGCCTACGTCGTCTTCACCAGCCAGCCAGAAGATCGGCATAGCCGGCACCGACAACACCAAGAAGTCAACGTAGTCGCCCCCAACAACACATAATTCATGCACTGGTCAGAAAGGCCTATTAACTGGAGCCAGACAGATCACCTAGAGGTGATGCCGTCTCCCGTCTATTACGCATTGGTTCTAGACGCCACCCTCGCTATGGAAAGGCGAGCCGCCCGTTTCTCCCGTGTGCTTATAGATGGTGGGAGCAGCATCAATATCCTATACCGCGATACCATGGAGAAGCTGAGCATCAAGACAAAGCAGCTCATGCCCAGTCGGACTGTGTTCCATGGCATCATACCCGGCTTGTCCTGCTCCCCAATCGGCAAGATCAAGATAAATGTCCTCTTCGGGGACAAGGATCATTTCCACCGAGAGGCGGCGTGGTTTGAAGTGGTGGATCTAGAGAGCCCTTACCACGCGCTGCTTGGCCGACCTGCCCTGGCCAAGTTCATGGCTGTACCCCATTACGCCTACCTCAAGATGAAGATACCAAGTTCCAACGGCATCATCACCATAGCCGGGGACTACAAGAAATCCTCTGAGTGCGTGGCTGCCAGCAGCCGGCTCGCCGAGTCCCTTGTAATTGCTGAAGAGAAGAAGATACTGGACTGAGTCGTGGCCATGACCGGCAAGCAGTCGGCCCTGTCCCCCGACCCCAAGGAGTGTGGTGCCCAAGGTTCCTTTCAGCCAGCCAAAGAAACAAAGAGGGTACCTCTGGACCCAGATCACCCAGAAAGGATTGCCACCATCGGGGCAAACCTGGACAACAAATAGGAAGGTGAGCTCGCCGATTTCCTCCGTGAGAATCGGGACATTTTCGCATGGTCCCCCAAAGACATGCCGGGTGTGCCAAAGGAATTCGCCGAGCACAAGCTACATGTCCAAGAAGGTGCGAAACCAGTTGAACAGCATCTCCGCCGACTATTGGAGGAGAAGAGAAGGATTGTGGGAGAAGAGATAGCCCGGCTTCTAGCAGCCGACTTCACTAGAATGGCTCGCCAACCCGGTCCTCGTGCTGAAGAAAACAACAAGTGGCACATGTGTATAGACTACACTAGCCTCAACAAGGCTTGCCCCAAAGATCCCTTTGCCTTGCCAAGGATTGATCAAGTAATAGACTCCACAGCCGGATGCGAGCTGTTTAGTTTCTTGGATGCTTACTCAAGCTACCAGCAGATAAAGCTGGATCCAACTGACCGCGTGAAAACCGCCTTCATCACACCATTCGGAGCCTTCTGCTACCTGACTATGACATTCGGCTTGAGAAATGCCGGTGCCACTTTTCAGCATTGCATGCAGAAATGCCTCCTCAGGCAGCTCGGTTGAAATGCTCACGTCTATGTAGACGATATTGTGGTGAAGATGGAGAAGTGCGGCACCTTGCTAGAAGACCTTAGAGAAACATTTGAAAACTTGCGCCGATTCAAAATCAAGCTAAACCCCGAGAAATGCATGTTCGGAGTACCAACCGGCCAGCTCCTAGGCTTCCTGGTCTCCGAATGCGGCATCGAGTGCAACCCAATAAAGATCAAGGCCATAGAGAGAATGGAGATTCCCACCAAACTGCGGGATGTCCAGAAGTTCACCGGATGCTTGGCTTCCCTGAACCGCTTCATCAGCCGGCTCGGAGAGAAGGCCCTCCCCCTCTACCGACTCATGAAGAAGTCCACTCATTTCGAGTGGAACGACCAGGTGGACCAAGCCTTCCACGAGCTAAAGAAGATGCTGACCACGCTGCCTATCTTGGCGGCACCGGTTGAAAAGGAGCCCATGCTCCTTTACATTGCCGCTACTAACCGGGTGGTCAGCACTGTCATCGTAGTCCAACGCCCAGAAGAAGGCCGGGCTCAGCCGGTTCAGAGGCTGGTGTATTATTTAAGTGATGTCTTATCCACCTCGAAGCAGAACTACCCACACTACCAGAAGATGTGCTATGGTGTGTACTTCGCTGCCAAGAAGCTCAAGCCCTATTTTCAAGAGCACCCCATTACGGTCGTATGTACTGTCCCGCTTGCCGAGATCATAGGCAGCCGGGATGCATCCGGCCGAGTGGCCAAATGGGCCATTGAGCTGGCGCCCTACGCGATCTTCTACCAGCCCAGCACCACCATTAAATCCCAGGCACTGGCCGACTTCCTCGTCGATTGGGCCAAAACCCAATACCTGCCACCGGCTCCCGACTCCAATCACTAGAGGATGCACTTCGATGGGTCCAAGATGCACACCGGCTTGGGAGCCGACATCGTCCTCACCTCTCCCACGGGCGACAAGCTCAACTATACATTGCAAATTCATTTTGCCGCCTCCAACAATGTGGCCGAGTATGAGGCGCTCATACACGGGCTCCGGCTAGCCCAAGAACTCGGCATCCGCTGGATCTTCTGCTATGGCGACTCAGATTTGGTGGCCCAACAGTCATCCGGTGACTGGGACGCCAAAGACGCAAACATGGCGAGCTATCGTTTCCTCGTCCAGCAAATCAGTGGATATTTTGAAGGATGTGAGTTCCTTCATGTACCACGTGCCGACAACATGCAAGCGGATGCCCTGGCACAAGTAGGATCCCCCCGGCAAGCCATACCAGCCGGCGTTTCTCTCCACTGACTCCTCAAGCCGTCTATCAAGCTGTCTCCAGAATCTGATTCCATCTTCGTGCCGCCTGACCCCAACACAGTCGGATCTGACTTGGGAAACCAAGCAGGCGGCACGGGGACTCCAACAGGAAGCCCGGGGACTGCCATAGTCGCACCCTGCCCGGGGAATTCGGAACTCAGCCCGGGGACTACTGCAGCCGGCCCGGGGACTACATCAACTCAGAAGGCGGTGGCCGACTCCGACCCCAACTCTTCACTACCTAGCCCACCCGCCCCTATCACAATGGCAGTCCTAACAATAGAAGAAGTCACAGCTCCATCCTGGGCCCAGCCCATCCTCAACTTCTTAGTAAACAGAGAGCTACCAACCGACAAGATCTCGGCAAGACAAGTTCAATGCCGAGCCGGAGCCTACACAATCGTCAACAGAGAGCTTGTTAGGCGCAGCGTCACTTGAGTCTTCCAGCGCTGCGTCGAACCCGAGAAGGGCACAGCAATCCTCAGGAACATCCACCAAAGCAAATGCGGCCACCACACAGCCTCAAGATCACTCGTCGCCAAGGCTTTCCGCCACAGATTTTTCTGGCCGACTGCCTTGGAAGACGCCAAGGAACTAGTCAAAAACTGCAAAGGGTGCCAAGTTTTCAGCTCCAAGCAACACCTGCCGGCCCTTTGCCGTCTGGGGATTGGACATGGTGGGCCCGTTCAAGACGGCACGCGGTGGCATGACACATCTGCTCATCGCTGTAGACAAATTTACCAAGTGGATTGAGGCGAAGCCGATCAAAAAGCTGAATGGGCCGACTGCCGTCACATTCATCACAGATATTATAACCCGGTATGGCCTACCGCATAGCATCATCACCGACAACTGCACAAATTTTGCAAAGGAAGCACCGGCACGTTTCTGCGCAACACGCGGCATCCGGCTGGACCTAGCGTCCATTGCCCACCCGCAGTCAAACAGCCAGGTCGAGCGAGCAAACAGCCTCATCCTCTCCGGCATCAAGCCCTGACTGGTCGTTCCACTGGAGCGTTCGGCCGGCTGCTGGCTCGATGAGCTGCCGGCCTTCCTCTGGAGTTTGCGCACTACCCCAAACAGATCGATCGGCTTCACCCCCTTTTTTTCTCGTATATGTTGCCGAGGCCGTCATCCCAACCGATATCGAGTTTGACTCGCCTTGGGTCACCATGTACACGGAGGCGGAGGCCAAGGAACCACGAGAAGATGACGTCGACCTACTAGAAGAGGGCCGGCTGTTAGCTCTCAGTCGGTCCGCCATCTATCAGCAGGGTCTGCGCCACTACCACAGCCGGAAGGTTAAGCCAAGATCTTTCCAAGAGGCGACCTTGTGCTCCGGCTGATCCTGCGTACAGCCGGCCAACACAAGCTCTCGTCCCCTTGGGAGGGCCCCTTCATCATCAGCAGAGCTTTAGGCAACGACTCCTACTACCTAATCGACGCGCAGAAGCCGAAGGCACGCAAAAGAGATGATTCTGGCAAGGAGTCGGACCGACCATGGAATGCCAATCTCCTCCGAAGATTTTACAGTTAAAAAGCAATACATAGCACGCTACCTTTTGTACTAAGTACGAGACAAGGGGTGCCCCGAGGAGTACTCGGGGACTACCCTCTTTTATCTATGAAAGATGAGTATCACGCATACAATTATGTTGCTACACTTGCTTTCTTCGTCCGCCACCGGGTTCGACCAGTCGGCCCGGGGACTCGCCGCTTCAAGTTATATCTAAAGTTCCACCTACAGCCTGACAAGTAGTGTGCCGGCACCCAAGCCCCCTCTTGCCAAAAGTCGCAGCTCAAAGAAATGACTATCCGACTGGCAAGAGCCAAGGGCAGGAAAGGATGCCCACGCGAAAAAACGGCTAAGGACTAACGAACTTATATAACACGAGCCGGCCTCCCACCCCGCCAGCCGACTATTAGAGCAGTCGGCTGGCCGGCTTCCCGCTCACTTTGGTGCAATCTGAGAAAGCTCAAGTACTTGCCTTCCCAAAAACGACCAAGTCCTTCTCCGGCCACAGACTGCAAAGAAGCTGTCCGGCTGGGAAGGCGTCGACCAAGGGAAGGCGGCAAAGGAAAAAGCCAAAGGACAAAAAGCAAACATAAACGGAAGCCACACTACTAGGAAAAGGGCTATAGATAGGATTGACACTAATGGCGCACCAGGGATGTAGTGCGCCACTACTATATACTAATGGCGCACTAGTTGGTGATGCGCCATTAGTGTGGAAGACACTAATGGCGCACCAGACAAAAGGTGTGCCACTAGTGATAATTTTTTTTTCATTTTTACATACATACTAATGGCGCATCCGACCGAAGTGCGCCATTAATAGTTCTAACTAGTAATGGTGCACCGGACAAGGAGTGCGCCAGTACTGAATTTTTTTTATTCTTTTTTTGCAAAACAACTAATGGTGCACCGTGTCACAGTGCACCATTACTAATTTAAACTAGTAATGGCGCACTACTACGCGGTGTGCCATTAGTATATATATATATATTTCACTACTACACGACTATCTCGGTTACGGTTAACTCGCGTGGCAGGTAGTCCACGGATTTTCTAGATGCGTAAGGTGCATGGATGACACAATGTATCGCCAGCTAGATAGAGATCCCGGGTCTTCGAAAACCGTGTTCATGGGACATCGACGTCCCCCTCGCCATTGACGATCAACCGCACCCTCCCCTGCTACACAAATTTGAACATAGTTTTTTTTAAAATATTACTATTTTTATAAAAAAATATTACTGTTATGATTTAAACAAGTTTGAACATATTTAAACACAAATAAATATCAAACAACATTTTAAATGCATAAAAATAAAAATTGGGGAGACTGGGAATTGAACCAAATATCAAACAACATTTTAAATGCATAAAAATAAAAATTGGGGAGACTGGGAATTGAACCCAGGACCTCCAGTGTGTGTGCTGCGTGCTAACCAGTCGGGCTAGTGGGCAGGTTCTAATGTAGATTGGGTTAGGTCGAATATAACCTGAGGGCTCGAACTGTAATAAAAAAACATTCCAATGGCGCACCGCTGTTGGGTGCGCCATTAGTAAGCTTCCCCCACTCCACCTATTCCCCTCCCTCCCTTCCTCCCCACTCGACCTAATTTGCCCCATCCGCCCCAACCGTACGCCGCCGCCGCGCCTGCACGCCCCCTCCATCCCCTGCCGCCGCCGCCCCGCCCCTCGCCCCCGCGCCCCCACGCCACCCACCACTGCAGCTCCCCCGCGCTGCCGCCCCCACGC
>NC_041382.1:258871785-258874822 GCF_002162155.2 Triticum dicoccoides
CCACGCCCCCCACCACTGTAGCTCCCCCGTGCCGCCGTCCCCGCGCCCCCGCGCCACGAGCCGGAGGAGGAGGACCAGGAGGAGGACGGGGAGGAGGAGGAGCCGACGACCGCCAGCTCAGCCAGGGCACGCGACGCCGCTGTCCGTGCGCTGCTCTGCCCTACCTCATCTCAGCCAGGCCGGCGTCGTGTACTCCCTCGACTGCAGGTGAGCCCCTCCCCTCCACTTCCTTCTTCTTCTTCTTCCACTTGCCGTCAACCTCTGCTTTGAGTCTTGACCGTTGTGCATGGCCCGTCCATCTCCAACGAGCTCACCACACCACGCGAGCTCAACGACCGATGTGCAGGGCACCACCACGCAGGTGACAGTTAGGTACAGTTACAGGAAATGGGTTGTAAATAGGGTTAGGGTTTGGGAGTGGAGACCATGGCCATGGCTTGTAAATTGTTGTTGATTCTCAAGTAAATTTTTTGTTAGGTACAGTTAGGTACAGTTACAGAAACATTCACACGGAAAGGTTGTGTCATGCATCACAGGATTTGTAGGAGTTCTTGGAGCCACAAAAATAACTTTAGAACCCAGAGAGGCCTCAGACCAGCATCATAGGCAATAAGATCAGGCAACATCTGTTCTTATTAGTTTAATAGAAGAGAGAGGGATGAAAAAATAGACAAGAAAGTAGAATATAGCCAAGACAAGTAGCATCTATTCTTAAGCAGAGTATAAGGATAGCATAGAAGAAATAGACAGGGTAGCACCCAACTGAACATCTGCTTCTGCAGAACACTGCACTCCAATTACACATGGTATTTTTTTGCAAATAGGACACCACACCCACAAGCACTTGGGCTAGTATCATTAGCAGTGCTGCTGTAAGTATATATAACAGCAGTAACCTATAACAACAAGTATAAGTAGCTATTACCCAAAGGTCAGCCAGACCAATGGGAATAGACAGAATTAAGTAACCAACTCTAGGAACTAGAGTAGCATATTCAGTTAACTGAATCCAAACACCCTTTTTATCCTTCAGTTTATGTTGTACTATAGTCAAGAGGATCTGATTGCTGTAGTTCTCATCTCACAACCATTCTGAAGCACTCAAACCGCAATGTCATGAAATACCCCACCACAATTTGTTTTAAAAAATGTTTGTTTGCACCTCATCTACTGCTTGCTTCATATTAAGCCTGAACCATCACACCTGCTTAGCATATGATGGCGTCCAAAATATGTATAACAGTTTAATTTTTTTTGCATGGAAAGGTTCACCCAAATTGCCATTAAGAGAAACCAGAGCTCGCTACAAAGTCTCGTATACTAATCTTTATAACTATGTGCTTTCTTTTCTATATTTTCTGACAGGTGGCACATATGTTTCTGATGCCATATTTGTTGGTTTTTTCTGGAGGGTGATGATGTCATGTCTCTACCGTAGATTAAAATAAATGGATGCTTAAAATAAGAGAGAAGTTGTCTTGACTAATTACATGTTTATGTAAAAAAGAATAGAAGGGATATTTTACATCTCCTGTGTGTGTAGTTGCTTGTTTTTACTGTAGTTGTGGCTGCTTTCTTCTTGTATCATAAAAATATCCCTGCTGCTGTATTTGTGATGATGTTGTACTTGTGATGATGCTACTTGTGATCTTCTGAAATGACCCATTGGCGACTTCATTACGCGGGGATAATGATTTTGCAGGTACCCCGAGAGGCCCTTGAGTTTGCCGAAATGTCGATTAACTTCCGTTCCGGCAAATTCGGGTACTCAATATGTCCTATTTTGAGCAAAGGTCATGCTGAAATTTTCTGTGAATTTTACCATGACTTTGCTAAAAATAGGACATATGGGGTACTTGCGACTAATGCCTGTTATCATGCATGTTTTATGATCTGTTGTAAGGGTACTAATTGGTCTCTTCCTCTGCTTATTAGAGATGGTGGGAAGCAGCCACCGCCGCTCTGCGACACCGCAGTACGAGGTGGATGCTTCCGAGTTCTTCACTATCATACTTGGGACTTCAGTATTATCCATGACGCAGGTATATAAAACGAGAGATCTCCCCTTCACCCATCTCATTATGATATCTGTTGTTTGCTACATCACTCATTGTCCCAAACTGCAGAGGCTGCCTGACAGTTTTATGTACATGCTGATGGGTGAAGATCCGCCAAATAATGTGAAGCTGTGACAGGCCGGCAGCGGGTTTCGCAGGAAGTGGGATGTGGAGTTGGTGATCAAGGAGGGCCACATGTACTTGTCTCGTGGGTGGCAGAAGTTCTACCGTGCCTACGACCTGCGGCTGGGGTACTTCCTTCTCTTCAGGTACGACGACAACGCCACCATGCTCATCGTGAAGGTGTTCAATGCGACTATGTGTCGCATGCGCTACGCTGACGATGATGATGCCGGTACGTTCTGCCTCTTCTTATTCCTCTAAATTTGGCTTTGTCTCACATCGATTGTTAATGGTCATTGTTGCATTTGGACAGGTAATGGGAGCAGCAGCAGCGACACTGGCTACAGCCAAAGCAGCAGCGACTATGGCTGTAGCGAAAGCAGCAGCGATTCTGGCTGTAGCGAAAGCAGCAGCGATTCTGGCAGCAGCATAGACAGCAAGGAGGATGATCCGGACTGGAGTGCGGGAGAAGAGGAGCAGAGTGGGGATGAGGAGCTGCAGGATGACGATGGGCATCAGGCTGAGGATGACCTAGCGCTGGTGGTAGCTGACCAAGGGCAAGAGATGGTGGTGGCTGACCATGGGCAAGAGATGGTGGTGGCTGACCATGGGCAAGAGATGGAGGTGGCTGAGGATGACCTAGCGATGGTGCTACCTGAAGGTGGCCTCGCGATGGTGGTGGTGCCTGACAATGACCACGCACCGGTGGTGGCACCGGCGATCCCACAACTGGGCGACATGACCACGCCAATTGAGGTAGAAGACTACATCCCACTGCCTCCACCGCCTCGCCGCTCTTGGCGCATCAGGCTGAGGAAGGAGAAGGAGAAGAACAATGCATGAGAACTGAAGTTTGT
>NC_041382.1:258875096-258897026 GCF_002162155.2 Triticum dicoccoides
TTCCTATAGGTTAGCTTCATTTTACCTAAGTTGGCTCTAATATGCTAACTTAGAGCTTATATGCTTAGTTTCCTATAGGTTAGCTCCAAAATAACTTATGTTAGCACAAAATGATCAAGTTTACATAATAAGCTTATAGTCTTTTTATTATTCTTCTTCTTTTCCAAAATGACATAGGTTAGCTTCATTTTACCTAAGTTGGCTCTAATATACTAACTTAGACCTTATATGCTTAGTTTCCTATAGGTTAGCTCCAAAATAACTTATGTTAGCACAAAATGATCAAGTTTACATAATAAGCTTATAGTCTTCTTCTTATTCTTCTTCTTTTCCGAAATTCTTCTTATTCTTCTTCTAGTGTTCTTCTTCTTCTATTATTCTTCTAGTCTTCTTCTTTTTCTTCTCCTAACTTCTTGTTTATCATTTTGCAGATTTGATTTAATTCATGGAAGCTTGCATGGATGGAGTGCTTCTTTTCCATTTGTGTTTTTATTTTGTATCAATGTGAAACTTTTGTGAATTGATGGATAACGGTGTTGGATGAACAATGTGAAACTTTTGTAATATGTAATGATGGAACTATGTGTTGGCTATGTATGTATATATGATGGAACTTGTGTGTTGGCTATGTTTGTATATATGATGGAACTTGTGTGTTGGCTATGATTGTTACATGGATGCTTGTTGTATATATATATGTGTTGGATATCTCATAGGTGAAATAGTGACCTAAGATTAAGAAAAAAAATTAAAAAAATTGTTACTAATGGCGCACTACCATGTGGTGCGCCATTAGTATAGCAGACACTAGTGGCGCACCGTGGGCAAAACTAATGGCGCACTACCTGGTGCGCCATTAGCATACCAGATACTAAGGGCGCACCAGTGGTGTGCCATTAGTAAAATATTCTAGTGGCGTGAGACTAATGGCGCACCGGTGGTGCGCCATTAGTAGGCAAAACCAGTGCGCCATTAGTAGGCCTTTTCCTAGTAGTGCCAAACACATGGATAATATTTACACAAAATACCTTCGAAAGGCCAACATTCAACATAGTCTGAATACACCCCCAGTGGGTGGAACTGCGCAAATTTAAAGATTGTTCAAAGAAGTAACAAGTAGGAAAGCTAGCACGGCGGATCAAGCCAGGGGAGCAATAGGCGAGTGGGGCAGGTTGGCGGAGTCGGAGGTGCCGGCTGGAGGAGTAACCGGCTGGCGAGTCTCGGCATCGTTGCTAGAAGCATGATCGGGCTGAGGCGGGCTGGTCGCTTCACCATCCGGCGCAACGTCTTCGTCATCCTCTCCCTCTTCCTCTTCGCCCTCATCACTAGAGGCAATCTCCTCCGCCGAGCCCTCACCTTCGGCCGGGTTCTGCCCGAACCACTCCTCCGGCTGAGTGACGCCAGCGTCATCCACCTCAGGAGCAAAGGCGCTGGTATCGGTATTCTCGGCGATCGCCAAGGCGTGCTGGATGATAGTCGGCCGCACCTCCTCCAGCTCCTTGTCAGCCTCCTGCCGCCAGGTGCTCAGCTGGTCCAAGTTCAGCCCAGGATACCAAGCCCGGACGAACTCCAGAGCCCGCCCAGCACCAGAGCGGGCCGTTGACGCCTTCCAAGCCTTGGAGCAGCCGACTGCGACCTCTAGCTAGTCGTCGATCCGACTTGGGGTGCGCGGAATCACCTCGCCAGGTTAGAGGGCGGCCAGCACTTGCGCTCTAGCGCTCTGAAGACGGTGGAGCATGCGATGGGCCGGCTGCAAGCAGGCTTGAAGCCCCAAAAGCTGCTCCTCAAGTGACCGGTTGGCATTCGGCGCAACCTCGGCCCCCGCCTGCCGTCGCATGTCGCGGTAGGCCTCGATGGCTTCGGTGCCGACGGCTGAGTAGCCAGGGAAGTAATCTGCGCAAAGAGGAAAGCAACGACACAAAATGAAAAAAATGAATCAGATAGTAGAAGGCAGGCAAGGAAGCAAAGAAGAAGAAGGCCTACCGTCAATCAAGTCTTCCACAAGGCTGTAGCCTTGGCTCAGCGCCTGCCTCATCTCGGCTCAGTTTGCCACCTCGGTCTCATACTCGGATTTTTGGGCGGCCTCGCTGTCCTGGCGCCGCCTTCAGGGGCGCCCTGTGGCTCTCCTCCTGGTCGTCCAACCTCTTGGCCAGGCGGTCACGCTCTTGAGCCAGGGTGGTGCACTCGGCCTCCTTGGTACGAAGGGCGGTCTGGGCTCCGCTCAGCTAGCTCCTCAAGTCGGCACTGACCCCTGCAATATAAAGAAAGAAGTCATCAGGAAAATATCCGACCCGACTACTCGGTAGTCGGCCCGAATCTCGGGGACTTCACCCAGTGGGTGCGCTGACGCGTCCCCACTTAAAAGAAAAATGGAGCGCTTACTCCGGCTCTCGGTCAGATCAGTGGCTTTCTGATTCAACTCCTGGGCCTGGGAGTTGAAGGCAGCCGCGCAAAGGTTGTGGTACTCCTGCAGAGAAGACAAGGGACGTGAGTAAGAACAAGATGGTAATCAAGCTTTCCGATAAGTTCCAAGCCGCCTGCTCAGCAGCCGGCTCGGAACTCGAGGACTATACCCAGTGGGTGCGCTGACGCGCCCCCACGGAAGAAATTAAAAAGCAATCAAAGGAGCAGGAGGACTCACCCAAATAACCGACCGCATCATGAGAAACTCCTGGGTGTACTGCTTCAGGGCGGTGGCTTGGGCCTGAAGCCGGCTCCGGACGTCCTGCGCCGCCACATTCGGCACGGCTGTCCCGCCGCCCGGCATCCACCCAGACGAGCTGTCACTGGCCGCTTCTAGGTCCTGGGCAGACGAGCCGGCGTCCATAGTTTTCTGCGCGTCTGGCGTTGAAGTCGCCTTCCCCGTGCGCCGGCAAAGCGGTGACGAGATCACAAGATCCCCTCCGAGGGTTGGCTCGCCCCAAGCTGGCCGCGTTGGCGGCACTTCAGGCTGGCCTCCTTGGCCCGCTACAGTCGGCGACGATGGCGCCGTCTCCCTCTCCATCTCTAGCTGGCCATGGCCGTCTTCCTCCAATGGGGGCACAGGGGTGTCAGGAGCCGCGGCGCGGAGCGGGATGACGAACTGCGGAGGCTGGTTCTGCAGGGCCTCCGCCTCCCTCTCCGCGTCTGCGGCCTCCGCCTGGGCCTTGGCGGCTGCGACGGCTCGCGTCTCCGCCGACTTTTGCTCCGCCTCCCGAGCCGCCCTCCGCTCCTCCGCCTCCCGCTCCTCTCGCGCTTCCCGCGTGTTCCGCTCCGTCGCCTCTAGGAGGTCGTCGTGGGGATCTACATGGCGCGAGGTTGAAGACCCTCCTACGGCTCCGACTATGGAGGCGGCTAGGACACGCCCAAGGGAAAGAGGGGCCCTGTTTGATAAATTGAGAAAAAGGGTCTGGAAAAACATCAAACGAAGAAGAAGAAAAAAGAAAGGCATAAGAAAAGCGACACTTACGCTGAGACCGCCTACGGCCGCTTCACCACCTTGCGGAAGCGGGCTGCCTTCGCGGCCGCCTCGTCCCGCTTGGTCGCCGCCACGGTACTCTTGGGCTTCTTCGGCCGACTACCGAAGTGGGTCGACGCGGCCCAATGCTTCTACGCGCCGCCCTGGGCAGTCGGCCCAGCGGATGGGCCCGCACCATGGTGCTCGGGCGCCGGTCGGCGGTGTGCTATGAGTTCGGCCTCGTTGTCATCTGACCAGTCCTCAAATCCAGCCCCGAGCCCAGACCCGCCTGCATCGCCGCCTTCCCCCGTGACTTCGTCCTCCATGGCGGGCGCCCCCAGGTCTGGATCGTCTACATCGTCCATCGTACGGTCGGGGAGGAACTGGCGTTCCACCCCTACGGTCCCGGCTGCTGGCGGAAGCATGGGGTTCTGCCAATGAAAGGCCGGCTGGTCAAGAGTCAGCCACCATGAACTCGGCAACGAGCAAAGAGGAAGAGAAACTTACCACCAGTGGAGGATTGGCGCGAGAGTACGGCACCTTGCCATACTGCCACTCCTCGGTGAGGTTGCAGTTGGAGATCTAGTTCACCATGTAAGACACCTCGGCGTGAGGCATCTCCATGGCGCTTAGCTGGCACGGGTCGAAGCGGTCGCTCATCTAGCAGATCATATGAGGTCGGCCCTGGAGCGGGAGCACCCGGCGTTCCATGATGGCGGCCACCAGGTCGGCTCCGGACAGACCCTCCGACTGGATCATCACCCGGAGCCGGGCAACAAAGGCGGACCCGCCCGAAGACAGCGACCTGGACCGGAAGGACCACAAAGGTTGCCTCCCAGCCGGCGGGCCGGCTATGTAAGCCGACAGGTTGACGAGGTCGCCTTGCGGAGCAATATTCTTCACGTAGAAGTAGGACTTCTGCCAGAGCTTCACCAACTGGATCAGCGGGATGAGAGGAAACGGGTTGTTGTTGCTCGCGCTCCGCATGGCGATCAAGGCACCACATGGGGCGGGCACGCCCGCGACGACAATGCCGAGCTTGCACCGAAAAAACTCTCCCCATAGTTCAAGTATGGGGAGGAAGCCGAGAAAACCCTCGCACAGGGTGACGAAGGCCGACAACAGCATCACCGCGTTGGGAGTAAGGTGATGCGGCTTAAGATGATAAAATTCAAGGAACGAGCGGAGGAACCCGCTCGTCGGCAGGCCGATGCCGCGCAGGCAGTGCGAGCGGAAGACCACCCGCTCATCCTCTTCTAGCGCCGGCGAGATCTCCCTCTCCGGCGCGAGGCGGACCCATACGAGATCCGCACCCGGCAACCACCGCGTTCGACGGAGGAAGTCGACGTGGTCCTCATGGACGTTGGAGCCGTCCCAGGAGCTCAATAACGCCATGGGGACGGCGCGGCAGCGAGGAAGGAACGACGAAAGGAGGGCGCACGACCCAGCTATGACGAAGCGGCGGCGAGCCAGGAAGATTGGTAGGAAGGCCGAGCGGCGGCAGGTGGCTGTCGCGACGAGAGAAGGAAGAAGAAGGAGGGGTGGAGCGAGGGAGAGCGCGCGAGCGTTTTGGCACTCCCCTCCTCTACCCCTACTTATAGCCTCGTGCGGCGAAGCCGAGGAGGCAGGACGTGGGGGGCGTGGGATTAACTGCACCCACTCCCCCACGCCCCGCGATTATTGCGCCATTACGGCGTGAGGAAACGGCCACTTGGGCGTGCGCGGTCTGTCCAGGCCGCAGAAGATCCATGCGTGGGCCGAGGCCCTATAGTCGCAGGCTCCAGACTGCGGCGACGTCCCGTCGCGCGCTTGGGCTGGCAGGCCCCTCCAGCCGGAGGATGCCACGTGGCGCGCAGACGACGAGTGGTCAGTTCACAGCCGGACTCGCGCGCCGACTGGCGCCCGCCTCCATACTTTGAGATCTCTAAGAGACGGCACGCCTAGTCGAAACCGGTTTCTGGTTCCCGGCTCCTCAAGATAGGAAGCTGACTGGGCTCCTGGACTATTTTCTGCCTCAGAGCCCAACCAGCTTCGGGGACTACTATTGGAGTAAATGACGACGGGTAGCCTAGTTGGCTTCCCTTGGCACTTCAGAGAAATTAGAGGCCGAACAAGCCTCCAAGCTTCCAAGACATGGGGTCGTCTTCCCCCAGCCGGCTACCTCTCGAGCTGGCTGCGCAAGGGCAGCCCAGCCCTGAAATCCTTGAGAAACAAGACCACGAGAAGGCCGACTTCCAGAAGCCGGCCATAAAAGGGCCAACTCTTTTGAGCCGGCCCCTCAGCAGGTGGCTAAGATCTCGCCCTCATAGTCCGCACCCACATAACTGCGACAAGACGGGGCGTGGCTACAGTAAAGCCTGCCACCCCCGAATCCCGGCGCACGCATGGCCACAGTGCACGATACGAGGCGGCCATCACCGTCTGGTGCGGCATTGTTGCCACGATGACCGTGACGTCACCCACGGCGAGGGGTCAGTACGACCCGTGGGTGGCGGGCCCCCTCGGCCAGGGAGATCCCGAGGGCGGCCCGGCTTCCCACAGTCGGCCAAGGGTATGGCCGGCTTGCAACAGCCGGCCAGCTCTCTCCCTCCGAGGAGGTGCTTCATTAAGGAGACAAGAGAAGGTAAGGCTACAGTGATGAGCCGCCTCGTGGCGGCACTCTAGCCATGCTTACCATGACAAAGCCATCGTCACCAGGGGCAAGGTAACAGTAACCAGCCCCCAACAAGACCCCTGAGCGGTGGGGCCGGCCTGTCGGCCAAAGGGTCGGCAGCCAGCGGGCCTACCTGTCGGCGGGCCCCACCAGTTGGCAAAGAAGCCAGCAGGCGTAGACACAGACGGCTGGGGCCCACGCTTAGCCGGATTACCATTGTACCCCTGGGGGTAGGCCTATATAAACCCCCCAGGGTTCCCATGCAGAGGGAGATCACTCTTTGGATAGATTTTAGACACCACAAGGAGAAGAGGAGCAGGCTAGCCTGGCCCTCCCTCATCCTTTCACCGAACAGCTCAAGGAGCATTCTGTAGCAACCCACCAAGCTAGTGATCATGCGGAGACCCCGCAGAGTAGCATTAGGGGTGTTATCTCGACGGAGAGCCCTGAAGCTGGGTACGATTCGCCGGCATGCATGTCTTCGCCTTATCCTGTTTCCAGGCAACGGTGATGTTTTATTGGCTCCCGCAATGATAAGCCATCCATTACCATATGTCGCACCAACCACCCGACACCAAGGTTAATAATATAATAGCATGAATACTTCATAAATTATAGATACATTGGAGACATATCATGGGTCATCAGTTCACACAACCATAAGTTCCATGTTTTACTTGTAAAACCAAATTCCTTCTTCATACCATGCACATTACTCAATACTCCCGATATGTATGCTTGTTTTTGTGGATATATAATCCAATGTGTGGTGAAGCAGCCCATGTTTGCACCTTGTCATCTCCTATTTTATCTTACTGATGTGGCTAATTATATGAACAACATGCCATGCACATTAACCAAAATAGATACAATGATTGTCTTTGCCCTTCATCTATGCTTGTTATGTCGACATGGTAGTCCAGTATTGTGGTGAAACTCCCCGCATTATCAAGAATGCTAAACTATGATATTGATATTTTGAACTTCCTCTTTATTTTCTAATTTGAAATTGGATGGAATTGACAACACAGTTATCATATTTGTTTATACATGTGCAAAACCTGTCATCTCTCTCTGCTTGTTTCATGGTGATATGCCTGATGGCATGCACAAGTCTGCTGATGGCTATGAGAAAAACCCAATATATATTGCAGCAAAGAAGGAAAACAATCTTGAACATAGCAAGACAACCCCAAAGTCTTGTCTTGATAAAGTGTTCAAGTTACTTGAGACTAGCAGTCAGACAAGCTCACAGACTTCGCTGTCTGAATCAGTTTGACTTCTCCAGTCCCAAGTTCTAGCGGAAAGGCATTCTGCAACTCAACTTCGACTTGAAGTCCTATCTCTAAGAAAGATTGCGGAGAACACCAATGAGAACCTCATTGCTAAACAGCTACACCTGGAAGCTATGACCGACATGCTAGGCCGGTCTCACAGCCTTGCAGAGCAGCTTCCGCAGCAGTTCCTGCAGAATGCTAACCTTTCTTGAACTGTCTTGGAAGTGGTCTCGGTTTAGTATTATTTTGTTACGCTGCAATGGTGCCCAGTTTTTGTAATCGGCTTCTTCGTTGCATTTTATGATCACTGGTGGCGAACTTTGATACCCAATGGATATAATATACCATAAATCATTTATTGTATAGTGTAGGTTTTATTCTAAGTTACTATGTCGTAATTTCTTTATTGTATAGAGTAGGTTTGTTCTTAATTCCAATTAGTTACTGCCATCATTTGCTATCTGAAAAAAATCTGATGTAGTCGACCGGGCTGAAACTGTAACGCCCTCGATGCGGCTATATCTCCCACATGTCGAAGCACGACTTAGAGGCATAACCGCATTGAAAGCAATGTCGCAAGTGAGGTAATCTTCGCAAACAACCCATGTAATACAATAAGGGAAGAGATACATAGTTGGCTTACAATCGCCACTTCAGACAAATACATGAATAAAGCATTACATCAACCAGATACAATCAAGGTTCGACTACGGAACCCAAAATAAAAGAAGACTACCCCAAATGCTACACAGATCCCCAATCGACCACAACTGGGCTCCACTACTGATCAACTAGAACGAAACAACACAAAGGGCAAGATCTTCATCGAGCTCCTCCTTGAGTTTGGTTGCGTCATCTGCACGGTTCAACGGCACCTGCAAGCTGGTTTTGGAAGTATCTGTGAGTCACAGGGACTCAGCAATCTCACACCCTCGCGATCAAGACTATTTAAGCTTATTGGTAAGGTAAAAGGTATGAGGTGGAGCTGCAGCAAGCGACTAGCATATATGGTGGTAACATACGCAAATGAGAGCGAGAATAGAAGGAAAAGCACGGTCGATAAAAGTATGATCAAGAAGTGATCCTAGAACAACCTACGTCAAGCATAACTCCAACACCGTGTTCACTTCCCAGACTCCACCGAGAAGAGACCATCATGGTTACACACGCGGTTGATGTAGTTTAATTAAGGTCAACTTTAGGTTTTCTAAACCGGACATTAACAAATTCCCATCTGCCCATAACCGCGGGCACGGCTTTCAAAAGTTCAAATCCCTGCAGGGGTGTCCCAACTTAGCCCATCACAAGCTCTCACGGTCAACAAAGGATATTCCTTCTAGCAGGAAGAACCGATCAGGCTCGGAATCCCGGTTACAAGACATTTCGACAGGTAAAACAAGACCAGCAAGACCGCCCGATGCGCCGACATCCTCATAGGAGCTGCACATATCTCGTTCTCAGGGCAACACCGGATGAGCGCTCCGTACAACTAAAACCAGCCCTCAAGTTTCCCCGAGGTGGCGCTGCGAAGGACTCTAGTTCGGACCAACACTTAGACAAGCACTAGCCCGGGGGGGTTAAAATAAAGATGACCCTCAGGATGCGCGAATCCCAAGGGAAAAAGGCTAGGTGGCGAATGGTAAAACCAAGGTTGGGCCTTGCTGGAGGAGTTTTATTCAAGGAGAACTGTCAAGGGGTTCCCATTATAACCCAACTGCGTGAGGAACGCAAAATCCGGGAACATAACACCAATATGACGGAAACTAGGGCGGCAAGAGTGGAACAAAACACCAGGCATAAGGCCGAGCCTTCCACCCTTTACCAAGTATATAGATGCATTAATTAAATAAGTGATATTGTGATATCCAAACAAAATATCCATGTCCCAACAAGGAACAAACTTCAATCTTCACCTGCAACTAACAACGCTATAAGAGGGGCTGAGCAAAGCGGTAACATAGCCAAACAACGGTTTGCTAGGACAAGGTGGGTTAGAGGCTTGGTTCAACAATATGGGTGGCACGATAAGCAAGTGGTAGGTATCGCAGCATAGGCATAGCAAAAGAGCGAGCAACTAAGCAAGCAAAGATAGAAGTGATTTCGAGGGTATGGTCATCTTGCCTGAAATCCCGCAAGGAAGAAGAACGAGTCCATGAAGAAGATAAACGGACGTAGTCGAACGGATCCTCACACACTCGACGTTATCGGAACCAACCCGAAGAAGCAACACCGGAAAGAAGCAAACAACATTGTCAACAACCAACACATCAACATGGCATGATGCACAATCGAGTATGATGCATATCCGGTTTAATGAAGCATGGCATGGCAAAGTGCACAAACAATACTACAAATTAAGTGGAGCTCATTATGCAACGGAGTTACACATTGGCAAAACACCACATGACTTATTTAGTTCTCTCTCGTTTATGTACCCAACAAGATTAAATGTTGTTAGCATGGCAAGAGGGTGAAGCAAAGAAAACTACCTATCTAGTCAAGTTCAAATGAGGCCGGAAATAACAAACAACAATTCCGGGAAAACCTCATGTGCATATTTTACGGTTTGGTACTGTTCTGCCCTAAACATAATTTTAGAGTTATTAAACATGCAAAGTAAGGCCACCATGTTAAACTAGGCATTTTTCTACCCCATTTACATATAAAGATTATTTAATTCGGAGCTAAGGTTATTTAGTTATGAAATAAAGCATTTTAGCATGTTATTTAAGCAAGTTTAAACAAACACCATTTTAAACATAGATGAAAATGGCATATTATTTATCTACACATAATTTTAAACAAGTTTCATATATAAATTAATTTAATCCGGTGCATGGATGATGAGTTATCAAATGCATGAAACTAGGGGGTAATCTGTAAATATGCAGTTTTTCTGGAAATAGCAAAATTCGTTCATTGCAGAAAAAATATACATCGGGCCGAATCTGCACTTGGGCCAACAGAGAGGCGCTGGGGAGTAGCTCACCCATGGACTGAGGCCCAACTGGAAGCAGAGGAGGCCTGGCAATGGCTGCGGCCCACGTAGGCAGATTGGGGCGAGGCAGGGCATAGTCAACGCGCTCGGGAGCGCTGACCCCATCGATGCAGGCGCGCGTCTGGAGACGAACGGGGCCGCCTATAGGGAAGCAGGGATCGAAGAAGGTCGGCTTGGCGTTCATGGCAGTAGGGGGACTCGGGAACGGCGAGAATCGAGCACGGAGGAGGCCAGGAGGCGCGGGGACGGCGGATCCATGCAGCGAGGCGGTAACCCGGCGAGATCCAAGGCGAGGCAGGGGTCGGTGGCCATGGTGTTTTCCTGTACAGAAAGAGTCGAGAGGGAGTTGAGGATGCATAGAAGAAAAGAAGGAAGGAAGGAGGAGAAGGACGGTGCACGAGGGACGGGCCTGGAGGTCGCCGGCAGGGCGGGCTCACTGGCACGAAGCGAGGAGGCTCGGGAGGCCCTCTCCATGGGTGCTCGGGCGAAGGAGCTCTGGTGGTGAGTCGGATTAGCAAGAGGAGACAGACGCGCGGGGAGAGGGACTCGGGCTACAGGAGAGGTCCGGTGGGGCAGCGCGTGGAGGAGGGCACGGGCATGGCTGAAACCCCGGTGGCGACTCCGGCGAGGTTGTTGCTGCAGTTGCTAGGAAAACAGGGGCACATGGCCATGGGCGCTCGTGTTCGTGGAGGCAGGGAAGCTTGGAGCCTTGGGCAAGAGCTCCTGGATCGAGGGATCAACAATGTTGGATCGATGGATTGATTGGGTGGTTCGATGGGAATCGAGGAGGGACAGGGGATCTAGAGGCTGTAGGTGGCGAGCGATGGTTGGGGAGGGATGGATCCTGATGGGGATTTGGTGGAGTGGCGGCACGGCTGGGAGGATGGGACAGGTCATCTAAAAATTAGGGTTGCCCACTTATATACGTTATTGGATTAGGTTAGGGGGGTATTCGGTTCGTCCGATCGTAATCGGGCGGTCGAGAAAAATAGGCTAGGGGTCCAAATGAGAAAATGGTGACGTTTTGTAGATGTTAGGGGATGATCCGGACCCAACGGTGACGACTGCTCAGGTCGGGTCCGGGACAACTTTTCGGACGCGCGCGCGAGGAGGGCCGCGGGCTCACGAGATAGGTTAGGTTGGGCCTGGCAGCAGGTAGTGGACTGTGCAGAAAGCTTTGGGCTCAGAGAAGAGAAGAGAGAGAGAGACCCGGCGACTGTTTCCGGAGACCGAAAACGCCCGACGTTTTGACCAACTATACTGTCGCTATAGTTTAACGGTTGGGCTATCAAACGAACTCCGAATGTGATGAAACTTGATAGGCGGTCTATCTACACTATAATAAGACCACATGCCAACTTTCAACCGAATCCGAGACCATTTTCTGGCCAATTGTAAAATAATATTTCGGACGTGCCGCGGGCGCGTGCAAGTGTGTCTGGGCTTAGAACGACAACGGATGGCACTGGGGGAACCCGGACGGATGCAGGTTTTGAAAACATGATGATGCAATGCACATGATGACATGACAAGATGTGACACACAAGCAAAGACAGGGAAACAACAACGAATAACTGGAAGACACCTGGCACATCAGTCTCGGGGCGTCACAACACCCCACCACTACGAGAGGATCTCGTCCCGAGATCTAGAATGGCACCGGAGGGAAAAACGGAAGAGCAAGAGAAGAGGTAAAACTAAGTTGCTTCTTTGACCAATGAGTGAAACCAAAGAACCTTGAGGGGTTGAACACATTAAAAGAAAGAATACAACAGAGATGAACAAAGTTGAAAACACTCTGTTTGAGAAGAGTAACAAGGAAGAACAAATTCGGGAAGCACTCCGATTGAAAAGTGGTACAAGACTAGATAAGACGAAAAGAAGTTGAGGAAAAAGGCACAACACTCCGGTTAAAAACAAGATAGAGAGGGAAAAGAATGGTATAATTTGGGTAGCACTTCGACTGAAAATGGAAGGAACTGAACATGATCTTGACAAACAAGATGATGGGTTGAAGAGAGCAACATCACAAAGCCTTCGGAACAAAAGTAAGAATGGAATGGGATGAACAAAGTGAAACAAGATCTTCTATCTCGAATGAGCTTGAAAAAGCAAACTTAGGAGAAGGGTCGAACGGAGTTGTTGGAAAAACCAACAACGAAAAGAATAAGCTTGTTGTGGGCTTATTTAAAACATCTCGAAATTATGAGGTGAAATTCTGCCACTAATGGAAACAAAAGATTGGATTGATAAGAACAAGGAGATGAGAAACTCTTTCACCATGAGGATAAAAGAAGAACTTGTATCATTTATGAGTACCACAATTAGCAACAATCCTCAGGGAAGGCTTTGGGTGAAACATGACACAAGATAACTCCAACGAAGAGGTTGATGGATTTCAAATATCTCATACTTGATAACTTGTGAATCATGAAAATATGAACTCAAATTATCAAGAATGACATAATACCACCTCCAATGATACAGAAAAAAGAATTGCACTCCGGATTGCACGAAGAAGAATACTTGAGCTCCTTTAGAAAAAATCTCAATGAACACTTTGAAAAGGAATTAAATCCTTGATGAACCAAGATGTAGAGCCTCCATGAAGAACTCCGGTAAACAAAAGGATAACGAAAAGAAAGAGAAGTTGAAAACACAAGGTGAAACCTTGTAATGATTAGATGGATCTCAATGACGATATAATTGAGAGAGCTTGGAACTCCAGGAAAAGAAAAGATAAAGCATCTCAAACTGAGAATGTGATATGATGAACCACTCCGGAAAAAGGAATTGATCACTTGGATGGAACAAGAATAAGAATTACGTTATGCGTATCCTTCACAAATTAAATTGATGACAATCAATGGATTTGGCATATTACTTATTCTCGTAGAGAAAAATTAAGAGAGATATAAAATAAACTTGGGAATGTCTTCAACGAACCACCGGTAGGAAAGAAATAACAATTAAATTGATATGATAAACGAAAGAAGAGAATCTTGAATGAACCACCATAAGAATTTTAATGAACGAAGTAAAGATAAAGAAACATCGGGAAGAATTATAAAAAGAACATGGATGCTTGAGAGGATTTAGATACATGAGAGCGAAGAGATCACGAGCCGATTAGAGTTCACTAGAACGAAGCCCCGGTAAGATTTGGAGAATACGAGCTGAAAGCTGAAAATGAATAAGCCTGAACTGATCGACTCCGGATAACAAACTGAGAACACTCTTGAATTGTTCCGGAAGGATGAAAAGATTCATCACAATTGAAAACAATTTTGAAAGGATAGGCTCAAACTAGAATCACGAATCTTTGAGAGAATGGATAGATATAGAAGAAAAACTCTTCTTCGGTCTTGAAAATCTGAGAATGACGATGAGAAACACCTCCAAATTGTTAAGATACTCCGGGATGAAAAATGGAAAGGTTGAGCCAACGATGAAAAGATTTTGACAGATCTTGGAGAGGACATTTGACTGATGATAAATCATTCTTACGTCAAACTTCAAAAAGAATTTGAGAATACCTCCGGGAAAATAAGAAGAGTCAGGCGAGATCCTAGGAAAAGACCTGTGGGTTAGGGCCCACTCAAAAGAAACACCGTAGAACAATTTAAAAGAGAGGTTTCACCGGTTGAATTAAATGGCTTGAATGAGATAACAACCTCGAAATAGGTTGAACGGATCTTGAATGACAAGACGAGCCTTTTGAGATAGCTTGAGCACGCTGGAACAAATGAATAGCGAGAAGTGAATTGTTATGAGGTGCACCGGTATGAGAAGGCATTAGAAACGAGGAAAGGATAAGATCCATAAAGCTTGAATTAAATCCACCGGAGAAGAAAAGATCAAAGAATACAACACTTGAAGCTCCGTTAGAATCTTCATGAGAAATCATCGGATAAGACATTGACGGAAAAGAATGGAAAGACTTCACAGCAATAAAAGGATACTTGAATAAGAAATCTGGGTCCTTGCAGAAAAGGGTGGGAGGGAGGGAAAACAAAGGAAATTTGGGACGAATGAAATGAACCCCGTTGAAAAGAACTGAGATTGGATCTTGCAAATGTTGAAATGATCGGATCCACTTCAAGAGAAACACGCCGGTGAAAAGGATTGACAAGATAATCTTGATGATCGAGAAGGATTAGTATTCATATCGGAGTATGAGAACACCCTTTTGAGGAAGGTATGGAATCAACACTTGACATTGAAGCAACTCGAATACCACAACTCAAAACAAAACAAAGGATTGGCTTGCAGAATAAGCCGAAACAAACATATGATATAGATTTCACCCGAAGTTTTTGTGGTGGGGCCTACACGGGCTCGATCGTACATCACCATCATGTACAAGGTAGTGCACATGACATACGAAGCATCCCCGAGTCGGCATAGCCAAGGACTCTTTAAGACACAATGAGACCACTGTAAAACCAACCGTGAATAGGCGGACCACTAGACATTGAACCGCAATTTCATATCATACATCTGTCGGAAAGATATCCTAAGAGCTACTTGAATTCCCACTTATAAACTCCCGAAATTTTCCGGTTATGCAATCAGGTGTTGGGGATACAGGGGAAGCATAATATCTCACCCAAAATTAGCAAATCCTACATCCAGCTGTATCCATCCTTCAACACATAACCAAGAAACCTTCGGAAATCATCTACCTCAACATTCGAAAAGCATCCGTTATACGAGTTATGGCAATACTCCCGAACTCCCGCCCCAGTACTGGGTGGCGACGAGGTTATCTCACCAACAACTGCATAAAAGAGATTTTCGATGTCGGCGAAACTAATCTCAGGTATTCTAGAACTGCAACGATAAAATTGTGTGGACAACACCTCGGAGCTCAACTCCCCGGGACACTGCCACAACCCCTAAATGTCAGGAGGCACCAAGAACAATGTTCTTGTCACAAAACCATCGGAACGATTCCAAGATACCCGCGTGATCCTAAAATTTTTTTTGTGAAAATTTGAGAAGAGAAGAGTCAAAACTCTACGTCATGATGCCTCACCAGAGCGATGAAGGGAATGGGGAGTAAAAAGAATTCCTAAACTCTCTGATATATAATTCCTAAATGACTCAAAACATTTTTCTAGACTCAACAACGTCAGCTAATTCGATCAAGCAGGGGGGCTCCTAAGGTCAGGGAAGGCTCTGATTACCAACTTGTAACACCCTCGATGCGGCTATATCTCCCACGTGTCGAAGCACGACTTAGAGGCATAACCGCATTGAAAGCAATGTCGCAAGTGAGGTAATCTTCGCAAACAACCCATGTAATTCAATAAGGGAAAAGATACATAGTTGGCTTACAATCGCCACTTCACACAAATACATGAATAAAGCATTACATCAACCAGATACAATCAAGGTCCTACTACGGAACCCAAAATAAAAGAAGACTACCCCAAATGCTACACAGATCCCCGATCGACCCCAACTAGGCTCCACTACTGATCAACTAGAACGAAACAACACAAAGGGCAAGATCTTCATCGAGCTCCTCCTTGAGTTTGGTTGCTTCATCTGCCCGGTTCAATGGCACCTGCAAGCTGGTTTTGGAAGTATTTGTGAGTCACGGGGACTCAACAATCTCACACCCTTGCGATCAGGACTATTTAAGCTTATGGGTAAGGTAAAAAGTATGAGGTGGAGCTGCAACAAGCGACTAGCATATATGGTGGCTAACATACGCAAATGAGAGCGAGAAGAGAAGGCAAAGCACGGTCGATAAAAGTATGATCAAGAAGTGATCCTAGAACAACCTACGTCAAGCATAACTCCAACACCGTGTTCACTTCCCAGACTCCACCGAGAAGAGACCATCACGGTTACACACGCGGTTGATGTAGTTTAATTAAGGTCAACTTTAGGTTTTCTAAACCGGACATTAACAAATTCCCATCTGCCCATAATCGCGGGCACGGCTTTCGAAAGTTCAAATCCCTGCAGGGGTGTCCCAACTTAGCCCATCACAAGCTCTCACGGTCAACAAAGGATATTCCTTCTAGCGGGAAGACCCGATCAGGCTCGGAATCCCGGTTACAAGACATTTCGACAGGTAAAACAAGACCAGCAAGACCGCCCGATGCGCCGACATCCTGATAGGAGCTGCACATATCTCGTTCTTAGGGCAACACCGGATGAGCGCTCCGTAGAACTAAAACCAGCCCTCAAGTTTCCCTGAGGTGGCGCTACAAAGGACTCTAGTTCAGACCAACACTTAGACAAGCACTGGCCCGGAGGGGTTAAAATAAAGATGACCCTCGGGATGCGCGACTCCCAAGGGAAAAAGGCTAGGTGGCGAATGGTAAAACCAAGGTTGGGCCTTGCTGGAGGAGTTTTATTCAAGGCGAACTGTCAAGGGGTTCCCATTATAACCCAACCATGTGAGGAACGCAAAATCCGGGAACATAACACCGATATGACAGAAACTAGGGCGGCAAGAGTGGAACAAAACACCAGGCATAAGGAACAAAGGAACAAACTATCCCAACAAAATATATATAGATGCATTAATTAAATATGTGATATTGTGATATCCCAACAAAATATCCATGTTCCAACAAGGAACAAACTTCAATCTTCACCTGCAACTAACAATGCTATAAGAGGGGCTGAGCAAAGCGGTAACATAGCCAAACAACGGTTTGCTAGGACAAGGTGGGTTAGAGGCTTGGTTCAACAATATTGGTGGTATGATAAGCAAGTGGTAGGTATCGCAGCATAGGCATAGCAAAAGAGCGAGCAACTAAGCAAGCAAAGATAGAAGTGATTTCAATGGTATGGTCATCTTGCCTGAAATCCCGCAAGGAAGAAGAACGAGTCCATGAAGAAGATAAACGGACGTAGTCGAACGAATCCTCACACACACGACGTTATCGGAACCAACCCAAAGAAGCAACACCAGAAAGAAGCAAACAACATAGTCAACAACCAACACATCAACATGGCATGATGCACAATCGATTATGATGCATGTCCGGTTTAATGAAGCATGGCATGGCAAAGTGCACAAACAATACTACAAATTAAGTGGAGCTCATTATGCAATGGTGTTACATATTGGCGAAACACCACATGACTTATTTAGTTCTCTCTCATTTATGTACCCAACAAGATTAAATGTTGTTAGCATGCAAACAGGGTGAAGCAAAGAAAACTAACTATCTAGTCAAGTTTAAATGAGGCCGGAAATAACAAACAACAATTCCGGTAAAACCTCATGTGCATATTTTATGGTTTGGTACTGTTCTGCCCTAAACATAATTTTAGAGTAATTAAACATGCAAAGTAAGGCCACCATGTTAAACTAGGCATTTTTCTACCCCATTTACATATAAAGATTATTTAATTTGGAGCTACGGTTATTTAGTTATGAAATAAAGCATTTTAGCATGTTATTTAAGCAAGTTTAAACAAACAACATTCTAAACATAGATGAAAATGGCATATTATTAATCTACACATAATTTTAAACAAGTTTCATATATAAATTAATTTAATCCGGTGCATGGATGATGTCTTATCAAATGCATGAAACTAGGGGGTAATCTGTAAATATGCAGTCTTTCTGGAAATAGCAAAATTCGTTCATAGCAGAAAAAAATATACATCAGGCCGAATCTGCACTTGGGCCAACAGAGAGGCGCTGGGGATTAGCTCACTCATGGGCTGAGGCCCGACTGGAAGCAGAGGAGGCCTGGCGCTGGCTGCGGGCCACGCATGCAGATTAGGGCGAGGCAGGGCGTAGTCAACGCGCTCGGGAGCGCTGACCCCATCGATGCAGGCGCGCGGCTAGACACGATTGGGGCCGCCTACAAGGAAGCAGGGCTCGAAGAAGGTCGACTTGGCGTCCATGGCAGCAGGGGGACTCGGGAATAGCAAGAATCGAGCACGGAGGAGGCCAGGAGGCGCGGGGACGGCGGATCCATGCAGCGAGGCGGTAACCCGGCGAGATCCAAGGCGAGGCAGGGGTCCGTGGCCATGGTGTTTTCCTGTACAGAGAGAGTCGAGAGGGAGTTGAGGACGCATAGAAGAAAAGAAGGAAGGAAGGAGGAGAAGGACGGCGCACGAGGGACGGGCCTGGAGGTCACTGGCAGGGCGGGCTCACTAGCACGACGCGAGGAGGCTCGGGAGGCCCTCTCCATGGGTGCTCGGGCGAAGGAGCTCTGGTGGTGAGGCGGATCAGCAAGAGGAGACAGATGCGCGGGGAGAGGGACTCGGGCTGCAGGAGAGGTCCGTCGGGGCAGCGCGTGGAGGAGGGCACGGGCATGGCTGAAGCCCCGGTGGCGACTCCAGCGAGGTTGTTGCTGCTGGTGCTAGGACAGCAGGGGCACAAGGCCATGGGCGCTCGTGTTCGTGGAGGCAGTGAAGCTTGGAGCCTCGGGCAAGAGCTCCTGGATCGAGGGATCAACAATGTTGGATCGATGGATTGATTGGGTGGTTCGGTGGGAATCGAGGAGGGACAGGGGATCTGGAGGCTGTAGGTGGCGAGCGATGGTTGGGGAGGGATGGATCCCGATGGGGATTTGGTGGAGTGGCGGCGCGGCTGGGAGGATGGGACATGTCACCTAAAAT
Organism: Triticum dicoccoides; assembly: GCF_002162155.2. Classification (NCBI taxonomy): domain Eukaryota; kingdom Viridiplantae; phylum Streptophyta; class Magnoliopsida; order Poales; family Poaceae; genus Triticum; species Triticum dicoccoides. The sequence goes on from NC_041382.1 coordinate 258,894,068, forward strand.
TTAGGGTTGCCCATTTATATACGTTATTGGATTAGGTTAGGCGGGTATTCAGTCCGTCCGATCGTAATCCGGCGGTCGAGAAAAATAGGCTAGGGAGTCAAAATGAGAAAACAGTGACATTTTGTAGATGTTAGGGGATTATCCGGACCCAACGGTGACGACTGCTCGGGTCGGGTCCGGGACAACTTTCCAGACGCGCGCGCGAGGAGGGCCGCGGGCTGACGAGAGAGGTTAGGTTGGGCCTGGCGGTAGGTAGTGGACTGTGCAGAAAGCTTTGGGCTGAGAGAAGAGAAGAGAGAGAGAGACCCAGCGACTGTTTCCGGAGACCGAAAACACCCGACGTTTTGACCGACTATACTGTCGCTATAGTTTAACGATTGGGCTATCAAACGAACTCTGAACGCGGTGAAACTTGACAGGCGGTCTATCTACACTATAATAAGACCACATGCCAACTTTCAACCGTATCCGAGAACATTTTCCGGCCACTTGTAAAATAATATTTCGGACGTGCCACGGGCGCGTGCAAATGTGTCTGGGTTTAGAATGGACAACGGATGGCACTGGGGGAACCCGGACAGATGCAGGTTTGAAAACATGATGAGGCAATGCACATGATGACATGACAAGATGCGACACGCAAGCAAAGACAGGGCAACAATAACGAATAACTGGAAGACACTTGGCACATCACTCTCGGGGCGTCACAGAAACATTCGCCTCTAACAAGCCTGGTTTTTAGCGGGCCATAATTGGGCCGGCCTGCATCTTTCCTAGTCCCGAATGGCCATTGGGGCCTTTGCACTTTGCGCCAGGCCCACAACTTACTCCGGCTATATTCGGCCCAAATGTTAGTTGGGCCTTTTGTGGACCTAGCGCTTAGTTTGGCTCATGTAGCGTCGAGCCATAAACAGGTTGAATATTCTGCTGGCCTGTTATAGCCCAGAAGAAACCATGGGCCTTTAGCAGGCCGAAATTGATGTTGGGCCTCAATTTCAACTAGTCGTCGACGGGCCTTCAGCAGGTTGAAAGGTAGGTCGGGCCTTTTTTGGCCTAGTTATATGATGGGTCGTTACCAGGCCGAAACATATCTCAGGCCTTAGTTGGCCCACCAATATCATGAGCCTTTAAGAGGCCAAAAGCTTAGTACATGCATAAACGGGGCGAATTATACGACATGCCTTTAACAGGCACAAAGTCAGGTTGGGCTGAACTGTTGCCACCTTTATCACTGGCCGTTAGTGGGCCGGATGTCGCGTCGGACCATATATGGCCCATTGGCAGCAAGGGCCATTCCTAGGCCTAAAGACACACTGGGATGAAATGGGCCCATGTCTACATCGGGCGTCTAACAGGCCAAAAGTCACTGGGCCATAATTGGGCACAAATATTATGTGAACAATTAACGGGCCAGATCTGGCTTCAGGCCGTAAACGGGCCTTTATTAAACAGTTCGTTATTGGGCTGGCCCATTAGTACCTGAATAAGTCCTACGGGCCTTTGACTGGGCTGGCCTTTTTAACCTATATGGGCCTCTGCTAGGCCCTGCCACGTGTTGACGTATCATAGGCATGTCTCCTCCAATGGACGGACAATATCTGGCCCACTGAGGAGCAAACACGTGTTTCCTCCGGCCAATGAGAATTCTACACATGGAAAATCCCCATTGGTCCGGGCTGTTAACGGGTTATTGGATCCAAAACCGGACCGGATAACTTAACGACAGCCCGTTATGGTGGATCCCACGTGTTGGTCACCCTTTACGAAAGCACTTCTATGATGCACGATTTATCGTCATGGAAGTATACACTTCCATGATGATAATTTTGGTAATGTCATGGAACACGTCTACGACAACACATGTATGACTATCTTGATTCTGTCATAAAATCGTCATGGATGTACATGCATGATAGAAAACATGATCTACTATGACAAGAACGTATCATGACGGAAGTGTATTTTTTGTAGTGAATGAAACTTTCGCGATGATTTTTCTTGGACGAGAAGACATCTAGAGGACTTAGAGTACAGACTACTAGGGAAATGCTTATACATAGAATCTTACCAGCAGCGCGGTTCAAAATAAGGCGCTACTACAACTTAGAAGTAGCGCGCATAAAAAACAGCACAACTGCTACCCTCGTAGCAGTAGCATGTTAGCAAAAAACTGTGCTACTACTACAAATGCCACAGCATTGCCGCCGGCGTAGGTTTAGTAGTAGCGCCTATTTTCCAAGAACGCTAGTGCTATTGAACTTAGCAGCAGTGCTTTTCGCCCACCCTCACTACTGCTAAGTTTAGTCCACTTGTTGCAACTAATTTAGTCCCACCTCGCTAAGCGAATAGGGTGTTTACCACCATAAATACGTTACTTCTCAAACCATCATAACCACTTGGTCTTCATTGAACTCTCTGTGTAGGATATGTGGCCGCAATAGGAATATTCACCGTTTCTTAAATCGGGGAAGACTCATATTGACAATTTAGATCCTACACAAAAAGATCATTGATGAGCAATGTATTTTTGATTTTTGTAGATGCTTAGCCTTAGCAGTAGCTCATTTTTCCAGAAGGCGCTACTACTACAGGGATAGCAGTAGCGCTGCTCTGGTAAAAGGCGCTACTGCTGTGGCGTTTAGCGGTAGCGCTTTATTTCAAAGCACGATGCTGCTAAGCCCATCCTATCTTGTCCAACCGGCTACCCCTCGCTCTCCCCTATCCACTCCTAGTCTCACTCTCTACATTCCTCCGCCGCCGATGTTCGGCCCTCCCCCGCCGCTGCATTGCTGTCTCCCCCAAGGTATCCTCTCTCTCTCCTCCTCCCTACAATCGCCCTGCTCTCTCTTCCCTTCGGTGGCCCTCCTCCCTCCTCCCACCACCTCCTCCTCCTCCCTCTCTCCTCCCTCCGGCTATCCTCCTCGCTCCTCCCACCACCTCCTCCTTCCTCCCTCCTCCA
>NC_041382.1:258897265-258908259 GCF_002162155.2 Triticum dicoccoides
CCTCCCTCCTTCATCCCCATCCATCTCGTCCTCCTCCCTTCCTCCCTCCTGCCCCCCTCCCTCCCTCCTCACTTCCTCTACAAGTTTGTAATTAGGTATAGAAACAGTTTTAGTAATAGAAAATTTTAGTAATATAATTAGGTATAGAAATAGTTTGTAATTCTAGTAATATAAAAAAGTTTTAGTAATAAAAAATTTTAGTACATAGAATCTTACTAAAATTTTAGTAATAGAAAACTAGTTAATAGGCATTTGATGATCTAATTAAAATTTTACTATAGAACTAGTTTATTTTTAGTAAGAAAATTAATAGAACTAGTTTATTTTTAGTAAGTGCTTAGTTGAACTAGTTGAATCAATAGAACTTGTTGAATTTATGTCATTATCACTTTGTCATCAAAGAATGCTATATGAGATTTGATGATCTAATAAAAAATTTACTCAGTCAAATACGCACGCTTTATACAGTCGTGTCTCCTTGGAGTGATCGTCATTCGAGCTACCTCTACTTCCTCTACACCCGAGTTAGTGATGTATGTTATATTTATGCATTGTGTGAAGTGGCGATTGTAAGCCGACTCTTTATGCCTTTCTTATTCAGTACATGGGATGTGTAAAGATTACCCCTCTTGCGACATGCCTACCATGCGACTATGCCTCTATGTCATGCCCGGACACGTGGGAGATATAGCCGCACTGTGGGTGTTACACGGCCAGCGCCAGCGGCCGGCGTACCATCCTCCATGAACGCCCGCGAGCGCAGCAAGCCCACGACGTCCGCCTTCTCCTCTACCTCAGTTGGAGCCGCACAGCAAGCCCACGATGTCCGCCTTCTCGTCCGCCTCATCCGTAGCCGCACCCATGGCGTCCGCCTTCTCCTCCGTCGCAGCTGTAGCCGTCTAACGAAGGTGCCGCCCCTCACCTGCTCGTGCTCCACCGTCGATGTCGTCCCTAGAAAGGGAGGAGGTTTGGATAAGATGAATCAGGTACCGCAGACTGAATATCGAAAAAACGTACGACCTTTTTTATAAAACTGAAGCGTTGTCCCAGATTCACTAACGAAGGGATTATGGGTTAATTCCTAAAAGCACAGGGACATTTTTGTAAAACCGCCGCAAACGGGGCATGTGGGCCTGATTTACTGGGCCGAAGCACACGAGAGGGCATCGTTTGCATCTTTTTGATGCACACGACGTGGTTCCCCGAATTAGTACCACCTCGCGTACATGTTTTATATTCAAACTGAAAGTGTAAAAGTGTAAATTCGCGGGAAGAAAACATATAGTCACGGTGAACCCAAGGAGTCATTCTGTGCTTTGTAATTAGGAAAAGATATGATGATGATTGTCGAATTACAGGTTCCGGCAAAACCCTTAAGGTTCAAACACTGGGGTGTGCACGAAGATCTCTATCCCCCTAGCTCACACTCTTGCAATGATCTCAAAGCCTAGCTCGCCGAACCCAAGGAACAAGAGACACAAGAGTTTATGCAGGTTCGGGCCACCATTGCGGTGTAATACTCTACTCCAGTGTGGTGTGGTGGATTTCCTTGCAGGCTGGGGATGAACAAGTACCAGGGAAGAACAACCTCCTGAGCAGAGGTGTTCTTGAGCTCGGTGAGCTTGTGTGGCTGCCTTGGTGGAATGGATCCTGTCCAAGATGAGATGAGGTCCCCCCTTCCTATGGTGGTGGCTAGTCCTTTTTATGGAGGCCCGGGTCCTCTTACCAAATATTAGGTGGGAAGGGATCCCACAACAGCCAATTTGAAGGGGGACATCTAGTACAAGCTATCCTAACAAAAGGTGGTCTTTGCCTGCCAAAGGCTCTAGTTGTGACGCTGTCGTGGGCTCCATGATAACATCCTTCCTGCCATCCTGCTGGTCTTGGTCTCGTTGCACCGATATGGAAACCTTTGCCCAACGCCTCAGGACTCTCCACATGTGCCTGCCTCTATAGCACCAAAGAGGCAACTCGAACTCTGCGCCCGCTGGCGCTAGCCTGGCGCCTGCCTGGCCTTGGTCGTCATGGCTCATGTCACGGAAACCTCATAAGGTGCCCCTCACCTCGATCTCTCCGCTCCTCGTGAGCCAGCCTAGTGAGGCTGCCCCTGAGGAGGTCTTGTGTCATCCGCCTCGCGAGGCTTGGCCCATCGTGAGGGTCTTGAGTGTTTACAGAAGAAGATGGGCCGTACCAGGCCCCTGGTGGAGCCACGCCCTGGGCCGCAGTCACGCAAGTCTGGGTACCCCCATTCCTAGGACGCCGATACTAGCCCCGGGCCCAAGGAGCGCTTGTGCTTGGCTTCGTAGCGAAACCAAGGGTCAAGTGCGTAGCACCACGGGCCCCAATAGACTACGGCCTCGACCAACACATGGCAACTGACGGGACGTGGGTGCCTCGACTTCCCCATGTAGGCTTGATTTCAGCCTGGTTAGGTAACCACTTTCGTCTTTGTAGCTCCGCCTCCTTTACAGGCAGCACTTCTCCACCGCTCCCTCATCTTCCGGAACGCAGTGGATTTCTTCTCGTGGAACAGTCTGACACCAACTCCCCCACCGCCATGCCACCAAGTCGGAAGAAGAAGGGAAACAAGGAGTCCCGTACCTCGGCCCCCGCGATGCCGGTCTTCGAGCCCCACCATCGAGTGGTCGGTGGTGCTCAACCAAGAGGTGATGAGCAAGGTGCGCCCGAAGCTTGCCGCGGGTTTCAATGAGTGGGGGGCGATGGTGGCCTGGCCTGCTTCCCGAGGCGAAGTTGACAGGATGGCCACCAAGGTCGCCATCCATCTTCACGCCCTCTGGGCATGCTTGGTTCCCCCTTTCTCCAGTTTCTTCACTTTAGTGCTTTCGCATTACCAGATCAACGCGTTGCATCTCGATCCAAAATTCACCATCCTCCCTGCTGTCTTCGCCTTCGTCTGCGAAGCCATGGTGGGCATTGCCCTTTTTGTGGCCCTGCTTCACCACTTCTTCTCCCTGCACCTGACGGATCCTCTCCAGCGCTCAGGGTGTGTATCCCTTCAGGTCGTCGCGGCGACGTCCGGATCGGGGATCGACTTCGAGCTCTCGCCGGTCGGAGGCTTCAGGAAGAGGTGGGTGTTTGTGGACGTTGGCGTGCGCTGCCCCCTGCTGCTGCTCCCCCGGATTCAGGCTGCTCAGAGCTCCAGTCGGGGGCACGTGAAGCTCACCGATCAGTGGCTCGCCCATGTCTGGCTTTGGTTTGCCAGGCTGAAGGAGCTCGGAGTGACGGCGCCCATGGTGGTGTAGGAGTTCATCCCGTGTCGCATCGCTCCTCTTCAGCGCCACTCTCGGCAAATATGGACCTTCTCTGGCTACGGGGACCGCATGAGGCTTCAGGCTCTGGCTCTTCCTGTTGAGGCTTGGCGCATGGTGCTCGAGCTCCTGACGGGCGACCCGATGCCAGCCAACGAGCTGGAGGAGGGATGTCTTCTGTACTACTGGTCGAACAAGGTGGAGTTCGTGAAGCAGATGCCCCTCTTCGACGAATGGGGGAAACGTCTAGTTGGCCTTGAAGGTCCCCGCGAGAGCCCTGTCTTCGTGGCCCCCTTGCCAGCCGCGAGCGTGGTGCTCACCCCAGGAAAGGGCACAGGGGGGCGGTTGCTGTGAAGCGATGGCAACGCTGCTGCTGAGGAACTGGCACCACTCGGGGTTCCCGAGGTGCCATCCCTCGGGACCCTGGAGAACCGTTCCGAGGAAGCGGCCCGGGGGACGATGCAGTCTGATGCTCCTGAGGTCGGAGCAACCGAGGCCCCGGTGAACAGCCATGAGGCGAGTACCAAGGTCCTCGCGCGGTCTAGCAACCCTGAGGTCGCCTCCTCAGGAGTCACACCATCCGCACCCGGCCTTGGTGACCGCGCCCAGGGCCTTGGCCGGCTCGGACCGAACTTCGCGGCGCTTCGCAAGAGGAAGGGATCTCCAAGCTATAGTGGTGACGCCTTTCGGCCATTGACGCAGAGGAAGTACATTGCTATTGGCGAGTGAGTACCTTATCTTTGTAATTTCTTGAGTACCACTTCCGCTCCTAACTTTGGTTCCTCATGGTCCCTTCTACTAAGGCAAGGAAGTCTCCTGCCTTGAGTCCTCTACTGACCTTGAGCGCCCCAAGCCTGCCTGCCAAACTTGGCGCGAGGTCGGCCGGAGAGGCAAGCATGCCAGCTTGGCGTCTCGACCCAGCATTCTTGCCGTCCGTACTTCACGGCATTGCCTGGGATGCGGAAAGTGTGCCGAGGGCTCCTCCTCTGGTTATTGACCGCGGTTGGATGGCCTCGGCTCTGGCCTCTCCTTCGGGTGACGAGCCTCCGCCCTTCCGGGCCCCCGACGGGGCCCGAAGGGCGACTGGAAAGACGCCGGCCTCTAGCCGCCTGGTGCAAGGAGGCGAGGCACCTCGAACCTCTTTAATGACTCCTGGCGTGGAGGACGGACCTGGTTGTGCATTGGAGCTTGCGCGTAGGCGGGGTGCTATCCGTCAAGAGCTTTTCCGGGAAGCGATGGGTGCACTGAGTCGGCTTGGGGAAGAGCTCGTGGACATCGACACTCGCCTTAAAACTGAGGGTCTTCGCCTAGTGGATGAATGGCGTCAATTGAAGGTGGCCATCAACCTCGGGCGCCTCCAGCATGAGCGCGCCAATGCGAAAGCCGAGGCATCCCTTGCAACCTTGCGCGAAGCCAGCGCCCGAGCATTGGAGGAGGCCAGGGAGGCAGGCCACCACCGCGAGGTCACCGAGAAGCGCAGGCAAGAGCTTCAGGCCCTGAATGCCTGCCTAGAGTAGCAGGTGGAGGCGCATAGAGCAGCCTTGGTGTCGATGAAGGGGGCGCCGTCCGACGAGGAGGAGATCTTGAAGAGCGAGGAAGCGCTAATGCTGGAGGCCATAGAGCGTCGCCTCGAGCTTGAGCAGTTGGAGACGAGGGAGCATTAGGTTGCTCAGGTGGAAGATGCCGCCAGCACGTGCGAGGCCAGGATCCAGGAGGAAGTGGACGACAGGGTGGAGGTGGCTCGCGCTGATCTTGCCAATAGGTAGGACATGAAGTTGAAGCTCGTGGAAGCCGAAGCAGAGGGCAGGCCCACCGCCCTTAGGTCAAGGTTGGCTAAGGCGGAGCAGCGCGAGAAGGCCGCTGCAGCTGCCTTGATCTCCATGCAGGCCGAGTTGGCCTTCGCTCGTGCTGAACTACTCCCACTTCAGCAGCGAGTTACTACTGCTAAGTCCCTCGTGCAGCTGTAACGCCCTCGATGCGGCTATATCTCCCACGTGTCGAAGCATGACTTAGAGGCATAACCGCATTGAAAGCAATGTCGCAAGTGAGGTAATCTTCACACAACTCATGTAATACATAAGGGAAAGATACATAGTCGGCTTACAATCGCCACTTCACACAATTACATGAATAAATCATTACAACATCCAAATACAATCAAGGTCCGACTACGGAACCAAAATAAAAGAAGAACCCCAAATACGACAAGGTCCCCGATCGACCCCAACTGGGCTCCACTACTGATCAACTAGAACGAAATAACACAAAGGACAAGATCTTCATCGAGCTCCTCTTGAGCTAGATGGCGTCATCTTCACGTACTCATCGGCACCTGCAAGCTGGTTTTGGAAGTATCTGTGAGCCACGGGGACTCAGCAATCTCGCACCCTCGCGATCAAGACTATTTAAGCTTATGGGTAAGGTAAAGGTATGGGGTGGAGCTGCAGCAAGCGACTAACATATATGGTGGCTAACATACGCAAATGAGAGCGAGAAGAGAAAGCAAAGCACGATCGGTAAAAGTATGATCAAGAAGTGATCCTAAACAACCTACGTCAAGCATAACTCCAACAACTGTGTTCACTTCCCAGACCCCGCCGGAAAGAGACTATCACGGTTACACACGCGGTTGATTCATTTTAATTAAGGTCAACTTCAGGTTTTCTACAACCGGACATTAACAAATTCCCATCTGCCCATAACCGCGGGCACGGCTTTCGAAAGTTCAAATCCCTGCAGGGGTGTCCCAACTTAGCCCATGACAAGCTCTCACGGTCAACGAAGGAATAGACCTCCTCCCGAGACATTCCGATCAGACTCGGTATCCCGGTACAACAAGACATTTCGACAGGGTAAAACTAAACCAGCAACACCACCCAGATGTGCCGACAAATCCCGATAGGAGCTGCACATATCTCGTTCTCAGGGCACACCGGATGAGCAAGACATCGGGTAAGCCAGCCCAGAGTTGCCCCTGGTAGCCTCGGACATCGCTCAGTTGGACCAACACTCAGAGGAGCACTGGCCCGGGGGGGGGGGGTAAAATAATGATGACCCTTGGGCGTGCGACCCCCAAGGGAAAAGAAAAGGCTAGGTGGCGAATGGTGAAACCAATGTTGGGCATTGCTGGAAGAGCTTTACTTAAGGCGAACTGTCAAGGGGTTCCCATTATTACCCAACTGCGTAAGGAACGCAAAATCCGGGAACATAACACCGATATGACTGAAACTAGGGCGGCAAGAGTGGAACAAAACACCAGGCATAAGGCCGAGCCTTCCACCCTTTACCAAGTATATAGATGCATTAATTAAATAAGAGATATTGTGATATCCCAACAAAATATCCATGTTCCAAACATGGAACAAGCTCCAATCTTCACCTGCAACTAACAACGCTATAAGAGGGGCTGAGCAAAGCGGTAACATAGCCAAACAACGGTTTGCTAGGACATGGTGGATTAGAGGTTTAACATGGCAATTTGGGAGGCTGACAAGCAAATGTTAGGCATCATAGCATTGGCATAGCAAAAGAGCGAGCAAACTAGCATAGCAAAGATAGTAGTGATTTCGAGGGTATGATCATCTTGCTTGAAATCCCGCAAGGAAGAAGAACGAGTCCATGAAGAAGATAAACGGACATAGACGAACGGATCCTCACAAGCGCGACGTTAATGGAACCAACCCGAAGAAGAAAACACCGGAAAAGAAAGCACACACATAGTAAACAACCAACACATCAACATGGCATGATGCACAATCGAGTATGATGCATGTCCAGGTTAATGAGGCATGGCATGGCAAAGTGCACAAACAATCCTACAAATTAAGTGGAGCTCAATATGCAATGAGTTGCATATTGACGAAACACCACGTCGATTATTTAGTTCTCTCCCGTTTAAGTACTCAACAATATTAAATGTTGGTTAACATGGCAAGTGGTGGGGCATAACAAAACTACACCATCTAAACCATTTAAATGGGGCCGGATATAAGAAACAACAAATCCGGTAAATCCCCATATGCCTTAGTAATTTATTGCAACAACAATTTAAACATTTCAATAGTTGTTATCATGATGCGGATGACATGGACAAGTTTATGCAATTTTTATTGAAGTTGACAAGAGCAATAAGAAGCATTGGTCACCATGGCGGAAACAAAAGGGGTGCCACGACAACGATACCGAAAATGATGCCACGGCAACATATCGGTTCCGATAACTCGATTGAGATGTCGGTGCAAAAGAAAGTGCGGAGAGCGTGCCATGCAAGATGGTGGGGTGATCCCGGTTACGGGGTTCCCACGTGTCGACGGCAAGGCAGTGAGGAACGCACAAGGAACAACTCGGACATGGTGCAAAACACGGGCATCTCATACAACCCACATTCGTTCTCGGAAGGTCATCTCAGGGTTATACCTTCGAAGCGTGCATTTTCGAAGTGAATCGGTTCGGAGGGGAAGTAGTCGTTCTCGCGATGGTAGTGGTTCACGTTTCGAAGAGGAAGTAATTGTTCATGTTCCGTAGATGTTCGGGGTCACGACAAGGAACTTGACGTCCATGGGGTCTTCGCGGGTGGACGGTAGTGGTAAACGTTTCGTAGACGTTTGAGCCATCTGTAGCGGTACTTGATGAATCCCGAAACGGACTTGGCGTCTTCGTGCGTAGGGGTACTTGGCGTTTCTGGAGACGACGGTAGAGGTACTTGATGCGTCGTTGTGGTACTCGGCAAAAAATCACAGAGAAGATGCTTGGCGGTCCTGGTATGGTCTTGGCGTCCATGTAGTCAATCTTGCAGATCTTGACGGTCCAACACAAAACATCACAAGGGGCCTCGAGGCGGCGGCAGCAAGGAGATGATGGTGGTGGTGAGCGGCAGAGGCTCACCGGAGAAGCTGGTGGCGACTGGGCACGACGCGATGGGTCCCCTGGTCGCCGTAGAGGAAGCAGAGGATGGCGCAGGTCCAACGGCTCGGCTCCGGCGAGTCCCCCATGGACCGGGACGAGGAAGCCGCGGCCTCGGGCGCATGTGCAGGGGAGCACCGGGTCGGGAGGCGCGGGATACGCGCCGGCGGTGAAGCGAAGCAGTGGGTGGCTCCACAGGCCAGATGGCGATGGGATCTGGGCGCGAGCAGGGATGCGGTGGTCGGGGAGGTCTCGCATGCGGGGCGAGGAATGGAGAGGAGAAGGGCAGCGCGAGGTGGAAGAGAGGAGTGGGGATCGGGCTAGGAGGGAAAGATGGCGGTCAGGCACGAGAGAGAGAGAGATCGAGGGAAGGAGGAGGTCGAGCGAGGAGGAGGCAGAAGGGATCGGGCGAGGCGCTCCTCTCGCGCGTGGTGACGGCGCGAGGGAGGAGACGAGGGAGAGTGGGGGATCGGGCAGGGGGGTTCGGGCTAGGGTTAGGAGGGATTGGTGGGGGCGGCTAGGCCTTGGCCTTGGGCCGGCGCGGGAGGTTGGGAGGCCCAGGTTGATGGGCTCCTTCTCTCTCTCTCTCTTTCTCTAATTCTCTTTTCAAAACAGAAAAATAAAGAGAAAGAAAAATGGAAGAAAAGAAAGGTTAGAGAAAGAGTTGGGCACGGGGATAATTTCCACGGACTCATAAAAAATGTGCACGGTCCATCAAAAATAGGAGTGGCAAGATTGCAGGAATTTAATTCAAAATCATTTGAATTTAATTCAAAAGGTTTGAGCAAGGACTAGGAATTAGAGGTTTCCAAAAATGTTGAGGTTTTAGGAGGAGCCTCGACAAAAGAGATGAGAGATATTGGCAAGGTTTGAAGGTCAAACACGAAGAGGAATAGACATGGGGAATTATTGCACGTGTGTTCGTGGGTGATTCCGAAAATGGAATATTTAATATAGCTCCCTACACATATTGGGAGATATGTTATAAAGAGAATTTCACCATGTAAATATCCCTCGATTTAAATGGACCGAAGATCCATCCAATTTTATTTGGTTGAGTTAAGAAAAAGAAATGACAAGATGGCATGAAGACATGATGCAATGCACATGATGTAATGATGAATGCAAATAACCAAACAAAACACCCGACGGAACCCGGAAATATATGGAGGTCTTCTCGAGCATCGGTCTCGGGGCGTTACATTGATGATGGTAATGCCATTGCCGTGGCTGCCGGCGGCGTGGAAGAAAATCTGAGGCGGAGAAAGACAGTCTGGAGAGCGAATCCCTGCTGTGGTGAACCCTTCAGTCGTTGGAGCAGCTGAGCTGGGTTGGAACACAGCACCGCAGGAGCAGGACAAACCACACAAGGTTTTCTTTGACACATATCTGTAACAGAAGTAATTGAGTAAGGGCTTGTTTGAATTCGAGGATTCTAACAATGCAAGGACAGGAAATAGACATGAATAGGATAGGAATGCACGTGCAAAACAGAGAATTTAAAAACACAGGATTTCTGCCAATCTGGGTGTTTGATTCACAACAATTGAAAGATCATAGGATGCAAAAAAGCATGGTGAGATTAAGTCAAACCACAAGAAAATGTATGGTTATAATGCTATTATGCTACTATCTCTTAGTCTTGTGCTTGATGAATATGAATATGAAAAGGAGGAGAAGTGGAAATTAGAATTCCTACGGTTTTTCTTTCAAGGAGACACTAAAGGAACACATCCTACAGTTTTCCTTTGCTCCATTCCTTTGCACCAAATTCATGAAAAGTAGTACAATAGGAAACTTTCCAATTCCGATGTTTTTCATTCACTTTTCCTTTCAAGCACTGGCGATTCTAGTAGGCAGGCTTGAGCAAGGAAAAACCTACACTAAAAAAATGTTTTTGTGCTACTTCTATTACTTTGGACCTAGGCCACTGCCATACTAGCTCAACTCCCAGGCCCATCGACAAATGCACAGCTCAAATGCGCAGAGATAAATAATGATGGCGTTCAAGAGAGTCCATCACGGATAGCTAAGTTGCCTGGTACCTCACTGCTTGTCATATAGTAGGATAAAATAATTGTATTTCCCGTTACTACGAGTGCTTAGTGGATAATATATATAACATGTAGAGTAAAATAGAGATGCAACAAGTGTACAACCTCTTTGGCGAAGCCATGTCGATCTCAGCGTGATTGGCTTGGCCGGTGAGGATGCGCCGGCTGACTTGGCTGTCGGAGGAGGGGAAGAAGATCTTAGGCATCTGGAGATGGAGCCCGAGGTACTGCTCCACTGTGATGGAGCGTTTTGTCATTGGAGCAGCTCCGGTGAGTTGTACGACGCCGAGGCTGAAGCAGGACAAGAGAGACAACGAACAACATAAACCTGAGTGGAATTCTAATAGCATCTCCAATACATGACGTAAAATACATAACCACAAAGTGCTAGATGTAAAATACATCAGCCACTCATCTCTGAACTTAATTGTCGAAACTGAATTTAATTGTCGAAACCGAACTTAACTGTCGAAACTGAACTTAACTGTCAAAATTGAATTTTGCTGTCGAAACTAAATTTTGCTATCGAAACTGAACGCACTAGCAAGGTGAGGCTACACATCGGTCGACTGACTTTTCCATCTCTGGTCAGTCGATTTTGCAGCCGTTGAATATGAAATCAAGGGCATGCAGTTCATCTTCAACCTCCACCCCCCTAAGCTGCCAGCCACCATCTGCCAAACAGCAGCCCCCCGCCGCCCGCTGCCGGCGGTGCGCCGCCCTGCCCACCCCGAAAACACTCCCCACCGCTGGTCTGCCGCCGCCCCTG
>NC_041382.1:258908854-259000879 GCF_002162155.2 Triticum dicoccoides
AAAATCGACTGACCCAAAAGTCAATTCAGTCGACTAAAGTGTAGCTAAATCAGAGCAACATCGCAAGCAAGAGCAAGAGCGAGAGCAGCAATGCGAGCAAGAGCAATAGCAAGAGCAGACCAGGTAGGGGATCGAGAGCAAGAGCAGAGCAGCAGCGCAAGCGAGAGCTAAAGCAGCAGCAACTCCTAATGATGTGGACGTCGCCGCCGAAGGAGCGACACCATGGAGGAAGTGGCCGGCGACGCCGCCGTGGATGGAGCCATGCCGCGTTGGCTCGGGACCAAGCGCCGGCAGCACCGTGAGATCGAATCAAGAAGAAAATGGGCGATTAGTGTACAACCTCTTTGGTGGCGCCGATTAGGCCGCAGCTTCATCCGAGGAAACGGTGATGATGATGCTCTTCCGGTGGTGCAAGTGAAGACGGCGGTGTGGGAATGGAGGTGGCGCGAAAGACGAGGGGAACATCGGGGCAGCTCCATGGAGGTGGATGACGGGGTGGCTGAGCCGGCGGGACAATGAGATCGACAACAGATCCTCATCTGGTACGGTGCATGAGGGACGTCGAGGTGTTGCTGTGGACGACGTCGTCGGGGAAGAGGCTCCGGCTGGGCGGCGGACGGAGCAGGGTGTGGGGTTTCGTCGCGGGTTTTCGCGGCCTCGGTGTACAAATGGGTGGGCGGATGGGATGGCTGTGGGGAACCATGGCTTAGAGACACGCTTGTCCGAAATGTGGGGTAAGATACGAAAGTACCCCCACCGATTTGAGGCGGTTCTTTTGGTTCAGGGGTACCACGGGCATTTTGCGTGTTGGGATTCACAGGAGGTGGGAGTTTTCGCATGCGTTGTAATTTCGGAATAGCAAGGAGCAGGTTGAGATGGAGGGAGTTGTCGGAGCACAATGAGACAAAGATATATCTTAAATATTTCGGGCTAACAAGGCGTGGGTTGAAGAGGCGGGAGTTTCGGAGCATGATAGACAGAGGCGCTAGCTTGTATTTTCGGCATAACAAGGCGCGGCTTGAAATTTCGGAAGAACAAGCTTAACGTGTACCAAAAAAAGACAATTTGCACCTCAACACGCACAACACACACACAAACACTATTTAGACTAGAGTATGGTACATGTGCATTGCACGCATGAGATTTGGCAACCAAATTATGAAGAAATACCACATTATAGCATGCAAGCTTTGAGTCATATATGAATGATGTAGATGTTCGTTTAATTCTGATAGTTCATTTCATTCAAAATCATCTAGTTTTTATAAGAAAGCTAATCTATTTTAAGATTCATGGAATTGTGCATCGTAAGACATAAAGTAAAAACAAATAATGGCAAATCATGTAGAAAAACATTTGGGCAATTCTGATACGGAAGATTCTAGAACAAATAAGAAGTGATTGTGTTTTGATGTTTGTGCATTATGCATAAGTTCAACCATGGAGTCTTCTAGATTATACATGTGGCGAAATCTGGTGGAATCTAGATGATATCCAATGGCCAGTAGTGCTCAAATTTGCCATCTTTGGACCATTGTATTCTCGTCATCCAACGACCATCTTTCAAAGTTAAAGTTACCCGCACACAATTAAAAAAATATAAAATATAATATATATATAGGGGTATAGATATAGATATGTGATGCCAACGCCGCCCATCATCTCAAATTAGAATAGTGTGTCCATGCACGGATGCGACGTGGCCAAACGATGTCTGCCATCGGTATCTCAAATTCAAATCAGTCTGACATTGTTCAATGTGTATACATTACAACATGCTCGTTTCCAAACCACACCGCGCAGATCTCCGTTATATTCATGCATGCATGGGTTTCAAACATCAGGATCTCTTATTCAAATATTTGAATTCAACTTTACATTGATTATGACCTCACCTATTCTTTTATACCCACACAGTAGTCTTCTATTTATAATTGTACCACTAACTTTCTCTCATGCATGCATGCACACACAATACCAGTCGGCATTATCCATCGCACGCATGCAATCTTTTTCTTCGGGTCTGTCTCCCATGAAGGCACACACCCACACACATCCCCCTCTCCATCATATCGGGCATTCTTTATCTCTCACGCGTGCATGCGCAACGATCAATGTTCCTCTATGTATGTGTGTGTATATAGCTAGGTCTTTCATAGTTTTCCACACAAACTGATCAGTCGATATATCCAGTGAGGTATCACCCTCTTTCCCACATCCACATTGATCAATCTATACCTCTCTATATAGGATTAACATATATAGCTAATACACCCACATTAATTATATATCCAACGTTCCCCTCTCATCATCCATGCCTTCCGCTTCATCTCTCAGACGTGTGCACAATGGCGAAGATAGGGGGCAGTAAGGGCCCTGCCCCCTAACATCACTATATATCGAGGCTAATATGAATGTGATCATTAGACAATTGCTGCTAAAAATGGTTTAAGTTCATGAATTAACCCTCCTCGTAAAGGATTAGCAATGCTTGGCCCCCTAGCTCATTTATTTTTCATGGCTCCGCCACTGCGTGCAACAACGCACGTGTTCGCCCCCTCTCTCTAAATATCGATCTCGCACTTGTGCATTCCTTCATAGTCTCCCTCCACTCGGCCCCTCGCACCATCTTCTAGCCCCCCTCCGGATTTTGCCACATGTACAATCTAGCACACTCCATGGTTGAACTTAAGCATAATGCCCAAACCTCAAAACAACAACAGTCCTCTTTTGTTCTAGAATCTTTCGTATCATAACCGCCCAAACTTTTTTTCTAGTTGAATTTCCATTATTTGTTTTTACTTTATGCTTTACAACACACAATTCCATGAATCATAAAATAGATTAAGGGCTTCTTTGATTCAAAGGATTCTCAAAGGAATTTTGGAGGATTCTAATCATTAGGAATTTTTCCTATCTTGGTTGTTTGATTCGTAGGATTGTAAACCATAGGAATTTTTCCATATGATTCATTTGCACTAGATTTCATAGGAAACATCCCATCCACTCAAACCTCTTTGAAAGAATTCTGTGTTTTATCTATGCACAATCAAACACTCATACAATCCTGTAGGATTCAAGATGACATTCCACTATAATCCCATGTTTTTCCTATTCCCGCGTTCTTAGCTTTTCTATAAAAACTAATTGATTTTGAATTAGATGAATTATAAGAATTAAACGAAGGGCTACATCAGGCATATATGACTCAGAGCTTACATGCTATAGTGTGGTATTTATTCATAATTTGGTTGCAAAATTTGATGTGTGCAATGCATGTGTACCTTACTAGTACTTCGAGTATGTGCAAAACACATAAATTAGAATACCAATGGCACGCTACACAGTGTCTCTCTTACAATTCATGAAGCCACATGGCACATGTGGAGGCGTTGTCGCGACCGCCTTGCGTGGATTGATCATAGTGACGTGCTGCTGGTTCCAGAAGAATGTACTCGTCCTCCCTGAGCCATACCGGTGGTATATGCCCAAAGCGAAGATGTGCACGCACGCCAGGCACGCACTCATTCCCTCGCACGCACACGCGGGTACACGGGCGGACGCAATTTTGTACCAAGATCCACCCCATGTGATAATTTGACGCGTGTAAATTCGTTCACTTCATTGATGGTTAATTAATACAACGCATGCAAATTGAGTGGACGTGAGGGCGGAAGAAAGACTTTATTACTCCACTGCGCGCATGCGAGCAGTTAAATCGTGGGTTGCTAGTAGTACTTTCATTGGTATCCTTCATACTTTGTGCCAATTTTTGACAGTAACATAATATTTACGCATTTGAGCAGTGTAGTACTTGAAATTTATGTTCTGCTAAACTCATCGGGAGCCGTTTCGGGCCTCGAAACCAAAACCATCAATTAATCTTTACCTTGTTCCCATCACATTCGAAAGCCTGCTCACACCTACTATTACGTACCAAACCTGAACGTGTTCCCACTATGCAGGTATTAGTACTAGTGCTAGTACTTAGGTTATAAAATGGGGAACTACCTAAGCAAAAATTACTCTACCTTCCCTCCTCATAAGTGCTTCTTCTTCGTCCGTCGTTGCCATGGACGGTGAGAAGATCTCTAGGTCGAGAACTCCTCGTAACAAGGGAGTGGCAACCAAGGCTACGGAAAAAAAGAGGGCTCGCCGCCACGCAGAGACCTCGAAAGATCTCTCACGGGCAGGCCATGGCTCCCAGGAGCACCCTAGCCGCGGAGGCGAACATGCCGACCCGGTGGAGCTGGAGTCGTTATCCCTCTACGGCATGCCCGATCAGCTCAATAAGCACCTCAATAAGCAGAAGGAGTTCATCCAAGGCTTGATGGAGTTGCTAAAGGATAGCCTCGACGACATGCCCGCTGAGCTCGATCAGCAGGGAGAGATGACCGCCGGCTTGCTGATGCTGCTGAATAAGAGCATTTCCTCGGAGAAGAAGATGACCGGCAATATCGTGCGACTTCAGGAGGACAATGCGACCTGTTGAAGGTGAAGAACGCCGGCTGGAAGAAGCTGCATGAGTATAGTAGTTCATCTATGAATATGCTGCAGGCCCTTGTCATGGAACAGAAGGCGGAGTTGGCGAAGCTCCGCATCGAGCACCCGGCTGCTGTCAAGGTACGTAATGCGGCCGTGGAAGAGATGATGAAGGCTCGCGTCGAGAAATCCCACTTCATGGACAGAATGAAGAAGATGGCAGAGAAGACGCGCAAGGAGATGGAGGTCGTGGAGGCGATGAAGAAGCAGTTACTACTCCGCGGCGAATTAGATCATTTGGGGTGATAATCTTCCTTCTTCTTTTGCTCCTGTGTTTCATATTTTGCTTCGGGTGTTTCGCTGCACGTGTCACGTTCTTGCGAGGCATGAATAGAACAATGGTTTTTTTGAGGGAATGAATAGAACAATGCTAACAATGAAATGACTAGCAAATTAGATCATTTTTTATCGCCATATGGCACTGGGCTGCCATGTTTCGTGCTCCTCCATCGCAGTACTACTCCAGTGGAAAACTTGAGTATACCGCACGGTTCTTTGCTCCTCCTCGATCAGGTCGTCGGCGCATTTATACGAGCAGTCAAATCACAAGGCCCCGCCTTCCAGCAGTAATGAGCCATCAAATCACAAAGGCCCTCGCCTCTCGTGAAACCAACCAAGCTAGACTGCCCGGCCCTCTAGCCTTTTAAAAATGCATACTTTTGTACAGCAGTAGTATCGATGGATTACGCCATGGAGCAAAACTTTAAATTAGAAAAAATGTGGTACATATAGATAGCGCTCGACGCCAAATTATGCATATAGTACTATTAAAAAGGCTAGTCACAATAATGGTGTCCAGCACAACCCACCCCTCAAATAAAACTAAGAGGGTGCTTGGATACGTTTTAGTCCCATGACTAAAAGTAGTGGGACTAAAACATGCTAACCTCACCCATGCTTGGATCCAAATACTAAAAAGGCTAAAATCAAGTTAACGAGCATTTATTATCCTCCAAACCCTCCAATCCAGAACTCACCTGTGTTAAAGGAGAGGAGTTAAATGAGTATAGAGAGGACTAATGCACATTTTAGTAGGGGTACCCCTGACTAAAAAATGTAGTCTCAAGACTAGTTTTAGCCCCTCTTTAGTCAGGGGTGCTTGGAACTTTCGCCTCTTAAAGAGACTATTTTTAGTCAGACTAAAATAAGTCCCTTGGATCCAAGCACCCTCTAAGCATCCTGGAATTCTTTGACAGAACTAAGCACCCTGAAATTCTTTGACAACTAAACTGCTGGCTATATGTTGTTGGCCATATATATTGTACGTATATAATGTGAAGAAAAAAACAAGTGGTAGTACTATACCAACTAAAAGATGAAATATAAGAAATACTAGTATGTACGTACTGAAGAGTTAAAGTAATGAGAAGAAACATAACATAGTTCTGCTAGGGGCTCAACACAACACAACCCTCAAATTAAATTAAGCACACCTGAAATTAAACCTTGCAACTATTCCGGTAGACACTTCATTAGAACCACCATGAGCAACAACACTGCCACCTTACTCGGAGTCCTCATACACGTCCTCGACTTTGTCCTTGTCCCTCTTCCTCTTGGCCGATACTTCTTTGCTTGAACCGCACACTTGGCTGTTGCTCTTCATCCAACCCTTGTAGATATTGAAGCAAAGGTAGCCATCCATTGTAGTGTAGTGGATGTGGTCTATATCTAGTACAGTCCGCTGCCATGCATGATGATTAAACGTGTATGGAGGTTTCTCCAGTTTACCGTACGAAGGATGAACCATGGCTCCTGCCAGGGTCAGCATTGAAGGCTGACGAGAGGACACCAGCCAATTCTTCTGGAGGTCGAAGGTGTTGCCTACAATGAGGCCTATCCGAGCATGATTTCTTTGTCGTTACCAAAGCCTACAATAACGAATTTGACTAGGTTGCTCTGGAGGAAGTCCTTAAAATCCAGGCACTCAATGTTGGCATGGCATATGTGGTAGACCAAGCATAAGTCATGCACGCAAACCTGGATCATGGTGGGCTTCTTCCTCTCTTCGTCCTTTAGATCCTTCTCTGGTCCCAGGACTGTGGTGTACTCAACATCTAGCCCAGCGACCCACTCATCATCTGAGTCTTCGAACATGCGTCTGAAGCGAGAAAGGCATCCTTTCACCGTCGTGGAAGAAAGGCTGTAGATGATGTCGAACTCATCGCCGGTGATGGTTCTAACCTTGTACTCAGCGCCGATCGTGGAGATTTGGGACGCCATGGATTTGGGAGGAGGGTTAGGATTAGTGGAACTGCCGTAATGTGAATGCACAGGATGACTAGGAGCCAACCGCTGTAGTATCGAAGGACGTGCGGGGACGAGTAGGAGCAAACTGCTAGTGTGCGAACGGCAGGGTAGTGGCTTTCCATTCTCCCATGATCACGGGGCCCCACCTGTCCAGCAGTAGCTCGCTGTCAAATCACATAGCCCTACTATCGGATTTCGGGTTCCGGCAGACCCTTGAGGTTCGAACACTAGGGTGCGCACGGAGATTTCGCCTTCTACCTACCTGCACCCCACCGCCTCGCCAAGATCTAAGCTATGGAAAGAACAACACCAGAGACACAGGGTTTATACTGGTTCGGGCCACCATTGTGGTGTAGTACCCTACTCCAGTGTGGTTTGGTGGATTGCCTCTTGGGCTGATGATGATGAGCAATACAAGGAAGAACAGCCTCGCGAGGGTCTGTTCTTGGCTGGGGCGATGAACTGCTAGGAGGAGTTCAGTCACCCTTCTCTCTCTCTCTTGCCGATCTGATCTTCTCCTCTTATCCCATCCCTCTCATCTCCTCCCTATCCTGATGATCTCTTTTCTTCTCTTGGTCTCTCTCTCTTTATCCCCTGGGGTGGCTAGTCCTATTTATAGGCAAAGGCCCTGGGCCTCTTCCCAAATATTGAGCGGGAAGGGCGCCAACAATTGGCCATTTTGAAGGGGAACATCGGGTACACTTATACTGACTAAAGTTCGTCCTCGCCTGCCAAAGGCTCTGGTGGTGACGCTGGCTTGGGCTCCACAATGACTTCCTCCCTGCCATTGGGCTGGTCTTTGTCTCGTTGCACCGAAACGGGTGCCTTTGCTTGATGCTCTCGCCTGCGCTTGCTCCCTTGCACCAAAGAGGAAAGGAGGACACTACGCGGGCTGGCGTCCGCCTGGCACCCTTGGTTGTCATAGCTTGCGTCACGGGCACCTCATGAGGAACCCTGCCTTGATTTCTCCTCCTCCTCATGAGCCAGCCTGATGAGGCCGTGCTTGTGGAAGCTCCGTGTCGTCCGCCCCGCGAGGCTTTGCCCCTCGCGAGGGTCTTGGGTCTGTGTTGATGAAGATGGGCTACGCTGGGCCCCCCTTTGAGCCACGCCGCAGGCCGCAGGCAGGCAAGTCTGGGGACCCCCGTTCCCAGAATGCCAACAGTAGCCCCCGGGCCCAAGGCACGCCCGGACTTGGCCGTGCAGCGAGGCGAAAGGGCAAGAGCGAAGCGCCGCGGGCCCTAACAGCTTGTGGCCTTGGGCGCCGTGTGGCGATTGATTGGGTGTGGGCGTCTCCACTTCCCCACGGCGCCTCGGCAACTGCACGGACTGGACAAGTCCCTACATGCAAAGCGGGTCATGATTACCTGCGATCATGGAGGTCGATGGTTGGCCTTTGCCGGCTATAAGTTCGGAACGGCACGCACCCTTCCAGTCGATCTCTTCTTGCTTCTCCTTCTTCCCGGATCTTGCTCCGTCTTGCTCCGATGGCTCCGATCTGCCGGTTCTCGGCGGCAGAGAAGGGGAAGGCTCCCCAGGAGGAACCAGGCCTGCTCCCGCCAAAGAAACGGCTTGCCCCCGCCGCCAGGACGAGGGGGCCCATCAGGTGGTGTCGAGGCCCTAGTGCGAGCGACCACCACCGGTTCCCACTTCCCTTGTACGCCCACATCGAGGGCTTTGAAGGAGTCGATGCTGATCGCCACGGGCGGCGCCGACGTTGGTGCCGATGGGTCACGAAGGTGTGGGTAGTCCCCCCTGGGGTCCACACCGGGGGCTCCTCCCGAGAGTTCGTGCTCCACGCCGCCATGCCTCCTCAGTCTTGGATTCGCCTTCCTCCCTTCTTCGCCTCCATCGTCCCGCAGGGAGAGCTCCTAGAGCTTTGGCTGCAGCACACCGGCGCCTTCATGACTCGAGGCTGGGGCGAAATAGCCCGGGTTTGCAGGACGAGAGGCGCCTTCGCGATACACTTGGAGTACGACGGTGCTTCAGTGATGTTCTTCAAGGTCTTCGATGTGAACGGGCGCCCGCTGGAGTGCTGCCCCGGGAGAGGTGGTCGGGACCCTGCTACGGCGAGGACTAGGCCCGCCGACCGCTCCCTTGGCGGCTCCTCAGGCGGCGGAGGCGTCGGAGGATCCAACGACTCCGGCGAGCTCTTCGCGACTCCGGAGACGAGCGACGACAGCTACGAGCCCCTGAGCCGGCACCGCTCCTAGAGCAGGGCGGGCTCGTCAGGCTGTCGTTGACTCTTATCTGGATGGGGTTGGCGCCGGTGCTTGACGGCCCACTATTGATGATGGCGTCTTTTGCAGGGGCGCGTGTAGTTAGCGCCCTTTTAAGATCTGTTCCCTGCGAGGAATCAAAGACGCGTCCCGTGGGGGCTTGTAAGGTGCCTGTGATCCTGTTTGTTAATATAACCCTTGTCGTAGAATTGTGCGAGTTGCTCATTCCGTCTTAGCTCAGTTCTCCCTTTCGAACCTCACGAGGGCTTGGTGCTCTGCGCCGACAGGTCCCAGTCCCAAGGCAGCTTCAGCCGTCGCTGGTATGCCAGGTCACGATGCCGTGGTCAAGGTCAGGAGGTGAGCGACCCGGGGTGCGGTAAGAGCCCGTGAGTTGCGATGCTCAGGAGGTCCCCTTTGGCGATCAAGCAGCCGTCGTTCGGTGAGAAAGGAGAGCGACGTCGCTTACACGGGATTGCATTAGGTGCGAGGATGGTGCCACGGTAGCTGGTGCTTCCGGGTGGTGACTTATCTTGAGAATCAGGGACTGCTCCCTGGTGTGTCGCCGGGTCCGTGCATCGGCATGCGTGAGGTTGCTCGGCGAGGTCCTCGCGTGTCCCTCCCCTCTCGCCTTAGCTCCCCTTTCTGCTCTACGTCCTCGGGTCCCGGCCCTCGAGCGAGTCTCAGCCGTCGCTGGTATGCCAGCTCGCGATGCCGTGGACAAGGCCAGAGGGTGAGGGCTGGAGAGCCAGTAGGAGCCCTGAGTCGCGAGTCTCAGGCACCCCCCTTTAACGTGCAAGCGGTTCGCGTGGGTGAGATTGAAGGAGACACCGCAAGGGCCTCGCTTGGCGCAGCTCCTTTAGGAGATCCTGTAGATCCATCATAGAAAGAATGAGGGGTTGCCATGACAATTGACAGTCAGCCGTTGGTTGCTTCCGAGAGGCGATGAGGCACTGAAGGCTTGACGAGGTGGCGCCATGTGGGGCTGCCGCTGCCAGAGCTCAGCCATTCAGGTTTGTCGGCGTTGTTGGGACGGACCCATGCGCAAGCGCCGTGCCGTTTTGGGAGTAGCTCCGTCAGTAGGCGTCAGTTGAGCGGGCAAATAGGTCAAACACGTTAGCCGCGAAGGAGTGGATTCATTCAAATAGATGCTGGGAAGGCGGACATCACTGGGTCAGGCTCGAGCGAGTTGGGGATGGTGCAGCCCGAGGGGCGCCCCCAACAAAGTAAGCTAACAACATGAAATAAAAGGGATACATGCCGCAGGGACGGACCCACGCGGCCTGGGAATAATGCAGCCCTTGGGGGCGCTCCCAGCTGGAAATGAAACTTGAAAGATGTCACCTGATGATGTTGAGGACGAAGCAGTGTTGGTGTAGCAGACTCGGCGGGCTGCGGAAGCCGATCCTCACGAGCCCCCAGGCCCAGGGGCCTCGGGAGGCTCCAGAGGCGCTGGTGGCTCCTCGCGGACCATCTCCATCTCCGCCAGGGCTGCGGAACGCCTGGCCTCTTGAGCCTCCATGATGCCCCTCATGAGGCGCTGGTACGTGGCAGCCGCACCCGGCAAGCCGTAAGGCATGCGAACGTAGCTGTGGGGTGGACCTACGCAGCGCCCCACTCATGAGGGCCAGAGGCGCTCCAGATAGGCGACTCGATTGAGCCCTGGTATGTCGACGCAGACGCGCATCCCACCATCCCCGCCTAGATGGGGGGCCACAGCTGGTAGGCGGCGGCCGCCTCTTATGACTCTTGACTCCTGTAGCTCCTGAATGGCCTTGCTGACGAACTCCTGAGGGTCTGGCCCTCCTTGCCTTACTCCTTCTTGAGGGAAACGTGCTTCGAAACACGCCTCCATGTGGTGCCCAAGCGCCTCCCTCGTGACCCTGGCCAGGTCGGTGGCCCTCCAGGGGAGAGCCCCCGAGCCTTGCCTGAGGAGGGCGTCGGGTGCGCTTTCCTATGTGATGGAAGGAGGTTCCCCCTGGACAGGCACGGACCCTGAGGGGCCTGCCTCCTAAGGAGCCGGGCCGGACGATGTCTTCTTCTTCTTGGGGTGGCCTCGGGAAGCCTCCTGCTTCCGCGATCCGGGTCTTCCAGTGATGCGGCCTGAAAGGTTCGTTCTAGGGAACACACCGCGTCCTTCTCTTCACAGGGCACCGTGATGACTCCGCGACTTCCTGGCATCTTGAGGACGTTGTAACCATGGTGAGTCACGACCATGAACTTGTCCAGCGCTGGATACCCAAGGATGGCGTTGTACGGCTGGCGAATGTGAGCGACGTCGAAGTCGATGAGCTCGGTGCGGTAGTTGTTGCACGCTGCGAAGGTGACAGGGAGGCGGACCTGCCCAATCGGGACCGTGGAGCCGTCGGTGACTCCGGAGAAAGGCTTGGTTGGCTGAAGCTGGTTGTAGGGAACTTGGAGATTGTTGAATGTTTCCACGGACAGGACGTTGAGCCCTGCCCCGCCATCGATAAGGGTCCTGGTGACCAGCACGTTGCTGATGATTGGGGAACAAAGCATCGGGAGGACTCCGGCCGTGGCCGCACACTTAAGCTGATCCGCTGAGCTGAACATGATGGCGCACGCTGACCACCTGAGAGGGAGCGTGGCTTCGGGCTTGGGGAGGACTGCATTCACTTCGTGGGCGAACTCCTTGAAGATGCGCTGAGAGGCTGGGGCTTGAGCCCCGCCCAGGATGCAGGCGATCACGCGCGGCTCCTGGAAGCCCCCAGCCCCCTCATCCTGATGGCGGTCCTCGTTTCTCCTTGGCCGCGGAGGCAGTGGAGGGAGGCCTGCTTTGCCTTGTGGGCGATCCTCGCGAGGATGATCCCTCCAGTCTCCCTCGTGGTGTAGGTCTTGCCAGCGATCCTCGCGAGGTCGATCGCGCCACCCTTGGCGCAGGCAGCGGTCTTCCCAGCGTCCTGCGTTTCTTCCTCCTCCTCGACCGTAGCCCCGGTCACCGCGGTCGGGACGACGGCCGATCCTTCCTTCTCACACGGCTCGGAGCTCTTGATATTCGTTGGTGTTGTGGGCGTGGAGGTCGTGGTACACACAGTACCGAATGCCCTTGGAAGATTCGGGCTGGTCTCTGCCCCGCTTTGTGTCTTGTTCTGCCGCGAGCACGGCAGCCCCCTTGCGCTTCATATCCTTGGCCTTGGGCTTCTTCTCTTCTGAGTCTACGGCAGGCAGCTCGAGGAGGGAGAGACGCCCTTCCTCAGCCCTGGCGCACTTGGTCGCCAAGTTGAATAGCTCCAAGGAAGTGCACAGGTCTTCATGCATCGCCAGCTCCTCCTTCATCTTGATGTCGCGCACACCGTCGGAGAAGGCTGAGATGATGGCCTCCTCGGTCACCTTGAGAATCTTGAGGCGTGCGTTGTTGAAGCGCTAGATGTACTTCTGCAGGGTCTCTTCGGGTTGTTGCTTCATTCGGCGCATGTCGCTCATGGCGGGTGGCCGGTTGCGAGTACCTTGGAAGTTGGCGATGAAGCGGGTGCGCATATCATCCCAGGAGGAGATCGTGCCTGGAGCTAGGTTCAGGAGCCAAGTGTGGGCCCCGTCCTTGAGCGCCATGGGAAACCAGTTTGCCATGACCTTATCTTCTCCGTTGGCAGCTTCGATGCCTAGCTCATAGAGCTGGAGGAACTCCGCAGGGTCGGTCGTGCCGTCGTAATGAGGAGGCAAGTTTGGCTTGAACTTGCCGGGCCACGCGACACTGCGCAGCTCGATGGTGAAGGCACGGCAGCCTGTTGTGCCCACATGAGGCCTTGGGTGACGGAGAGCTTGGTCTTGCAGGTCCCCACGCCCTGCAGCTGGGAGCAGCGCGGGGTCTTGACGTGCGGGAGCAGGAGCATGGTCGCGACGTGCTGGAGCAGGGAGCGCCCGGGCGGCTTCTTGTGGGTGAGGGACTTCTTGGCAGCTCTGCTCTTGCCGCGCTGGCACCTAACGGAGCGGGTTCCTCCCAGGGGCCATGCACGTTGGGGCCTGGGTGCCTTCTTGAGGAGGAGGCGGCTGGGGTGCCCCCGGAGCTTCGTCGCCCGCGCAGGGCGGGGTGTGGTGCAGCGGAACGGATGGCGCAGGAGAGCCCCCTGCGGCGCGGATGAGCTCGGCGACGCGGTCGAGCCACTCTTCATAGACGTCATCGATGGGACGGTAGCGTAGGAGCTCGTTTGCCGCGATGAGCGCAGGTCGAGCCTCCATGGGTGCGCGGAGCGCGCGGGACGAAGAACCAGCTGGGGTGAGTGAGGGAGTAGCGGTGCGGCCGTCTTGCCGCACGGACGGGTGCTGAGACGACGCTTGCTGCTTGTTACCCACCGGGCCGGTGGCGGCGTTGACGGCAGGTGACGGGGAACGGCGAGGACGCCCGCCGACAGGAGCCGTCTGGGCGACGCGGGAGGCGAGAGCGGCTCGACGCTCGGCGCGGGCCCGACGAGCATCAGACATGGACGCGATGGTCGGAGGAGTACCGGACGGTGGAAGACGAATTCCGGCGCACCCCTACCAGGCGCGCCAAATGTCGGATTTCGGGTTCCGGCAGACCCTTGAGGTTCGAACACTAGGGTGCGCGCGGAGATTTTGCCTTCTACCTACCTGCACCCCACCGCCTCGCCAAGATCTAAGCTATGGAAAGAACAACACAAGAGACACAGGGTTTATACTAGTTCGGGCCACCGTTGTGGTGTAATACCCTACTCCAGTGTGGTTTCGTGGATTGCCTCTTGGGCTGATGATGATGAGCAATACAAGGAAGAACAGCCTCGCGAGGGTCTGTTCTTGGCTGGGGCGATGAACTGCTAGGAGGAGTTCAGTCACCCTTCTCTCTCTCTCTCTCTCTCTCTCTCTCTCTCTCTCTCTCTTGCCGATCTGATCTTCTCCTCTTATCTCATCCCTCTCATCTCCTCCCTATCCTATTGATCTCTTTTCTTCTCTTGGTCTCTCTCTCTTTATCCCCTGGGGGTGGCTAGTCCTATTTATAGGCAAAGGCCCTGGGCCTCTTCCCAAATTTGAGCGGGAAGGGCGCCAACAATTGGCCATTTTTAAGGGGAACATCGGGTACACTTATCCTGACTAAAGTTGGTCCTCGCGTGCCAAAGGCTCTGGTGGTGACGCTGGCTTGTGCTCCACAATGGCTTCCTCCCTGCCGTTGGGCTGGTCTTGGTCTCGTTGCACCGAAACGGGTGCCTTTGCTTGATGCTCTCGCCTGCGCTTGCTCCCTTGCACCAAAGAGGAAAGGAGGACACTGCGCGGGCTGGCGCCCGACTGGCATCCTTGGTCGTCATGGCTTGCGTCACGGGCACCTCGTGAGGTACCCCGCCTTGATTTCTCCGCCTCCTCGCGAGCCAGCCTGATGAGGCCATGCCTGAGGAAGCTCTATGTCGTCCGCCCTGCGAGGCTTGGCCCCTCGCGAGGGTCTTGGGTCTGTGTTGATGAAGATGGGCCGCGCTGGGCCCCCCTTTGAGCCACGTCGCAGGCCGCAGGCAGGCAAGTCTGGGGACCCCCGTTCCCAGAACGCCGACACCTACGTATGCAGCAGCCCACTCCCTCGTCTTCTCGCATCTCTGTCGAACCGACTAGGCGGAACTGCCCCGCCGCCTACCGTGCAGGAAAAGCCCCTCCCTCGATTTTTCAATAGTATACAGAATACTAATTTTGTATCCATGGATTGCGCCCGCGCCATGGAGCAGAGCGTCTAGAAAGCGGCGGTACACATGTACGGAGTATACAGCACGCCCGTCGCGTTCGCGTCGCAACCCAGACGGTCGGTCGGTCTGGCACGCTGCTCTCCGAATGGAATGCGCATCATATTGTGTTTGCACACACATGTGGGACGACAATTGAGAACCGACCATAGGCACACTCCCCGGCCCCACAAGTCGGGTGACTTAATAGAAGAGGGAGACGAGCGATAGTACTAGAGAAGTGTTGTACTACGTTGGTGCCTGGACGATCCCTGCAAGACACGAAAGATCAGTTCATCCATGCATGTGACCAGACTCCCGCAGACACGCCTGGATAGGCTATCATCTACATATCGTGCAGGTAGAATTGTACATAGCTGTAGTTGTGGTGATAAATCTAAAAAAAGGTTTCTTGTCATCTTGCAAAATTAGCTGTGATGTGCTTCAGATCACTGCGAGGGATAAACAGCGACAATTGAGTTGGGCTAGTCATTGGGGGCACATGCACGAACAGTGACTACTCGGCTGCCATCTAGGTCAAGCCGGTTATGTTAATTAGGACATCTACCGATGGACCCCTTTTCTACAAGTTTATCTTTAATTTCAGCTTTGTTCCGCGTCTAGTTTGTCCGTTGGGATTCATGTTGTCTCCTTTGGGCAGTGAGGTTATGATTTCTTGTCATGTGGCATTTTTTCGTGTTATATGTTATAATCCGGCGCTTCAGATCAAAATGACGACAACTGCGCTCCGGGCCACATGCATGCGGAGGTGGTTTTGCAATGGAGAAGATCAAAAGAGGGAGAGGCGAGACGGTGGTTTTGGAATGGAGATGATGGAGAGGAGAGGAGGTGGTTTTGCAATGGAGAAGATCAGAAGAGGGAGAGGCGAGACAATGGTTTTGGAATGGAGATGATGGAGAGGAGAGGAGGTGGTTTTGCAACGGAGAAGAGGGATAGGAGCATGCGGCAGTGATTTAGGATTGGATGAGAGGGCCGCCGCGCTGTGACTCGATCAAAATCAAAATCAATTTACCCTTCAATTAAGAAAGCGACCCCACATTAACTAGTCTCCCATTTTATTTTGGGTCATAATTGACCATGATTTTTGCACATAAAATATATGTTATACATTGCAAAAATAATATAATTTGAAAGTACATTCAGATACGAACCAAACGATACAAGTTTTGGTGACATGCATTCACATTTTGCTTGTCAAATATAGTACGTGGTCAAACTTTGACCCAAAATACGCAAAACAACAAAAAATACTTCCAAGACCAGTGTCGCTCTTCCGCTCTTCTCCTCTTAAACCACCGCCGCTCCTCTCCTGTTCCAATCTAAATGCAGCGCCGCTCCTCTCGTCTTCCATTTCAAAACCACCGCCCCTCCTCTCCTGTTACAATCCAAAACCAGCATCGCTCCTCTCCCGTTCTAATCCAAAACCAGCACTGCTCCTCTCCTCTTCCATTCAAAAACCATCGCCAGCGATGAAGGTGCTGTGGAGAAGTAGATCGATGGAGGAGTACAACCGATACATGAGGAACGCAGACGGCGACCTTGTGAAGCTAGCTAGGATGTTGGAGATACAGTCTTGATTTGACAACAAGGACCAACTAGCGGTGACGGCGACATCCA
This sequence comes from Triticum dicoccoides, assembly GCF_002162155.2. Taxonomy (NCBI): domain Eukaryota; kingdom Viridiplantae; phylum Streptophyta; class Magnoliopsida; order Poales; family Poaceae; genus Triticum; species Triticum dicoccoides. The sequence continues at coordinate 258,925,173 of NC_041382.1, forward strand.
TGGCCAAATATTTGCAATAGAGCGGAAAGGCAGCGATACTCCTGGAGGGAGTCGTGCCGGAGTGCATAGAGCTGCTCCTCTAGGCCATGGAGCAAACAGATTCACCGAATCCAATCGTGAGGGAGCGGTGGTGGTACTATCGATCCCAGATGGAGCATCCACCAAAGATTGAAGGATCGAGCATCTACATGGTGCCATTTGTGAGGGTGTCCTACCAGAGCGAGCCGGTGGAGTGTTCGTCGACCGAACCCAACTACAAGAGGAGAAAAGCAGTTGGCCGGATGATGCTTCCCCGCCAACGTCTCCCTCGCCGTTCACATCGTCTCACGGGGCGGCTGTCTGCCGCCGAGGAATAGGAGGGAGCTGCCCCCCCATCGCAATAGTCAGGCAGGTTGTGAATTGTCAGGAGGAACTTAGGGTTGTCAGTATTTGCAGGTTGTGAATTGTGTTTTGTGTTGTGTATTTTGAGAGTACTTTCATATATGAATGTCTTTTGAATTTCAGATTTGCAGTATTGAGCATATGAAGTATTTTATGAATTCTAGAGATCTATTTCTAGCACTTAAAAAAATGTAGTTTCGTAGGAGTATAAAAGTGCAGACAATGTGATTCTCAGAGAAGAAACTTCAAGTTTCAGTTTCAGATAAGATACTGCAATTTCAGTTTCAGATAAGAAACTGCAACTTTCAGAAGCAGATCATTTATATTAACACGGCCTTTTCGAACAGGGTTAATATCATGTTGGAAATTTTATTCATGGTCGAAAATGGAACTACCAGCCAGTTAACATCATGATGATCAACATTAATGCATAGCACATCTTCATATGATCCACAATCAAAATGCCCACACAATGTCGAGTGTGCGAAACACAAAGTAAACGAGGGACGAAGTTTTGGCAAGTGTGGAGCGTGGTTTTGGGCAGCCCCGTCTAGGCTTTCATTTTTAACATGCGCAGCCCACGACCTCGGATGGGAGGTCCATGGGCTTGTTTGTATTTTCTTAGGGCCTTCATGTATCGACCGGCCTATGGACCTCCCATCCAAGGTTTTATTTTTGGCAGCCCAACTTATGTATTTTTTTTAAGAAAACACAGAGGTCTGTTCTATTTTTATATATAAGAATAGGAACGGCAGGTTTACCTTCTAACTATATTATATGTATTTTTTTTGAAGAAAACACAGAGGTTTACCTTCTAACTATATTATATATATTTAAATTATTTTATATGTTATTATATATTATTTGTATTGTCATCATATATTTAACAGATACTGACATATGTAAAAAAACAATATCCCACATCTTATTAACTTATAAAAATAATTTCTTAACAAATAAAATCCTGGATTGTTTTGGCACGAAAATCCTAGTGCTTTTGTACAAAAGCTTGGTAAGATTTAAGGACGAATATAATAATATCACTTATTATTTAAATATATTTATAACAACATGCTCCGCCCCTTTTTATTTTTTGATAACATTGCTGGCCCAACCCAACATTATAATTAGAATCAGCCCAGCAAAATCGTGTGTTTAGAGAAAGTGCAAATGGGCTGTAATTTTTTAGGAAATAAAATAAATGGGTCGCATGGACACTACATTATTTGTTCACCCAGCACAGCTAATGGCTGTAATTCAAAAAAAAGATCAAATTGACTGTAAATTCTACCATGCAAAAAAAGACTGTAAATTCTGAAAAAATGGGTTGAATACGTGCCACATTTTTGGAGGCTGAAATGTGGGCCCATAGGTCGAAGCCAACGCAAGTCATTGTCAATTTAGTCAACAAATGATTCTGACATGTTAGCCATTGGATTTACGTCCAACGACCGGCATCCATCTTCAATCTCTCATCTTCTTCCTCCAGCGCCGCCGGGACCACCTCCCGCCTCCTGCTGCTAGCAGCTCTGCTTAGCACGCTTCCGTATGAAGCGCTACTCCACCGTTGGCCAGGCCATCCCTCCACCCCTCCACACCTCATGTTCTTCTCCATAGACTGTCGAACCACACCGCACTACAACCAGTTAACCCTCATACACCTCTCCGTCTGCGACTCTACTCCCACGTCTTCCCATCTCCGTCTCGTTGCTCTCCGGGGCCTCGCCATCGTCCACCACCTTGGATGCGCTCGGCGCGGCGTGGTCAACGTGGTCAATGAACGACACCATCGGAAGTAGACTGTGCATGGAGAGGCTGACAGCTGGCTCCGCGGACACACACAAGGAAATGCCTCCTTATTAGACGCAAAATAATGATTCCTCCACCTGACATCTGGGACCCACCGGAAGGGCCTCTGTATTTCGCGAAAATAACGTGCCCCCCACTGACACGTCGGACCCACCAGCTATCTTCGGACGCAAGGAAGTGCCTCCTTATTACGCACAAAAAAATGAATATTCCCCTGCCAGCTGGAACCCAGCATAGTGGGAGGCTGACTTGTGGGCCTACCACGTTGACGGGGACGAAGGGCTTTGTCAACTTAGTCAATATGAACGATTCTAGCTCCTGTTATCGTACGTTGTTCATCCAACAGCCGTAGTGCTTCTTTAACCTCTTGTCTTCTTGCTCCAGCCGCCCAAACCAGCATCGGTTGTGTCACGTGGTCCTGCCTCTCGTGGCCGGCTGTGATGCCGCGGAGGCCTCACCGCCCCCTACTACTCCCAGCGCTGGCCAGGCCATCCTTCTACTCACCCACACCCCCTGTTATTCTGCGGTGACAATAGCCTCACACCACAGCCGAACCAGTGAACCCTCGTACTCCTCTTCGCGTAGGCATCCACTGCTGCGTCTTCGCCGGCTCCGAGTCATCCCCTTCCTAGTCCTCACCGTCGTCCACCGCCATGGTGCTCTCGGCGCGGCGTGGTCAATGTGGTTAGGGAACAACTTCCATCGGACGTGGACTATATGTGGAGAGGCTGACAGCTGGGTCCATGGCAGCAACAAGGAAGTGCCTCCTTATTACGGGCAAAATAATGATTCCTCCACCTGACAGCGGGGACCCACCAGACAGGCCACCGTATTTCGCGAAAAAAATGTTTCCCCATGATTGCTAGGACCCACTAGCTACATCTTGGCACGCAAGGAAGTGTGTCTGGCCAAAAAATGATTTGCCCCCCTGATTCCTGGGACCCACCAGCTACATCTTCGCACGCAAGGAAATGTGCGTCCGGGCAAAAAAACGATTCGCCCCCCTGACTGCTGGGACCCACTAGCTACATCTTCGCACACAAGGAAGTGCCTGACAGTCGGGACCCACCTGGTAGAAGTGTACGTAGCTTTGTCATTCTGGCCGCGAACATGTACATACATATATACTAGTGGATCTAGAGGCGTGCACGTGTCGTAGTAGAGGCGTGTATGTGTCGTAGTAGAGGCGCACATGTAGCTTGTACACGTATGTAGAGCGGCCAGGGTGCAAGAAAGAAAATACAGCCACGTATGTGTACATACGGGCGGGGTCTCGAACGCCTACGCGCGCATACATACGGCCACGGCTCGTGTACATGGCTGGGTCGGAACAGAGAAACAGAGTCGTCATCATGTTCATGGGGAGGCAACAGAATGCGTCGTGTTCATAGGGAGGCAACGGAATGCGTTGTGTTCATCGGGAGGCAACGGAACGCGTGGGAGCCAACCGGCTGGGTCGGAACAGAATGCGTGGTCGTGTTCATCGGGAGGGCTGGGACGGAACAGGCAATGGAAACGAGGCCTGGTGTACCACAAAACGGAGGAAACGGACCTCCTTTGTTCGGAACGGGGTCCTGATGATCGGGAGCGGTGTGGCGTACCGCAAAACGGAGGAAACGGACCTCCTACGGTCGAAACGGGGGTCCTGTTGATCGGGAGGGGTGTGGCGTACCACAAAATGGACGAACGGACCTCCTACGGTCGAAACGGGGGTCCTGTTCATCGGGAGGGGTGTGGAGTACCGCAAAACGGGACTCCATGAGATACTGTTCATCTCCACCGTCGACCTCCTCCAGCCTCCACGGGCTCCTATTCATCCAGCCTCCACCGCGCGCTACTCCACTGGCTACTGTTCAACCACCCCTCCACGGGCACCCCTCCACTATCTACTGTTCATCCATCCCTCCACACCACGGGGTCCTGTTCAACCACCCCTCCACTGTGGGGACCCCGACTCATAAGTCGTGATCACAGAATGCACGTGTACAGTGATCCCAGAGATCAATGCTCACTGAACACACAGAAGCTGAATAACAAGAGTCTTACATCCATACATACCGTATTACACAAGTAGGACCATTAACGTAAAGTCTTGAGTATAACATCACAGCGGAAATCTTCATCGATAACTTGGACCCATGCCATCTGCCTTAACCCTACAGGCATTCTGACTGGGAAACATCCTAGCTCGCATGTTCGTCACCGAGGTACTCTTCTTCATATTATGTTCTTTCATGCCTGGCCAATAAAATAACCAGTGGCAAGCCAATGAGTACTTTGAATGTACTCACAAGCAACCCAAGGGTGATAACAGAATAATTATGCAAGGCACTACTGCTAATTTGGCATTTTTGCGGAAAGCTAGTTTTTCTCATGCAAGTATGATCAACATTTATCAAGGATATGAATGCGTCTGCAACAAGTATCAGGAGGTTACAGACATCAACATTGGGATAGAGTTGTGAACAACTCATACTCAAGCTCATCGTGACTTCCTCACGAATCACGTCAACAGATTTACCAAACCGTGTTGTTTGTCAGAAACATATGGATGTAGTCTAAGCAGCACCACCCAACTGTCCTTGACCATGGACACGGCTATTCGAATAGTTTTACACTCTGCAGAGGTTGCAGACTTTACCCACAAGATCCGGAGAACTTTCGTGTCATCCATGACCCGCGGTACCTCAAGTACCCGAGGTAAGCACCCGATCACTATCTTTCCCTAGACGACACTAACAAGGAGTCCTCTCGATATAGATCATACGAGACTCACTCGAGATCGTAACATCCGAGAGGGGACACAATGGTGTATCCGGTGCCCTGTGAAAACAGTCATGGACGCCCTACCTGGCACGACCCCGTCCCGAGAGAGCGCACCAACAACTCTCCCGTCACTAGTAATGTGGGCTCCAAGCTAGTATCGGCCTAGGTAATCAATAATGCCCTTTCCCATATAAGGGTAGAGTGGTTGCGCATGTAAGGTTGGGACAGTCGACAAATCTTAAATCTAATCCGTCTCTGTAAACAACACTTTTATCAAGCCTCGGTACACTACTTCTCCACCAAGTAGTGACCTAGTTCATCATCATCTCACAGGGGCATTAGTGGCACCCACTAGGCTATTTGCAAGTATGTTAAACCACACTTGTTTCTTTCCATGCATAACCCTGACCCACTTTGCGTAGCCATTAACTATAGCATATTTCTACAACCCACCAACACAACTCTAAGCAAGGGTAGAGTCATGAAAAATGCAAGTATCAATGGAGTACGCAACGGAGACAAGCCTAGCAAGGTTGCCATTCAAGGTATATCATGCACTCGGTGAAACAACGAAAATGCTATCATGATGTAAAATGGTTCATCATGGTCAAAGGGCTGCTTTCCTGGTTCATCAGAGTCTTGAGATCTTCTGGTCCTTCTCCAAATACTCCGTCTACTTCGGCAACTAACGTCGGAAACAATCACAATAAGCAACACAACAAGGCAAGAATAAATGTGCTCTAAAAAGATGAAGTTGACTTTTATTGGATACCTCTGGTCATATGAGGAATCACCAAAGTGATTTCATTGGAAGTGGATCAATGGGTATTTCTAAACATTTTGATATGATGGAATCAAGGGGTTTATGGATTTGCAAGAAGTGTATAGAAACATATTTTTGAAAAATGAGCAAAGGCACCCATTTAACAAAGGATGATTTTAGAAGCATCTAGGAATTGGTTTCACTAGATTTGGAGTTGAAATGATTTTCCTATGAATTTGCAAAGTTGACAAGTATGAAGAAATAGACCATTATTTGAAGTGATACAGAAAGTATTAGTAAAAATGTTCAAAAACTAAGTTTTGAACTTATAGACACCTAGGATTTTGAGTCATGGAATTTGGATCAAAAATGGGCTCTCTGTGATTTTCTAAAGTTTATCAAAGAAATGGAAAAATAGGATTTGCTAAATATTTGTGAAAGAAATATTTCTGTAAAAATGTGCAAGTAGCACCATGTGGTAGGGAATGAATTTAGAAACTACTAGAAATTTGAATCATCAAATTTGGAGTTAATTTGAATTGTTTATGGATTTTTGAAGTTGACTAGAAAAAGAAAAAGGAAATAAGGTTTTAACCTTATCCTGCGCACGGGGCGGCAGATAGGCCGTGGGCCGGCCCAGCCGAATGGCCGCACGGGGTGACTGAGGCGACGTCGAAGGCGCCCACGCGAAGTGCGCCTTCATCGCGGGGACGCGAGAGGGGGCGAACCTGCCTCCACTTGCTAGCATGGCCCGGTGGCTGGGCCACTAACAAGCGGGGCCCGCTTGCAGGGCCTTCATATTCCCCTTCCTCCCGCGCACTTGCCTGGCCGAGGAAGCAGAGAGCCCCGACGGCGACTGCCGGCGCTACGGAGCACCTCTGGAGACGCCCTGGCTATGGATGAGCTCGGCGTCGAGCGCCGCATCCATTCGTGTATACCATGGCTGCCGGGGATGGTCGAGGCGATGGCGGCTTGGATGCCGGCGGACGGTGGCGTCGGGCGAGATTGGGCATGGCTCTACGGTGCGTCCTCGGACGAGGGAAAGAGCGTGGGAGCTCCGCCTTGCTCAGGGGAGCCTGCTGGTGGAGAGAGGAGAGGGAGAAGAGCTCGGGCTCGGCTAAATTTAGTTGGAGGCCGGCGGCTCGGCTCCGGCCTTGGAGGTGGATGGAGGGCTTTGGGAGAGGTTTGGCTTCGTCCCGTGGGTCTCTGGGAGGGAGAGAGGGCGAGTGGTGAGGAGAGGAGGGCTCGGGGAGACCCTTAAATAGGCGGGCGACGGTCCACCGAGGACTCATGCACCGGCGAGTTTGTTGTCGTCACCACGGGTCACAGGAGCTCGTCGCGGTGTGTCTGGGGTGTTCCTGGATTCGGTCCAGAGCTACGGGAGAGAAGAGAGAGAGCAGGGGGCCAGGGGCACCGTGCGTGTGAGCTCGCTCACTGGAGCTCTCGGGCGGCCGGTGCGCGTGCGAGCAGGGGCAGGAGAGAGAGAGAGGGAGGAGGGAGCCGACCAGTTGCCGTGTCCCAGACGCCGAGGCATCTCGTCGGGCGCGCTAGGGAGGCCCGAGGTGGCCGGAGGTGCTTGGCAGGGGGCGGCTACAGTGCGGGAGCGCACTGTAGCGCGCTCCAGAGGGTGCAAATGGCCGACATGCCATTTTTTGGCAAAGTGGGCACGGCTAAGCATGTCTGGTGGCTCTAGGGAGGAGTAAATAATATGGGGAAAGCCTTGGATGCCTTGGGTGACCATTGGAGTTAGGAGGGAGGTGAGGAAGAGGGGTGCAAGGGCTGTCCAGAGGGGTAAAAGAGGTGGTTTCACCCCTCAATTATTGATATGAGATGCAGCCATTGCTACTGGAGGTAGAAGAGGTCTAGGAGGGGCTGTGGTAAAAAGTGGAGGCCATGGAGAAGAGTGGAAGAGGTCAAAACAAGGGTTTCAGTAAAATAGCAGAAGGTGTTTGATGCTGGTTTGGGCAAGAAAATTAATTCCACTTGACATGAGAATTCACAGGATGGAATGGCACATAGAAGTAGGATGTTCCACCAAGTTTGAGCTCATTTGGGCAAAGTAGCCAATGTAACTTTGGTAAACCCTAGAAATCAACAGAAATGGCTTTACCAAGATTTAGTCATGCAAATCTATTCTCCTTGATGCACCACTTGGTGTAGTGTCATCATTTGAGGTTATGAACATGTCCACAAAAGATGAGATCAAAAGGAGAAAGTTGCCAATGTAGAGTTGTTAAAATTTGGTTCTGAACAGGAAGGGTTTTGGGGCACTTTAAGCAAGATAACATTCTCTCCAACTTGTGCCATTTGGATTAGATGAATAATTAGACCATTTGAGCATGTTCACAAGGTTTGAGAACATTTTGACATGTTTGGCAATGTAAAGTTACTCAAACTTCAAAATGGACAGAAATGGTTTTGGGGAGATTTCATGGGGTTATACTATTCTCCATGACATGATACTTGGCAAGATCATCAAACATGTCATATGTGACATGATAGAATTTTCTTGGAATTTTTGGGGAATATTTCCTTTGTAAATATTTCAAAAGCTTGAAATATCCATAAAGGGTTTTTGAGGGATTTGACCAATATTTTGAACATGACCTTGTGTTGAAACTCTTATATATGGGAAATATATGCCCCGTGAGTTTCCGTAAATTTTCTCAAATATCTTTGAAACAATAAAATAATTTTTCCCTATTAAAGACCATTTCTGGCCTTAAGAAAAAGCTTTTAAATAAAATAGGAAAATAACTTTTAAAATTATATTTTTGTTGTTTCTGGGTATCCTATATCTAATAAGAGTCAAACATATTTTTGGAAAGATTTTTACTGCCCTGAATTAAGTACTTGCAGTACAAATCTTAATTCAGGGGTTTTTGGAAAACTAATTTTTGAAAATACTTTTTGGCCAAATTATTTTTGTAAGAAAATACTATATTGCTCTATATACATGGCATGATCATTGGTTCTAGAGTTTGGAGCAAGGAGATGAAGTATAGGATTTGGAGGATTTATTTGATTTTTAGAGCACTTGCAAACAACAGACAAAATCCAAACAAGGCAAGGTCCAAAACACTCAAAAGTTTTTGTCAAACCACATTTTATTATGATTTATTAGCTTAAGTGTTGTGGCATGAAAATCAGGGTGTGACAGACCTACCCCCCTTACAAGAATCTCGTCCCCGAGATTCCCAGACTAGGCGCGGAAAGGAATACGGAAACTTGGGTTTGGGTTAGTCTTCACGTCCTCATACTGCTTCTGCTTCCGTCTGGTGCTCCATTAAACCTTGAAGTACTCGATGGCATGGCTTCGTGTTTGTCGTCCTGCTTGATCCAGATTGCAATTGGGATCTCTCGCGTAGGTCATACTGGGCTGGAGGTCGATGTCCTTGTAGAGACCGGGCTAGTTAGGAAGTTGGAAACGTTTCTGGAGTTGTGTCATGTGGAAATATTATGCACAGTGGGTAACTCAAGTGGTAACTCTAGCTGGTAGCCGTCTACTTTTCATCTCGCAGTGATCTCGAAGAGGGCCGATGAATCTTGGTGTGGGTTTCCTTGTCATGGAAATGCTTGGTCCCATTGAGAGAAGTGGCTTGCAGATACACCTGGTCTTCAACGCGGACGTTTATTTCTTGGTGATGGTGGTTGGTATAGTTCTTCCTCCCTGGCATGGCGGTCTTCAAATGTTTCTTCACCAGCTCAGTGATTCTTCTTCCGTCTTCGGGTAGACAAGTATGTTACCAAAATAAGGATGACACTATCTTGTCTAAGTACTCCATGAAAACTTTGTTCACGGGGTCCATAAAGTAGGCTGGGGGTATTGGTGGTGGTCACGGTTGAGTATGGTCCGAGGTGTTCTCGATTTAGAGTCAAGACCTATGGTAATGACCCGACCATGTTGTGGCTTAGTAGGGCTTAAGGGTTTCAAGGATTCTAGTGTGCGAGTGAACATTTGTCACCTTATCCTTAAGCACGGTTCCTGGGATGCCGGTTGTTCTATCTAGTCCTTTAAACAAATAACTTTATACCACCGAAAGCATCAACTCTTGTGCTATATTAGGATGATAATGTGCTCGTTCACTATGTCCACTAGTTCCATAATGAGCCCAGTGATAAGCAAGGTTACGGAGGCTTAACTGGTTCTCTTGCAATTCTATGGGTTAAGCACATGGTTAAGGACTCGAGCTGGGGTATCTCATGAAGTCTCGAAGGGTCTAAGAATGGGTTTCTAGTCTGGGGGGTTAAACATGACTCTAAGGGGTTTTACTTGGTCGAGGAGGCTGTATAAAAGTTCTTCAATGCTAGTTGGTCGCCGAAGTAGACTCCTTGGTGTATCTTGTCTTGCTGGTCTTCAGTTGAGGAGAGAGATTAGAGGGATAAGTAGCATAAAGGGGGATGCCTAAAGGGGGTTCTATAGTGCAGGTGCAAACAAACAAGTGCCAAAAAGGGCCAATCAATGGAAAACAAGGAAGGTGATATAGTCGCGTACTTGTTGCCTAGGGCAAAAGTGCGTCTTATATCAAAACACAATAAAATAAAAACAAGCAACACACAGTCATGGTTCTATTCGAACCATCATACGGACTCGACTGCGCATACGGGGTACATGACTCATCCTACCCTAGGGGTTCTCGGACTCAGTAATCATGCCTTGAGCCTCGTGCAGTCTTCTGGGTTTTCCTCAGGTGTTGCTACGTCTCTTGTAGTTGTTCGATGAAATGATCCAGGTTGAGCCTGAAGATTCTTCAACAACTTCTTGCATGTTGAAGTGATGGGGTGAAGGTGGCTCCTCGTAGCAGGCATTGACTCGGTCTTCTGTTTTCTTCTTATTCATGACGATCCCATTTTGTCTTCTAAGGCGTCGATGGTACCAGGTAGGCAATCCTTTATGCAATGACATTAACAAGGCATAGTAGAGATCCAACATGTCGGTTACGTTGACGAAAACATCGACACCAAGAGCGGGGGATGAAGAGAACCGTTTTCCTGCTCACTATAGTGAGGCGGACCAAATGGCGAGGTTCTCATCCACCGGTGGTTGCCGATACAACAACGGTAGTGACAGGGTTACTCTATTAGCGATGTATATCATGATCTTGCATATCCTATGCCATGATCATTATAGGGTAACGTTGCATCATCCTGGGCAAATTCAAAGGTGTCACCATCCTATGGGTCTTTATGTCCTCATTCTTCAAAGGCGTATCTTCTGTTGGCATCGTCTTGCTGTGGTGTTGCCAATCTTGTGTTCAGAAGAGGTGGGTGAGTGTTTGGCAAGATGTAATCCTTCTAGGCTACCTACGAGGATTACAAGGAATCCCGTGGTCAAGGGCTTGAGGGTGCTAGCGACCGTTTGCAATAGTTTTGAAGGGAAGAGATCGATAGGGAAAGTATACCTTAGTTTTAAAAAAATTGAGAAGGGAAGAGAAGTATAGATAGTTTTGAAAACTAGTAATAGTTTTGGAAATAGTTTTACCCTAACTAACGACCATGCTAACTAAGGCGTCCTACAGTCAGGATGGCTCTGATACCAGCTCTGTGGGGACCCCGACTCATAAGTTGTGATCACCGAATGCACGTGTATAGTGATCCCAGAGATCATGCTCACTGAACACACAGAAGCTGAATAACAAGAGTCTTACATCCATACATACCGTATTACACAAGTAGGACCATTATGGTCAAGTCTTGAGTATAACATCGCAGCGGAAACTTCGTCGATAACTTGGACCCATGCCATCTTCCTTAACCCTACAGGCATTCTGACTGGGAAGCATCCTAGCTCGCATGTTCGTCACCGAGGTACTCTTCTTCATATTATGTTCTTTCATGCCTGGCCAATAAAATAACCAGTGGCAAGCCAATGAGTACTTTGAATGTACTCGCAAGCAACCCAAGGGTGATAACAGAATAATTATGCAAGGCACTACTTCTAATTTGGCATTTTTGCGGAAAGCTAGTTTTTCTCATGCAAGTATGATCAACATTTATCAAGGATATGAATGCGTCTGCAACAAGTATCAGGTGGTTATAGACATCAACATCGGGATAAAGTTGTGAACAACTCATACTCAAGCTCATCGTGACTTCCTCATCAATCACGTCAACAGATTTACCAAACCGTGTTGTTTGTCAGAAACATATGTACGTAGTCTAAGCAGCACCACCCAACTGTCCTTGACCGTGGACACGGCTATTCGAATAGTTTTACACTCTGCAGAGGTTGCACACTTTACCCACAAGATCCGGGGAACTTTCGTGTCATCCACGACCCGCGGTACCTCAAGTACCCGGGGTAAGCACCCGATCACTATCTTTCCCTAGACAACACTAACAAGGAGTCCACTCGTTGTTCTGTATCCTCTCGATATACATCATACGAGACTCACTCGAGATCGTAACATCCGAGAGGGGACACAACGGTGTATCCGGTGCCCTGTGAAAACAGTCATGGCCGCCCTACCTGGCACGACCCCGTCCCGAGAGAGCGCACCAACAACTCTCCCGTCACTAGTAATGTGGGCTCCAAGCTAGCATCGGCCTAGGTAATCAATAATGCCCTTTCCCATATAAGGGTAGAGTGGTTGCGCATGTAAGGTTGGGACAGTTGACAAATCTTAAATCTAATCCGTCTCTATAAACAACACTTTTATCGAGCCTCGGTACACTACTTCTCCACTAAGTAGTGGCCTAGTTCATCATCATCTCCCAGGGGCATTAGTGGCACCCACTGGGCTATTTGCAAGTATGTCAAACCATACTTGTTTCTTTCCATGCATAACTCTGACCCACTTTGCGTAGCCATTAACTATAGCATATTTCTACAACCCACCAACACAACTCTAAGCAAGGGTAGAGTCATGAAAAATGCAAGTATCAATGGAGTATGCAACGGAGACAAGCCTAGCAAGGTTGCCATTCAAGGTATATCATGCACTCGGTGAAACAACGAAAATGCCATCATGATGTAAAATGGTTCATCATGGTCAAAGGGCTGCTTGCCTGGTTCATTAGAGTCTTGAGATATTCTGGTGCTTCTCCAAGTACTCCGTCTACTTCGGCAACTAACGTCGGAAACAATCACAATAATCAACACAACAAGGCAAGAATAAATGTGCTCTAAAAAGATGAAGTTGACTTTTATTGGATACCTCTGGTCATATGAGGAATCACCAAAGTGATTTCATTGGAAGTGGATCAATGGGTATTTCTAAACATTTTGATATGATGGAACCAAGGGGTTTATGGAATTGCAAGAAGTGTACAGAAACATGTTTTTGAAAAATGAGAAAAGGCACCCATTTAACAAAGGATGATTTTAGAAGCATCTAGGAATTGGTTTCACTGGATTTGGAGTTGAAATGATTTTCCTATGAATTTGCAAAGTTGACAAATATGAAGAAATAGACCATTATTTGAGGTGATACAGAAAGTATTAGTAAAAATGTTCAAAAACTAAGTTTTGAACTTATAGACACCTAGGATTTTGAATCATGGAATTTGGATCAAAAATGGGCTCTCTGTGATTTTCTAAAGTTTATCAAAGAAATGGAAAAATAGGATTTGCTAAACATTTGTGAAAGAAATATTTCTGTAAAAATGTGCAAGTAGCACCATGTGGTAGGGAATGAATTTAGAAACTACTAGAAATTTGAATCATCAAATTTGGAGTTAATTTGAATTGTTTATGGATTTTTGAAGTTGACTGGAAAAAGAAAAAGGAAATAAGGTTTTAACCTTATCCTACGCACGGGGCGGCAGATAGGCCGTGGGCCGGCCCAGCCGAATGGCCGCACGGGATGACCGAGGCGACGTCGAAGGCGCCCACGCGAAGTGCGCCTTCACCGCGGGGACGCGAGAGGGGGCGAACCCGCCTCCACTTGCCAACGTGGCCCAGTGGCTGGGCCACTGACGAGCGGGGCCCGCCTGCAGGGCCTTCGTCTTCCTCTTACTCCCGCGCACTTGCCTGGCCGAGGGAGCAGAGAGCCCCGACGGCGACTGCCGGCACTACGAAGAACCTCCGGCGACGCCCTAGCTATGGATGAGCTCGGCGTCGAGCGCCGCATCCATTCGTGTATGCCATGGCTGCCGGGGATGGTCGAGGAGATGGCGGCTTGGATGCCGGCGGACGGTGGCGTCGGGCGAGATTGGGCACGGCGCAACGGTGCATCCTCGGACGAGGGAAAGAGCGTGGGAGCTCCGCCTTGCTCAGGGGAGCCTGCTGGTGGAGAGAGGAGAGGGAGAAGAGCTCGGGCTCGGCTGAATTTAGGTGGAGGTCGGCGGCTCGGCTCCGGCCTTGGAGGTGGATGGAGTGCTCGGGGAGAGGTTTGGCTTCGTCCCGTGGGTCTCTGGGAGGGAGAGAGGGCGAGTGGTGAGGAGAGGAGGGCTCGGGGAGACCCTTAAATAGGCAGGCGATGGTCCACCAAGGACTCGTGCGCCGGCGAGCTCGTTGCCGTCATCACGGGTCACAGGAGATCGTTGCGGTGTGTCTGGGGCGTTCCCGGATTCGGTCCAGAGCTTGGGGAGAGAAGAGAGAGAGCAGTGGGGGCCAGGGGCACCGCGCATGTGAGCTCGCTCACTGGAGCTCTCGGGCGGCCGGTGCGCGTGCGAGCAGGGGCAGGAGAGAGAGAGGAAGGAGGGAGCTGACCAGTTGCGGTGTCCTGGATGCCGAGGCGTCTCGTCGGGCGCGCTAGGGAGGCCCGAGGTGGCCGGAGGTGCTTGGCAGGGGGCGGCTACAGTGCGGGAGCGCACTGTAGCGTGCTCCAGAGCGTGCAAATGGCCGGCATGCCATTTTTTGGCAAAGTGGGCACGACTAGGCATGTTTGGTAGCTCTAGGGAGGAGTACATAATATGGGGAAAGCCTTGGATGCCTTGGGTGGCCACTGGACTGAGGAGGGAGGTGAGGAAGAGGGGTTCAAGGGCTGTCCAGAGGGGTAAAAGAGGTGGTTTCACCCCTCAATTATTGATCTGAGATGCAGCCATTGCTACTGGAGGTAGAAGAGGTCTAGGAGGGGCTGTGGTAAAAAGTGGAGGCCATGGAGAAGAGTGGAAGAGGTCAAAACAGGGGTTTCAGTAAAATGGCAGAAGGTGTTTGATGCTGGTTTGGGCAAGAAAATTAATTCCACTTGACATGAGAATTAACAGGATGGAATGGCACATAGAAGTAGGATGTTCCACCAAGTTTGAGCTCATTTGGGCAAAGTAGCCAATGTAACTTTGGTAAACCCTAGAAATCAACAGAAATGGCTTTACCAAGATTTAGTCATGCAAATCTATTCTCCTTCATGCACCACTTGGTGTAGTGTCATCATTTGAGGTTATGAACATGTCCACAAAAGTTGAGATCAAAAGGAGAAAGTTGCCAATGTAGAGTTGTTCAAATTTGGTTATGAACAGGAAGGGTTTTGGGGCACTTTGAGGAAGATAACATTCTCTCCAACTTGTGCCATTTGGTCTAGATGAATAATTAGACCATTTGAGCATGTTCACAAGGTTTGAGAACATTTGGACATGTTTGGCAATGTAAAGTTTCTCAAACTTCAAAATGGACAGAAATGGTTTTGGGGAGATTTCATGGGGTTATACTATTCTCCATGACATGATACTTGGCAAGATCATCAAACATGTCATATGTGACATGCTAGAATTTTCTTGGAAATTTTGGGGAATATTTCCTTTGTAAATATTTCAAAAGCTTGAAATATCCTGAAAGGGTTTTTGAGGGATTTGACCAATATTTTGAACATGACCATGTGTTGAAACTCTTATATATGGGAAATATATGCCCCGTGAGTTTCCCTAATTTTTCTCAAATATCTTTGAAACAATAAAATAATTTTTCCCTATTAAAGACCATTTCTGGCCTGAAGAAAAAGCTTTTAAATAAAATAGGAAAATAACTTTTAAAATTATATTTTTGTGGTTTCTGGGTATCCTATATCTAATAGGAGTCAAACATATTTTTGGAAAGATTTTTACTGCCCTGAATTAAGTACTTGCAGTACAAATCTTAATTCAGGGGTTTTTGGAAAACTAATTTTTGAAAATACTTTTTGGCCAAATTATTTTTGTAAGAAAATACTATATTTCTCTATACACATGGCATGATCATTGGTTCTAGAGTTTGGAGCAAGGAGATGAAGTATAGGATTTGGAGGACTTATTTGATTTTTAGAGCACTTGCAAACAACAGACAAAATCCAAACAAGGCAAGGTCCAAAACACTCAAAAGTTTTTGTCAAACCACATTTTATCATGATTTATTAGCTTAAGTGCCACCGGCATGAAAATCAGGATGTGACATCCACGGGCACCCCTCCACCATCTACTGTTCATCCAGCCCTCCACACCAAGGTAAGGCTGCAGCCGTGGGAATACCATGCGTGAGGCCACAAAGTGGTATGATGTGTTACATGCTAGATCAATTTGACTTAGGATCGGGGTCCCGACAGCTTTGGTATCAGAGCCTAACTACATGTAGGAATAGCAAGCCAAACTGGTTGAAGTTGTGTCAAGAAATGATTAGATATATAAGGGAATTGATTGTGGAAGGGAACATAAGGCTCTTTTTACTCCTTCACCTTATGTCCTTCTGATCTAGGTCACCCTCTTCTTTCCTACGGGGATTAAGAACTAGGCTTCTCATCTTTCTATCAGGATCAGGTGTTACTAATCCATAGACTTATAGGAATGATGGATTCAAGTCTCAGTTCTGTTTCTAGTACTTTTATGTATTAGCTGTTGGCCCCGGAACCTTGATATTATGATGTTGGGTGGTTATGCCACCATTTTGCAAGATGTCTCGGAATATCTTTTTGAGCATTTTCAGTCATTATACTTTCTGAGTTGTTCCAGGTTTCTAAACAATCTAGTGCATTTGCAATCCTTCCTCCATGTTTCCGATGTCCTTTTGGGCCAGATTAATCACACTAATTGGTGTGGTGAGGTACTCCGTTGGCTTGACATATATGTTGAAGCTATTATTATGACACTAGTGTATCTTAGAGAACCACCTAGTAACCAAACCTTGTGTCGTGTTCTCAGTGTGATGATTCTGGCCACCATTCTTGAAAGCATCTTCTGATGTTATTTAGTTAGTAGGTATTCCATTTCTGGGTTCCTAAACCCAAGATTAACTCTCCTTACTTCCTGTTGATAATGTTTCTTGTACCTTTAGGACATTAGTAACATTTGCGATAGTCTTCGAAGTTCATGGTATATCATTCTTCCAATGCCATGAACCATCCTCTACAGAAGTTCCTTTGCACCAAAAGATCACAACAAGAGTGCTCTTGATGAGTTCTCCGTTTCGTAGTTGGGAATCTGCCAATACTACCTTCTGCATGGGTTATCCAGAAGAAATATGTTGAGCTGTGTTCGACATAATAAGCATCCATAACTCAGGAAAGTGATATGTTCCTTTGAGACATCCCTTTTCAGTCGTATTTCCACCTTCGTCTATCAATGGGTAGTCAGGAGTAGTTGTGCATTCGTCTTCATCGATGCCTTTTACTCTTGTGGTCCGCCAAGCCATTCCATTCCAGAATGACTAGCAGAAACAAACTCCAGTACCCTGTCCATTTCCAGGATTGGGTCAACACAGTTGTATTTCGCAGATCAAAATGCCTATCCAACTTTTGTTTTGTTCTACCTTGGAGTACTAGCATCTTTCCATCAGGAATATTATGGGAATTTCATACCATCTTATGAATTCTTGATACAATGATACTTCTCGCCATTGTTATTCATACCTCAGACTCCGTGTTGTTGTGACCGGAATGCCGACAAGTGAACCATGATGTGTGAAATCAATACTACTAGCAAACTCATTGCTTGGTGGTTACTCGATGATAATCTCATTGTTACTAAGATTGATCGTGCTACCTAGTACTTATTTCTGGTGCACCCTTCGGTCAATGAGTTAGGACTGTGTCAATCCCTCGCTCTTTTGATCATATCGTCTTTGCTGGAAAGCAAGATTGTTCTCGAGCTTAATTACATCTCTGCGGTTCGTGATTTTTCGGATGTCTTCTCGGAAGTATCACCACGTTGTCCCCTGACTGTTATGTTGAGCTCGTGATCAAGTTGGTTTTTCCGATTAACCACCCTTCTCCGAGAATCTGTGTTGGATATCCCTGATATGGTTGGTTAAGAAAAACAACAACTTGGAGAATTGGAAGATAAAAGCTTTATCTGGCTTAGCTCATCCCAAAGGGACATCTTGTGTGTCTGCCTTGAAGAGAGATGATATCTTCGTCAATTGATCATCATGATCAATTGTTGGATCTATTATCTCATCCAATCTTTGATTAAAGTATGGGCTATCGTCAAGTCAAAATTGGTACCAAGGAATTTTGTAATGTTGTGTTACTCGTGGTGATTCCTTGAGCACACATCATTATATTCTTTTGGTCTAACCAATGCTATCACCGTGCTCACTTAATTGTGGAATTCCATCTATATGGAAACTTTGATGAATTGTTGTTGAACCCACCAACAATACTTTTATCTGAAGGAAATATCCCCTAGAGGCAATAATAAAGTTGTTATTTATATTTCCTTATATCATGATAAATGTTTATTATTCATGCTAAAATTGTCTTAACCGGAAACTTAGTACATGTGTGAATACATAGACAAACATAGTGTCCCTAGCATCCCTCTACTTGACAAGATTTTTAATCAAAGATGGTTAAGTTTCCTAACCATGGACATGTGTTGTCATTTGATGAATGGGATCACATCATTAGAGAATGATGTGATGAACAAGACCCATCTTTTAGCTTAGCGTAATGATCATTTAGTTTTATTGCTATTGCTTAATTCATGACTTATACATATTCCTCTGACTATGAGATTATGCAACTCCCCAATACCAAAGGAACACCTTGTGTGCTATCAAATGTCACAACGTAACTGGGTGATTATAAAGATGCTCTACATGTGTCTCCGAAGGTGTTTGTTGAGTTGGCATACAACGAGATTAGGATTTGTCACTCCATGTATCGGACATGTATCTCTGGGCCCTCTCAGTAATGCACATCACTATAAGCCTTGCAAGCAATGTGACTAATGAGTTAGTTGCAGGATGATGCATTACAGAACGAGTAAAGAGACTTGCCAGTAACGTGATTGAACTAGGTATGATGATACCGACGATCGAATCTCGGGCAATTGACATACCGATGACAAAGGGAATGATGTATGTTGTTATGACGTAGAATATGTAGGAGCCAATATGAGCATCCAGATTCCGCTATTGGTTATTGATCGGAGATGTGTCTCATTCATGTCTACATAGTTCTCGAACCCGTAGGTTCCGAACGCTTAACATTCAATGACGATTTGTATTATGAGTCATGTGTTTTGGTGACCGAAGTTTGTCTGGAGTCCTGGATGAGATCATGGACATGACGAGGTGAAGATTGATATATTTGAAGGTTATATACGGACACTAGAATGGTTCCGAAGAAGATCGGTGATTTTTCGGAGTACCGGGAGGTTACAGGAACCCCCCAGGAAAGTTAATGGGCCTATTGGGCTAGAGAGGTGAGAGGGAGGCTGCCACAGGAGGTGGCCCCCTCCCCCAAGCCCAGTCCAAATTGAACAAGGTGTGGGGGGCGCAACCCCCCTTTCCTTCTCCCTCTACCCCCTTTCCCCTTTCCCCTCTCCGATGGAAGGAAGGAGAGGGGCCGAATCCTACTAGGAACGGAGTCCTGGTAGGAACCCCCCCACTTGGCGCACCCCCCTTGGGTCGGCCTCCTCCCCCCCCTCCTTTATATACGTGGCCAGGGGGCACCCCAAAGACACAAAAGTTGTTTCTTAGCCATGTGCGGTGCCCCCCTCCATATTTTACTCCTCCGGTCATGGCGTCGTAGTGCTTAGGCGAAGCCCTGCGCGGATCACATCACCATCAACGTCGCCACGCCGTCGTGCTGATGAAACTCTCTCGTGACCCTCTACTAGATCAAGAGTTTGAGGGATGTCATCGAGCTGAACGTGTGCTGAACACGGAGGTGCCGTACATTTGGTACTTGGGTCGGTTGGATCGTGGAGACATTCGACTACATCTACAGCGTTTACCTAACGCTTCCGTTTTCGGTCTAGGAGGGTACATGGACACACTCTCCCCGTCTCGTTGCTATGCATCTTCAAGATAGATCTTGGATGATCGTAGGAAATTTTTTTGAAATTGCATGCTACGTTCCCCAATAGTGGATCCGAGCCAGTTCTATGCGTAGATGATATGCATGAGTAGAACACAAAGAGCTGTGGGCGATAATAGTCATATTGCTTACCACCAACGTCTTACTTTGATTCGGAAGTATTGTTCTATGAAGCGGCCCAAACCAACATTACATGACCGCGTTCATGAGACTGGTTCTACCAATGTGCTTTGCATACAGGTGGTTGGCGGGTGTCTGTTTTACCAACTTTAGTTGAATCAAGTTTGACTATGGCCGGTCCTTGTTGAAGGTTAAAACAACACACTTGACAAAAAATCATTGTGGTTTTGATGCGTAGGTAAGAACGGTTCTTGCTAGAAGCCCGTAGCAGCCATGTAAAACTTGCAACAACAAAGTAGAGGACATCTAACTTGTTTTTGCAGGGCATGTTGTGATGTGATATGGTCAAGACGTGATGAGATATAAATTATTGTTTGACATGATCTTGTTTTGTAAAAGTTATCGGCAACTGGTAGGAGCCTTATGGTTGTCGCTTTATTCTATGAAATGCAATCGCCATGTAATTGCTTTACTTTTATCACTAAGCGGTAGCGATAGTCGTAGAAGCAATAATTGGTGAGACGACAACGACGCTACGATGGAGATCAAGGTGTCAAGCCCGTGACGATGGAGATCATGACGGTGCTTTGGAGATGGAGATCAAAGGCACAAGATGATGATGGCCATATCATGTCACATATTTTGATTACATGTGATGTTTATCCTTTATGCATCTTATTTTGCTTAGTACGGCGGTAGCATTATAAGATGATCCCTCACTAAATTTCAAGGTAGAAGTGTTCTCCCTGAGTACGCACCGTTACTATAGTTCGTCATGCCGAGACACCACATGATGATCGGGTGTTATAAGCTCTACGTTCACATACAACGGGTGCAAGCCAGTTTTGCACGTGCAGGATGCTTAGGTTAAACTTGACGAGCCTAGCATATGCAGATATGGCCTCGGAACACTGAGACCAAAAAGTCGAAGGTGAATCATATAGTTGATACGATCAACATAGTGACATTTACCATTGAAAACTACTCCATCTCACATGATGATCAGACGTGGTTTAGTTGATATGGATCATGTGATCATTTAGATGACTAGAGGGATGTCTATCTAAGTGGTATTTCTTAAGTAATATGATTAATTGAAATTTAATTTATCATGAACTTAGTACTTGATAGTTTTTTGCATATCTATGTTGTTGTAGATATTAATGCATTCCTAGATAAAACTAAGTTAAAAGATGATGGTAGCAACTAAATGGACTAGGTCCGTAACTTGAGGATTATCCTCATTGCTGCATAGAAGAATTACGTCCTGGAAGCACCGCTAGGTGCAAGACCCGCTGCAGGAGCAACTCCGGACGTTATGAACGACTGGCAGAGAAAAGCTGATGACTACTCGATAGTAATGTTGGGGACATCGCTTACCGGGAACTTATCACTCGACCCATGATAAGGGGTAAATCGGCCATTTTTCGGCATATCATCCGATTTATCGCCATATCGGCTGATTTATCGACCGATTTATCTTATCGGTCAGACACCGATAAGAGATAAATCCGCCGATTTATCAGAATATCGGAAGATATCTTGTACAGTGCTCGATAGTTCACTGCGCCAAGCTTTACCACTTAGAATCGGGAGCATATGAGCTATTCCAGGAGTTGAAGTTAATATTTCAAGCAAATGCCCGAGTTGAGAGATATGAAGTCTCCAAAAAGTTCTATAGCTGCAAGATGGAGGAGAATAGTTCTATTAGTGAACACATACTCAGAATGTCTGGGTACCATAAGCACTTGACAAAGCTGGGAGTTAATCTTCCTGATGATAGTGTCATTGACAAAGTTCTTCAATCACTGCCGCCAAGCTAAAAAGGCTTCATGATGAACTATAATATGGAAAGGATGGAAAAGATAATTCTCGAGCTCTTCGCAATGCTAAAGACTGCGGAGGTATAAATCAAGAAGGAGCGTCAAGTGTTGATGGTTAACAAGACCACTAGTTTCAAGAAAAAGGGCAAAGGGAAGAACGGAAACTTCAACAAGAACAACAAGCCAGTTGCTGCTCAAGGGAAGAATCCCAAGTTTGGACCTAAGCCTGAGACTAAGTGCTTCTAATTCAAAGGGACTGGTCACTGGAAGCGGAACTTCCCCGAGTATTTGGTGGATAACAAGGATGGCAATGTGAAAGGTATATTTGATATACATGTTATTGATGTGTAGCTTACTAATGCTCGTAGTAGCGCCTGGGTATTTGATATTGGTTCTGTTGCTCACATTTGCAACTCGAAACGAGGGGGTTACGGATTAAATGAAGATTGTCTAAGAAGGAGCTGACAATGCACGTGGGAAATGGTTCCAAAGTCGATGTGATTATCATCGGCACGCACCTCTACATCTACCGCCGGGATTAGTTTTAGACCTAAATAATTGTTATTTGGTGCCAGCTTTGAGCATGAACATTATATCTGGATCTTGTTTGATGCGAGATGGTTATTCATTTAAATCAAAGAATAATGGTTGTTCTATTTATATGAGTAATATTTTTTATGGTCATGCACCCTTGACGAGTGGTCTATTTATGTTGTATCTCGATTGTAGTGATACACATATTCATAATATTGAAGCCAAAAGATGCAAAGTTAATAATGATAGTGCAACTTATTTGTGGCACTGCCATTTAGGTCATATTGGTGTAAAGCGCATGAAGAAACTCCATGCTGATGGGCTTTTGGAATCACATGATTATGAATCACTTGATGCTTATGAACCATGCCTCATGGTCAAGATGACTAAGACTCCATTCTCTGGAACAATGGAGCAAGCAACTGACTTGTTGGAAATAATACATACTGATGTATGCGGTCTGATGAGTGTTGAGGCTCGTGGCAGGTATCATTATTTTCTAACCTTCACAAATGATTTGAGCAGATATGGGTATATCTACTTAATGAAACATATGTCTGAAATATTTGAAAAGTTCAAAGAATTTCAAGTGAAGTGGAAAATCATCGTAACAAGAAAATAAAGTTTCCACAATCTCATCATGCAGATGAATATTTGAG
Source organism: Triticum dicoccoides (assembly GCF_002162155.2). Taxonomy (NCBI): domain Eukaryota; kingdom Viridiplantae; phylum Streptophyta; class Magnoliopsida; order Poales; family Poaceae; genus Triticum; species Triticum dicoccoides. The sequence goes on from NC_041382.1 coordinate 258,948,199, forward strand.
TTATGAGTTTGGTCTTCATTTGAAACAATGTGGAATAGTTTCACAACTCACGCCACCTGGAACACCACGGCGAAATGGTGTGTCCGAACATCGTAACCGTACTTTATTAGATATGGTGCCATCTATGACGTCTCTTACCGATTTACCACTATTGTTTTGGGGTTATGCTCTAGAGACGGCTGCATTCAGGTTAAAGTGGGCACAATCTAAATCTGTTGAGATGACACCATATGAACTGTGGTTTAGCAAGAAACCTAAGCTGTCGTTTGGGGTTGCGATGTATATGTTAAAAAGCTTCAACTTGGTAAGCTCGAACCCAAATCAGAGAAATGTGTCTTCATAGGATACCCAAAGGAGACTGTTGGGTACACCTTCTATCACATATTCGAAGGCAAGATATTTGTTGCTAAGAATGGATCCTTTCTAAAGAAGGAGTTTCTCTCAAAAGAAGTGCGTGGGAGGAAAGTAGAACTTGATGAGGTAATTGTACCTTCTCCCAAATTGGAAAGTAGTTCATCACAGAAATTAGTTCCTATGATTCCTACACCAATTAGTGAGGAAGCTAATGATGATGATCATGCAACTTCAGATCAAGTTACCACCAAACCTAGTAGGTCAACCAGAGTACGGTCCGCACAAGAGTGGTATGGTAATCCTGTTCTGGAGGTCATGTTACTTGACTATGACGAACCTAAGAACTTTATATGAGGAAGCGATGATGAGCCCAGATTCCACAAAATGGCTTGAGGCCATGAAATCTGAGATGGGATCCATGTATTAGAACAAAGTGTAGAATTTGGTTGAATTGCCCGTTAATTGTCAAGCCATAGAGAATAAATGGATCTTCAACAAGAAGACTAACGCTAACGGTAATGTTACTCTCTACAAAGCTCGACTTTTTGCGGAAGGTCTTCGACTAGTTCAAGGACCTTACAGCGATGAGACCTTCTTACCCATGGCGATGCTTAAGTCAGTCCGAATCATGTTAGAAATTGCCGCACTTTATGATTATGAAATTTGGCAAATGTATGTCAAAACTGCATTCCTTAATGGATATCTTAAAGAAGAGTAGTATATGATGCATCCAGAAGGTTTTGTCAATCCTAAAGGTGCTAACAAAGTGTTCAAGCTGCAGCGATATGTTTATGGACTGGTGCAAGCCTCTCGGAGTTGGAATATACGCTTTGATAGTGTGATCAAAGCATATGGTTTTATACAGACTTTTGGAGAAGCCTGTATTTACAAAAAAGTGAGTGGGAGCTCTGTTGCATTTCTAATATTATATGTGGATGACATATTGTTGATTGGAAATAACACAGACTGTGTGGATAGCATAAAAGTATACTTGAATAAGAATTTATCAATGAAAGACCTCGATGAAGATGCTTATATATTGGGCATTAAGATCTATATATAGAGATAGATCAAGATGCTTAATTGGACTTTCACAAAGCACATACCTTGATAAAGTTTTGAAGAAGTTCAAAATGGATCCATCTAAGAAAGTTTCTTGTCTGTACTACAAGGTGTGAAGTTGAGTCAGACTCAATGCCAGACCACATCAGAACATAGAGAGAAAATGAAAGTCATTCCCTATGCCTCAACCATAGGTTCTATCACGTATGCAATGTTGTGTAGCATACCTGATGTGTGCCTTGCTATAAGTTTAGCAGGGAGGTACCAAAGTAATCCAGGAGTGGATCACTGGACAGTGGTCAAGAACATCCTGAAATACCTGAAAAGGACTAATGATGAGGACATCAATACCATTGCTACACCCACAACCCATGCTGCTATACATACTGGACCAATTACTAGAGCTCGTGCACGCCAATTGAATTACCAGGTACTTTCGTTTCTTGGTAACGATTCTAATGTTCATGAGAATATGATGCTGCCTAAATTGGATACATTTGTTTTGCTTACAAATGAAGGGCCTAGCTTGGACAGGAAAGATGAACCTTGGAGCAAGTCATGGAGATGATGGCATGCGCAAGGGGAACAAGAACAGAGTTGCAAGTGATGATTCCAGTGCTTTGAATCCACCATAATGAGTGCATGAAGCCTTGGACGAAATATACAAGATGCCACTTAATAAATTTCGTCCAGAGGCTATTCTAGGTGCTGCATGACCTTATTTTTGGGCCAGGCCCATGTAATTTCGAAATACTTGATTATAGGATGTTCTCAGAGTCTGTATGTGTGGGGAAACAAGAGTTAGGGTTGGTTTCGGACCCCTCCTCCAAGGGACACGAAATTCCCCCTCTCTCCTCCATATATATAGCCCTTAGGGCATCGTTTAGACTTTGGGTTTTGTTTAGGTTAAAAGTTCTCCATAGTTGCAACTTCGCATACTTCGTTTGTGTTCAACGACCAGACAAAGGCGTCATAGAATCCCACCTTCATTAATAAAGTTTTCCTCTAATATTCTCAATATCCAGATTGCAATCTTAGGTTCTTGCTTGTTCTTCGTTCGCTCACAAGAAACAGACCCTCGTGGTCAGGTTGATAGTGCTCTGGCGTGGTCAATAACCCCTCGAAAGTGGGTTTAGCGATTGCTAAGGCATGACGTCTCGCACGTTCGTAGTCGGATCGTCAAGGTCGACTCCCACAGAAAACGATAGCCACCATCTGATCGAAACATCGGGACATCTTCGCCTCTATCAAGTGGTATCAGATTTCCAGGTTGCTCGTTGAGATTTTACAATTTTTCGTAGTTTAGGTCAAGTCTGTTCTTCATACCTACTGTCCACGAAAAAAGCCAAAAAAGTCAGGGTTAGTTCATCATATCTGAACCAATCTAAGCCTTTGCATAATATTTTTAGGGTTTTGCATTGTTGAATTTGCGGTTGCATCATCGTGTCTAGTTGCTGGTGTTAGTTCTAGTCCTTTAGAGTTTCGAGTTCTGTTCACAAGTTGTCACTCCGCCGCCACATCATCATCATCACCGCTGCCATATACCACCAGCATCGTGTAACGCCCCGAGACCGATGTGCCAGGTGTCGTCCAGTTATTCGCTGTTGTTGCCTTGTCATTGCTTGCGTGTCATGCATTGCATATCATGTCATCATGAGCATTTCATTTGCATACGTGTTCGTCTCATGCATCCGAGCATTTTCCCCGTTATCCGTTTTGCAATCCAGTGCTCCGTTCTCCTCCGGTGGTCATTTCTACCTTCTTCCTGTGTGTGGGGATTAAACATTTCCGGATTGGACCAAGACTTGTCATGCGGCCTTGGTTCACTGCCGGTAGACCGCCTGTCAAGTTTCGTTCCATTTGGACTTCGTTTGATGCTCCAACGGTTAACCGAGGGACCGAAAAGGCCTCGTGTGTGTTGCAGCCCAACACCCTTCCAATTTGGCCCAAAATCCACCTAAAACTCCTCCATCATCTAGAGCGTTCGATCACGATCGCGTAGCCGCAAACCGCACCTCATTTGGACTCTCGTAGCTCTCTCTACCTATATATATCTGATCCCCTCCGAAATTTTCGCGGTACAAACCCTAACCCCCTCCTCCGCGCGCCGCCGGACATTTCTTCTCCGCCGACGGACATGTCCGCGTCGCCTGCCGCGGCCAACCACGGCGTGCCATGTCAGCGCCGCCGTCCTCTCTCTCCTCCTCCACCGCGCCAGGCCCGGATCGGGCCCGCGGAGCCCAAACGGCCGCCGCCGCCACCTGCGGATGAGATCCCGTGACCCCGCAGCCTTGGAGTCGTCGCCCCGCCGCCTCTGAGCCTCGTCGCCGGCGCCGACCATCGCCGCCGAGCCCGCGCGCCACCGCGGCCCCTGCCCGGGATCCGCCCCGCGCTGCCGGAGCTCACCCACGGGAGCAGACCGCGCCCGCGGCCATCTTCCTCCGCCGCGCCCTCACCTCCGACCGGAGGCCTGCCGCCTCGTCGGACCTCGCTCTCCCCGCCACGCCCTCACCTCCGACCGGAGGCCTGCCGCCTCGCCGGACCTCGCCCTCCCCGCCGGAGTCTTCCAGCGCCGCCGCCACCATGGATCGGGAGGAGCCCGATCCAGCCGTTCCCTCCCCGGCTCCGTTGACCTACCGCATGGGCCGACCCAGCTCCCTAGCCCAACGTAGCGCGCCAGAGTAGGCCCAGCTCCAGATCCGGCCCGTTGATTTTTCGCGGAGGTATAGTGCCACCAAGTCCCCGGAATTCCCAGATCCATATACCCATGTTCATCATGTCGTATCTCATCATCCGTAGCTCCGTTTTGAGCATATAGCATATCAAAGTGTTTGCCTCAGAGAGCATATCATTTCATCTCATTGCATCATTTTATTTTGAGTTCATCTTGATGCCTGAAATGCTGTTAGAAGAGTGCTACTTGAGTTAATTGTCAGATCTGCTGCTCCATTTAGATATTTGTCATTTTTGTCATGATTATTGTGTGCATGATATGCCCTGGTGCTCTACATATGTTTTGTTAAGGGTTTTGCCATATTTCCAGAGGTGCAACCCATGTATTTTTGTGATGTGTGTGGTGACTAGAACGAGCTTGCAAAGTGAGGCACTTGGTAATGCTGATTTCAGGGACTTAGCAATTCCACTAAGTCCTTAAGCTGTTTATCTCATTATGCCATATGTTCATGTTGTTTCCTAGTGATCTGTGCCTCTTTTGAGGATGATCAGTAAGGATGTTTTGTTAATCTTGTAGTGCTCTATCCATCCATGTCTTTGTTTGCAATTATGGAGCACCCTAGCTTGAGTTAATCGAGCTCTACTTTTGCTATTTCGTGAATCTGGGCAGATTGTCTACTTGTTAGCGATTTTGCCGAGGATGTTGTAGTTGATCCGTGCATGCCATGTTATTGTTCTTGCCATGTCTAGCTTGTGTAATGTGTATTCTCGTTGGGTGTATGCTTATATTGTCATTCCTTGCTCTTTAGTGAGTGCATCGAGCTCGTTAACATGCCTACTTGATATTTGTTTCAGCATGCTCCAGTTTTCACAATGTCTGAGAACTGGTTATGTTTTTGCCATGTTCACATGCTTGCAATTGTATTTTCTGATCCCTTTTGGCTCAAGGTCACTAAGGGACTTTTGTTAAGCTCTTTGAGTAGCTCCATGCCATGCTTTACTTTGCCATGTTCAGGTCCTGTAGCATGTAGTTTTCATGCTCCAAAGAGTGTTATCTGATCTGAAATTCCAGACAAGTGTTAATTTCACTAAGTCTGAAATCTGTTTACCATATGCATTTTTGCCATGCTTGTTTGAACCTGTTAATTGATGAATTGGCCATAGCTCAGTGCTAGACTTTTGTTAAGAATCTTGAATGGATCCCTTCCATGTATTTTGCTGCCATGTTTGAGTGCTGTAGCATGTCCATCTTGTTGCATTTAGTTGGCTACTTGTTGTATATCGCAGAACGTGGTCATATTTGAATTTCTTGCCATTTCCAAACCGTAACTCTGATTCTGCTGATCTTTATATCATTTTCAAGCGACTTCATCTCATCTTTCCAGTGGCACACTTGGATTTCCATGTTGAGGCCAGGTTCATGCATTCCTTGTCACATCATGCATATGCATCGCATACCGCATCCCGCATATCATACCATGTTCATGTGTTGGTTGTTTACTATGTTGTGTGCTTCTTTTCTGGTGTTTGCTTCTTCGGGTTGGTTCCGATAACGTCGCATTGTGAGGACCCGTTCGTCTATGTTCCGTTTGTCTTCTTCATGGACTCGTTCTTCTTCCTTGCGGGATTTCAGGCAAGATGACCATACCCTCGAAATCACTTCTATCTTTGCTTGATTAGTTGCTCGCTCTTTTACTATGCCTATGCTGCGATACCTACCACTTGCTTTTCATGCCTCCCATATTGTTGAACCAAGCCTCTAACCCACCTTGTCCTAGCAAACCGTTGTTTGGCTATGTTACCGCCTTGCTCAGCCCCTCTTATAGCGTTGTTAGTTGCAGGTGAAGATTGAAGTTTGTTCCTTGTTGGAACATGGAGATGTTGTTCCTTGTTGGAACATGTTTACTTGTGGGGATATCACATTATATCTTATTTAATTAATGCATCTATATACTTGGTAAAGGGTGGAAGGCTCGGCCTTATGCCTGGTGTTTTGTTCCACTCTTGCCGCCCTAGTTTCCGTCATATCGGTGTTATGTTCCCGGATTTTGCGTTCCTTACGCGGTTGGGTTATAATGGGAACCCCTTGACAGTTCGCTTTGAATAAAACTCCTCTAGCAAGGCCCAACCTTGGTTTTACCATTTGCCACCTAGCCTTTTTCCCTTGGGAGTCGCACATCCCGAGGGTCATCTTTATTTTAACCCCACCCCGGGCCAGTGCTTGTCTAAGTGTTTGTCCGAACTAGAGTCCTTTGTAGCGCCACCTCGGGAAACTTGAGGGCTGGTTTAGTTGTACGGAGCGCTCATCCGGTGTTGCCCTGAGAATGAGATATGTGCAGCTCCTATCAGGATGTCGGCGCATCGGGCGGTCTTGCTGGTCTTGTTTTACCATTGTCGAGGCTGTCTTGTTGTACCTGGATACCGAGTCTGATCGGAATGTCTCGGGAGGATTTCTATTCCTTAGTTGACCGTGAGAGCTTGTGATGGGCTAAGTTGGGACACCCCTGCAGGGATTTGAACTTTTGAAAGCCGTGCCCGCGGTTATGGGTAGATGGGAATTTGTTAATGTCCGGTTGTAGATAACTTGAACCTTAACTTAATTAAAATGAGTCAACTGCGTGTGTAACCGTGATGGTCTCTTTCCGGCGGAGTCCGGGAAGCGAACACGGTGTTGGAGTTATGTTTGACGTAGGTTGTTCTAGGATCACTTCTTGATCATAGTTTATCGATCGTCCTTTGCCTTCTCTTCTCTCTCTCTTTTGCGTATGTTAGCCACCATATATGCTAGTCGCTTGCTACAGCTCCACCTCATACCTTTTACCTTACCCATAAGCGAGGGTGCGAGATTGCTGAGTCCCCGTGGCTCACAGATACTTCCAAAAACCAGCTTGCAGGTGCCGATGAGTCCGTGCAGATGACGCAACCAAGCTCAGGAGGAGCTCGTTGAAGATCTTGCCCTTTGTGTTGTTTCGTTCTAGTTGATCAGTAGTGGAGCCCAGTTGGGGTCCATCGGGGACCTTTGTCGCATTTGGGGTTCTTCTTTTATTTTGGTTCCATAGTCGGACCTTGATTGTATCTGGATGATGTAATGATTTATCCATGTAATTGTGTGAAGTGGCAATTGTAAGCCAACTATGTATCTCTTTCCCTTATGTATTAGATGGGTTGTGTGAAGATTACCTCACTTGCGACATTGCTTTCAATGCGGTCATGCCTCTAAGTCGTGCTTCGACACATGGGAGATATAGCCGCATCGAGGGCGTTACAAGTTGGTATCAGAGCCTTCCCCGACCTTAGGAGCCCCATTGCTTGATCGTTTTTAGTAGCCGAGTTGTGTCTAGAAAAATGTTTTGAGTCATTTAGGAATTATATATCGGAGAGTTTAGGAATTCTTTTTACTTCCCAGTCTCCTCATCGCTCTGGTAAGGCATCCTGACGTAGAGTTTTGACTCTTCTCTTCTCAAATTTCACTAAAAAAAATTTAGGATCACGCGGGTATCTTGGAATCGTTCCGATGGTTTTATGACGAGAACATTGTCTTGGTGCCCCCTGTCAGGGGTTTTGTGGAAGTGTCCCGGGGAGTTGAGCTCTGAGGTGTTGTCGTCATAATTTTATCGTTGTAGTTCTGGAATACCTGAGTCTAGTACGCCGACACCGAAAATCTCTTTTATGCAGTTCGTTGGTGAGATAACCTCGACGCCACCCAGTACTGGGGCGGGAGTTCGGGAGTATCGCCATAACTCGTATAACGGATGCTTTTCGAAGGTTGAGGTAGTTGATTTCCGAAGGTTTCTTGGTTATGTGTTGAAGGATGGATACAGCTGGATGTAGGATTTGCTAGTTTTGGGTGAGATATTATGCTTCCCCTGTATCCCCAACACCTGATTGCATAACCGGAAAGGTTCGGGAGTTTCATAGGTGGGAATTCAAGTAGCTCTTAGGATATCTTTCCGACCGAGGTAAGGTATGAAATTGGGGTTCGACGTCTAGTGGTCCGCCTATTCACGGTTGGTTTTACAGTGGTCTCGTTGTGTCTTAAAGAGTCCTTGGCTATGCCGACTTGGGGACGCTTCGTATGTCATGTGCACATCCTTGTACATGATGGTGTTGTACTATCGAGCCCGTGTAGGCCCCACCACGAAAACTTCGGACGGAATCTCTATCATATGTTTGTTTTGGCTTATTCCGCAAGCCAATCCTTTGTTTTGTTTTTGAGTTGTGGTATTTGAGTTGCTTCAATGTCAAATGTTGATTCCATACCTTTCCTAAGTGGTGTTCTCATACTCCTATGTGAGTACAAATCCTTCGTGACAATCGAGATTGTCAAGTTAATTCTTTTTCAACCGGTGTGTTTTCTCTTCTAGTGGATCCGATCATTTCAACATCCGCAAGATCAATTATCAGTTCTTATCAGCGATGCTCATTTTATCTGTCCCAAGCTGCCTTTGTTTTTCCCGCCCTCCCTCCCTTATTTTTCTTTAAGGACTCAGATTTCTTAATCGAGTATCCATCTTATTGATGTGAAGTCTCTCCATTCTTTTCTATCAATGTCCTTATCCGGTGATTCTCATGAAGATTCTAATGGAGCTTCAAGTTCGTCACTCTTCACTCGTTTTCTTCTCCGGTGGATTCTATTCAAGCTCTCGGTGTCGACCATATTATTCTCTGTATTTCAAATACTTTCTCATACCGGTGCACCTCATAATCTTTCACCGCTCGTTATTCTATTGTTCCGGAGTGCTGAAGATATCTCAGAAGGCTCGTCTTGTCATCCAAGATCCGCTCAACATATTTCGAGATTATTATCTCATTCAAGCCATGTAACTCAACCGGTGAAATCTCTCTCTTTAAATCATTTCAACGGTGTTTCTTTTGAGTGGGCCCTAACCCACAGGTCTTTTCCCAGGATCTTACCTGACTCTTCTCTTTTCCCTGCGTTACTCTCAAATTCTTTTCCAAGTTTGACGTAAGAATGATTTATCATCAGTCAAATGCCCTTGTCCAAGATCTTTCTAATTCTTTTCATCGTTGGCTCAACTTTTCCATTCTTCATTCCGGTGTGCCTCAATAATTCTTGGTGGTGTACTCGTCATCATTCTTGGATGTTGAAGACCGAAGAAGAGTTTCTCTTTAATCTTGCTCTTTTCTCTTCAAGATTCATGATTCTAGCTTGTTGCCATCCTCTCTTAATTGTCTTGATCGTGAGAATTCTTTTCACCTATCCGGAGCTATTCAAGATTCTTTTCAGTTTGATTATCCGGAGGCCATCATTTCAGGATTATTCATTCTCAGCTTTCAGCTATCATTCTCCAATTTTACCGGTGTTTCGCTCAAGTGATCTTTAATCGGCTCGTGATCTCTTCGTTCTCTTTTATGTAAATTCCCCTCAAGTATCTTCATTTGCTCTCTAATTCTTCCTGGTGCTTCTTTATTTTTCTCCTTCGTTCATTTTCAATTCTTACGGTGGTTCGTTCAAGATTTGTCTTCCTTATCAATTTATTCGTTGTTTCTATTCTACCGGTGGGTCGTTCAAGATCTTCTCAAGTTATCGATATCTATTTTAATCCTGTCTACGAGAATAAGTAGTATGTCAAGTCCATTGATTGTTATCAATTTGATTGGTGTAGGATAAGCATAATGTAATTCTTATTCTTGTTTCATCAAGTTTATTCAATTTCTTTTCTGGAGTGGTTCATCGTATCACATTCTCAGCTCGAGATGCTTATCTTTTCTTTTCCGGAGTTCCATGTTTTCCGCATTATATCATCACGAATATCCATCTAAATCATTGCAAGGATTCACCTTGTGTTTTCAATTTCTCCTTCTTTTATTCTTTTGTTACCTGAGTTTCTTCATGGAGGCTATATATGATGGTTCATCAAAGAAAAAATTCCTTCTCCTAGCGTTCATTGAGATTCTTTTCAGAGGAACTCAAGCATTCTTCATCTTGCTATTCGGAGTGCAATTCTTTCTTCCATATTATTGGAGGTGGTATTATGTCATTTTGATAATTTGAGTTCATGTTTTCATGATTCACATGTTGTCAAGAATGAGATATTTTAAATCCATCAATCTCGTCATTGGAGTTATCTTGTGTTATATTTCACCTAAAGCCTTCCATAAGGATTGTTGCTATAATGGTGCTCATATATGATCCAAGTTGTTCATCTACCCTCCCGGTGAAATAAGCTTCTCCTATCCTTGTTCTTATCAATCCATTTCTTTTCCCATGAGTGGCAGGTTGTCACCTCATATTTTGAGCTGTATTCCATAAGACCATATCAAGCTTATCTTTTCGTTGTTGTGTTTCCAACAACTCCGTTCGACCCTACTCCTAAGGATACCTTTTCAAGCTCTTTTGTGGCAGAAGTTGGCATTTTCTTCTCCATTCTTTTATTTCATTTACCTATCTTCTATTCTTTCATTCCGGAGGCATTGTGATGTTGCTCTCTTCAACCCATCTTTTCGTTTTGTCAGGATCGTGTTCTTTTCTTGGTTTATCCATTTAACCGGAGTGTTGTACCCTCTACTCAAGCTCTTTCATTTTTTTTCAAGTCTTTCATCTCTTTCCAACTGGAGTGCTACCCGAATCGGTTCTTTCTTTTCCTCTTTCTTAATGAAGTGCTTTCAATTTCGTTCATCGCCGTTGCTTCCTTTCTTTCAATTTGTGTAACCTTTTCAAGGTTCTTTGGTCTCACTCGTTTGTCAATGAAGCAACTTAGTTTTACCTCTCCTCTTTTCTCTTCCGTTGTCCCTCCGGTGCCATTCTAGATCTCGGGACGAGATCCTCTCGTAGTGGTGGAGTGTTGTAACACCCCGAGACCGATGTGCCAGGTGTTGTCCAGTTATTCGCTGTTGTTGCCTTGTCATTACTTGCGTGTCATGCATTGCATGTCATGTCATTTGCATACGTGTTCGTCTCATGCATCCGAGCATTTTCCCCATTGTCCGTTTTGCAATCGGGCACTCCGTTCTCCTCCGGTGGTCATTTCTACCTTCTTCTCGTGCGTGGGGATTAAACATTTCCGGATTGGACCGAGACTTGTCATGCGGCCTTGGTACACTACCGGTAGAACGCCTGTCATGTTTCGTTCAATTTGGACTTCGTTTCATGCTCCAACGGTTAACCGAGGGACCGAAAAGGCCTCGTGTGTGTTGCAGCCCAACAACCTTCCAATTTGGCCCAAAACCCACCTAAGCCTCCTCCATCATCTAGAGCATTCGATCACGATCGCGTGGCCGCAAACCGCACCTCATTTGGACTCTCCGAGCTCTCTCTACCAATATATATGTGATCCCCTCCGAAAATTTCGTGGTACAAACCCTAACCCCCTCCTCCGCGCGCCACCGGACATTTCTTCTCCGCCGACGGACATGTCCGCGCCGCCCGCCGCGGCCAACCACGGCGTGCCACGTCAGCACCGCCGTCCTCTCTCTCCTCCTCCACCGCGCCAGGCCCGCCGGGCCCAGATCGGGCCCGCGGAGCCCAAACGGCCGCCGCCGCCACCTGCGGATGAGATCCCGCGACCCCGCAGCCTTGGAGTCGTCGCCCCGTCGCCTCCGAGCCTCATCGCCGGCGCCGACCATCGCCGCCGAGCCCGCGCGCCACCGCGGCCCCTGCCCGGGATCCGCCCCGCGCTGCCGGAGCTCACCCACCGGAGCAGTCCGCGCCCGCGGCCATCTTCCTCCGCCGCGCCCTCACCTCCGACCGGAGGCCTGCCGCCTCGCCGGACCTCGCTCTCCCCGCCGGAGTCTTCCAGCACCGCCACCACCATGGATCGGGAGGAGCCCGATCCAGCTGTTCCCTCCCCGGCTCCGTTGACCTACCGCATGGGCCGATCCAGCTCCCTGGCCCAACGCAGCGCGCCAGAGTAGGCCCAGCTCCAGATCCGGCCCGTTGATTTTTCGCGGAGGTATAATGCCACTAAGTCCCCGAAATTCCCAGATCCATATACCCATGTTCATCATGTCATATCTCATCATCCGTAGCTCCGTTTTGAGCATATAGCATATCATAATGTTCGTCTCAGAGAGCATATCATTTCATCTCATTGCATCATTTTCTTTTGAGTTCATCTTGATGCCCGAAATGCTGTTAGAAGAGTGCTACTTGAGTTAATTGTCAGATCTGCTGCTCCATTTAGATATTTGTCATTTTTGTCATGATTATTGTGTGCATGATATGCCCTAGTGCTCTACATATCTTTTGTTAAGGGTTTTTCCATCTTTCCAGAGGTGCAATCCATGTATTTTTGTGATGTGTGTGGTGACTAGCACGAGCTTGCAAAGTGAGGCACTTGGTAATGCTGATTTCAGGGACTTAGCAATTCCACTAAGTCCTTGAGCTGTTTATCTCATTATGCCATATGTTCATGTTGTTTCCTAGTGATCCGTGCCTCTTTTGAGGATGATCAGTAAGGATGTTTTGTTAATCTTGTAGTGCTCTATCCATCCATGTCTTTTTTTTGAAATTATGGAGCAACCTAGCTTGAGTCAATCGAGCTCTACTTTTGCTATTTCGTGAATCTGGGCAGATTGTCTACTTGTTAGCGATTTTGCCGAGGATGTTGTACTTGATCCGTGCATGCCATGTTATTGTTCTTGCCATGTCTAGCTTGTGTAATGTGTATTCTCGTTGGGTGTATGCTTAGATTGTCCTGCCTTGCTCTGTAGTGAGTGCATCGAGCTCGTTAACATGCCTACTTGATATATGTTTCAGGATGCTCCAGTTTTCACTAAGTCTGAGAACTGATTATGTTTTTGCCATGTTCACATGCTTGCAATTGTATTTTCTGATCCCTTTTGGCTCAAGGTCACTAAGGGACTTTTGTTAAGATCTTTGAGTAGCTCCATGCCATGATTTACTTTGCCATGTTCAGGTCCTGTAGCATGTAGTTTTCATCCTCCAAAGAGTGCTATCTGATCTGAAATTCCAGACAAGTGTTAATTTCACTAAGTCTGAAATTTGTTTACCATATGCATTTTTGCCATGCTTGTTTGAACCTGTTAATTGATGAATTGGCCATAGCTCAGTGCTAGACTTTTGTTAAGAATCTTGTATGGATCCCTTCCATGTATTTTGCTGCCATGTTTGAGTGCTGTAGCATGTCCATCTTGTTGCATTTAGTTGGCTACTTGTTGTATATCGCAGAACGTGGTCATATTTGAATTGCTTGCCATTTCCAAACCGTAACTCTGATTCCGGTGATCTTTATATCATTTTCAAGCGATTTCATCTCATCTTTCCAGTGGCACACTTGGATTTCCATGTTGAGGCCAGGTTCATAAATTCCTTGTCACATCATGCATATGCATCGCATACCGCATCCCGCATATCATACCATGTTCATGTGTTGGTTGTTTACTATGTTGTGTGCTTCTTTTCTGGTGTTTGCTTCTTCGGGTTGGTTCCGATAACATCGTGTTGTGAGGACCCGTTCGTCTATGTTCCATTTGTCTTCTTCATGGACTCGTTCTTCTTCCTTGCGGGATTTCAGGCAAGATGACCATACCCTCGAAATCACTTCTATCTTTGCTTGATTAGTTGCTCGCTCTTTTGCTATGACTATGCTGCGATACCTACCACATGCTTTTCATGCCTCCCATATTGTTGAACCAAGCTTCTAACCCACCTTGTCCTAGCAAACCGTTGTTTGGCTATGTTACCGCTTTGCTCAGCCCCTCTTATAGCGTTGTTAGTTGCAGGTGAAGATTGAAGTTTGTTCCTTGTTGGAACATGGAGATGTTGTTCCTTGTTGGAACATGTTTACTTGTCGGGATATCACATTATATCTTATTTAATTAATGCATCTATATACTTCGTAAATGGTGGAAGGCTCGGCCTTATGCCTGGTGTTTTGTTCCACTCTTGCCGCCCTAGTTTCCATCATATCGGTGTTATGTTCCCGGATTTTGCGTTCCTTACGCGGTTGTGTTATAATGGGAACCCCTTGACAGTTCGCTTTGAATAAAACTCCTCCAGCAAGGCCCAACCTTGGCCTTGGCTTTACCATTTGCCACCTAGCCTTTTTCCCTTCGGAGTCGCGCATCCCGAGGGTCATCTTTATTTTAACCCCCCCCCCCGGGCCAGTGCTTGTCTAAGTGTTGGTCCGAACTAGAGTCCTTTGCAGCGCCACCTCGGGGAAACTTGAGGGATGGTTTTAGTTGTACGGAGCGCTCATCCGGTGTTGCCCTAAGAACGAGATATGTGCAGCTCCTATCAGGATGTCGGCGCATCGGGCGGTCTTGCTGGTCTTGTTTTACCATTGTCGAGGATGTCTTGTTGTACCGGGATACCGAGTCTGATCGGAATGTCTCGGGAGGAGGTCTATTCCTTTGTTGACCGTGAGAGCTTGTGATGGGCTAAGTTGGGACACCCCTGCAGGGATTTGAACTTTCGAAAGCCGTGCTCGCGGTTATGGGCAGATGGGAATTTGTTAATGTCCGGTTGTAGATAACTTGAACCTTAACTTAATTAAAATGAGTCAACTGCGTGTGTAACCTTGATGGTCTCTTTCCGGCGGAGTCCGGGAAGCGAACACGGTGTTGGAGTTATGTTTAACGTAGGTTGTTCTAGGATCACTTCTTGATCATAGTTTATCGATCGTGCTTTGCCTTCTCTTCTCGCTCTCTTTTGCGTATGTTAGCCACCATATATGCTAGTCGCTTGCTGCAGCTCCACCTCATACCTTTTACCTTACCCATAAGCGTAAATAGTCTTGATCACGAGGGTGCGAGATTGCTGAGTCCCCGTGGCTCACAGATACTTCCAAAAACCAGCTTGCAGGTGCCGATGAGTCCGTGCAGATGACGCAACCAAGCTCAGGAGGAGCTCGTTGAAGATCTTGCCCTTTGTGTTGTTTCGTTCTAGTTGATCAGTAGTGGAGCCCAGTTGGGGTCGATCGGGGACCTTTGTCGCATTTGGGGTTCTTCTTTTATTTTGGTTCCGTAGTTGGACCTTGATTGTATCTGGATGATGTAATGATTTTTTCATGTAATTGTGTGAAGTGGCGATTGTAAGCCAACTACGTATCTCTTTCCCTTATGTATTACATGGGTTGTGTGAACATACCTCACTTGCGACATTGCTTTGAATGCGGTTATGCCTCTAAGTCGTGCTTCGACACGTGGGAGATATAGCCACATCGAGGGCGTTACACATTGTCACCGCTGGCATATACTACCATCGTCATCACAGGTGCCATATACCACCATCATCATCTTCGCTGCCGTATACCACCATCGTCATCACCGCAGCCATATGCCGCATATCCACCGCCATCATGATAATCTGAGTCCACCTCCATCACAGATTCGCCACCAGTATGTGTTCCACCGCCCTACATATATCCACCAGCAGTCCGAGTTTCCACCGGTTTCATCTCCGCCACCAGTCCGAGTCCAGTATTTGTATCTTTGTGTTCAATTTCCCGATCACGCCATACTTTGAGTCGTGACAAAGTAGGAGTCCCCAACTTACGTGCCACCCGCAGAAGAAAAATAGTTCTAGTTTCAAAAAAAACTAAGTCTGGAAAATTCTGGCTAGGCATTTTTTACATCATTTGTATACTTTTTCGAGAAAAAAATTGTTACGGTGCACAAAAAAAGAGAATTTTTTTTCAGAGTGTGCTCCTCAATTGTTTACGTGAAGTGCCGTGATTTTGTTAGTGTTCTAGGCTCACGTCTCTAGCACGGTCTAGCCTAGGACCAGCACAGTACCGTCGTTGAGCATTTATTCAAATTTGCATCTCTGAATTGATTATTGCTAACCGTTTTTGCTACCATATTATAAGCCTTCCTAGATTCACATAGACCTACGTCGTGCATTTGACTCTCCCTGGTAAACGTTGTATCCAAACTTTGTGACTTTTGACTACAGCAGTTGCCGATCACCGCCTGCTGCTAGGTAAGAACTAGCAAGGATTTGAGATTTTCTTGACGGATTTGTGACACCCACCACCACCACTTGTTAGTAGTCTGTAGGATCATATTGTGTTTCTATTGTTGTTAACCATGGTAGGATCACAAGCCGATGAGATTGACTGGGAGAACTTGACGAACAAGGAGCTTCATGATAAGTTTTAGCAAATGATGAGTGGACAGGTGCAAGATATGCTAAACAGATTTGAAGAGGCCATGGAGAAGATAGATGGCATGGAGAAGACGTTCGAAACAAAGCTCGATAAAAAGTTTACTAAATTGCTTGCACGTTTTCCACCACCACCACCGGCTACACCTGTCGCACCTATACAACAGCAACAACAACAACGTCGCCTTCCAAATCAAGTGGGACGAACACTGCGCATTCTCCTTGAGCCTAGTCAAAATTCTGGTGTCGTTGTTGATGCTTCCATGGCTTCTGCTGCTACTACAGAGGTGGAGGACCACTACGTGGACGAGGTTGATCAAAATCAGAACTACGTGCAACCACCAGCACCACCACCACCAGGTCGTCCTCATGCATATCATCGCAATGGTAGGGCTGCACCACCACCTAAGGTACAAGATCATGACCATCTTCCTAAACTGAAATTGAGTATGCCACCATTTGAGGGTAGATATGTTCCTGATATATATCTTACTTGGGAGTTAGAAACTGAACAACGTTTTACATGTTTACACTATCCCAAGGAGAGACGTGTTCCTGCTGTTGTTTGTGCTTTCACTAGTTTTGCATGTGTTCGGTGGTCTGAACATTGTAGATTATATGCTATTCCTGCTACTTGGGCTGCTTTGAAAAATGCTATGCGTACTCGTTGGGTTCCACCATATTATCAACGTGAATTGCTTGAAAAATTGAAGCGTTTGAGACAAGGAAAAAATTTTGTAGAAGAATATTATCAGGAATTACAAACTAGTATGATTAGGTGTGGTATTGTTGAGAATAATGAAGCTATGCTTGCACGTTTTATGGGTAGATTAAATAAAGAGATTCAGACCATTCTAGAGTATAAGGAATATAATAATATCACTCATTTGTTCAATCTTGCTTGCAAAGCTGAACGTGAGGTGCAGGATCGACAGGCATTGGCGTGAACTAACTTTCTGCAGGTCGACTTTCATCATGGAAACCGCATGCATAATCTACTTCCACACGTTCTGCTGCACCAGCACCTCTGTCAGCTGCCACCGCCAACCATGATACAAGAAGTAGGCACAACCAAAACTATCTACCAAGAGCACACCTTCTAGGCCTGCATAGAGCTCTTCTTCATCCATGGCGTCAACAGGGCAAACACATGATATTATTTGTCGTCGTTGCAAGGGTGGAGGTCATTATGCGAGACAATGCCCATCTAAGCATGTGATGATTTTTACTGGGGATGGTTGGTATGAGTCCACTAGTGACTATGATGAGGAGACTTTGGCTCTTATTACAATTGTAGAACACAGTGGAGATGATTCTGATCATGAGATGCAATACATGGCTGCCGAGGATGCTGACAGATATGAATGTTTAGTTGGTCAACGTGTTTTGAGTGTGCAGGTTACACAAGCAGAGCAAAATCAGAGGCATAATTTGTTCCATACAAAGGGAGTTGTGAAGGAACGTTCTGTTCGCGTCGTCGTAGATGGAGGGGGCTGCAACAACTTGGCTAGCATGGAGATGGTGGAGAATCTATCTCTCACCACAAGACCACATCCACATCTTTACTACATCCAATGGTTCAACAACAGCGGCAAGGTTAATGTAACACGTACTGTTCGTGTGCATTTTAGTATCTCTACATATGCTGATTATGTTGATTGTGATGTGGTACCTATTCAAGCATTTTCCTTATTACTTGGTAGACGATGGCAATTTGATAAAAATTATGTACACCATGGTAGAAACAATCAGTATACTCTTGTTCATCAGGACAGAAATATTACTTTGCTTCCTATGACTCCTGATTCCATTTTAAATATGATATTAATAGAGCTAATAATGTAAAACAGGAGAAAAATAAGAGCGAAAATCAGATTGTGGCAAAAGAATTTGAGCAACAAATGAAGCCTAATAATAAACCTTCTAGTGTTGCTTCTGAAATTAAATTGAAAAGTGGACGTTTACTTGCCACCAAATCTGATATTGATGATCTATATTTCAGCAAATTTGCTTGCTATGCTTTTGTGTGCTAAGGAGCGTTATTTTCTTTCTAGGATGTACCTTCCTCTTGGCCTCTGCTGTCACTAACATTTTGCAGGAGTTCGTTGACGTCTTTCCACAAGATGTGCCACCGGGATTACCACCTATTCGATGGATTGAGCATCAGATTGACTTAATTCCCGGTGATTCGCTGCCTAACCAAGTGCCATACCATACCAATCCAGAGGACATGAATGAAATTATGCGTCAAGTACAGGAGCTGCTCGACAAAGATTATATACTCGAATCTCTTAGTCGTTGTGCTGTTCCTATTATACTAGTGCCAAAAAAGGATGGTATGCCACGTATGTGTGTTGATTGTAGAGGCATTAATAATATTACTATTCGTTATCGTCATCCTATTCCTAGGTTAGATGACATGCTTGATGAATCGAGTGGCTCTACAATATTCTCCAAAGTTGATTTGCGTAGTGGATAACATCAAATTCGTATGAAATTGGGAGATGAATGGAAAATAACATTTAAAACTAAGTTTGGATTATATGAGTGGTTAGTCATGCCTTTTGGGTTAACTAATGCACCTAGTACTTTCATGAGATTAATGAATGAAGTTTTACGTGCTTTCATTGGACGATTTGTGGTAGTCTTTTTTGATGATATACTGTTTTATAGAAGATCTCTGGAGGAACATTTGGAAATTTTACGTGCTGTTTTTATTGCTCTACGTGATGCATGTTTGTTTGGTAACCTTGGGAAGTGCACCTTCTACATTGACCGAGTATCTTTTCTTGGCTATGTTGTTACTCTACAGGGAATTGAAGTTGGTAAAGCCAAGATTGAAGCTATTGACAGTTGGCTGTAACCCAAAATTGTCATACCAGTGAGGAGTTTTCTTGGCCTCGCTGGATTCTATTGGTGTTTTGTGAGAGATTTCAGCACCATTGATGCACCTCTCAATGATCTTACATAGAAGGATGTACCTTTTGTTTGGGGTACCGCACGGGAAGAAGCCTTCACGGTATTGAAAGATAAGTTGACGCATGCTCCTTTACTCCAACTTCCTGATTTTAATAAGACTTTTGAGCTTCAATGTGATGCTAGTGGAATTGTATTAGAAGGTGTGTTATTACAGGATGGCAAACTTGTTGCATACTTTTCTGAAAAATTGAGTGGGCCTAGTCTGAATTATTCTACTTATGATAAAGAATTATAAGCTCTTGTTCGGACTTTAGAAACGTGGAAACATTATTTATGTCCCAAAGAATTTGTTATACATTCTGATCATGAATCGTTGAAACATATTAAAAGTCAAGCTAAACTGAATCGTAGACATACTAAATGGGTTGAATTCATTGAGATTTTCCCTTATGTCATTAAACACAAGAAGGGTAAAGAAAATGTTATTGTTGATGCATTGTCTTGTCACTATACTATGCTTTCACAACTTGACTTCAAAATATGTGGTTTGGAGACCATCAATGATCAATATGTGCATGATGCTGATTTTAAAGATGTAATGCAGAATTGGAAACAAGGAAGAACATGGAACAAGTTCATCATTAATGATGGATTTGTGTTCCGTGCTAAGAAGCTATGCATTCCAGCTAGCTCCGTTCGTCTTTTATTGTTGCAGGAGGTGCATGAAGGAGGATTAATGGTACACTTTGGCGTGAAGAAGACAGAGGACATACTTGCTACGCATTTCTTTTGGCCAATGATGAGATGGGATGTTGAGCGTTTTGTTGCCCGCTGCACTACATGTCAAAAAGCTAAGTCATGACTCAATCCTTATGGTTTATATATGCCTTTGCATGTACCTAGTGTTCCTTGGGAGGATATATCTATGGAATTTTTTTAGGTTTACCTCGAACAAAGAAGGGGAGGGATAGAATATTTGTTGTTGTGGATAGATTCTCGAAAATGGCACACTTTATACCATGTCATAAAAACAATGATGCTCTTAATGTTGCTGATTTGTTCTTTCGTGAAATTATTCGCTTGCATGGTGTGCCAAATACTATTGTTTCAGATAGTGATACTAAATTTCTTAGCCACTTTTGGCGATGTTTATGGTCTAAGTTGGGGACTGAACTGCTTTTTAGTACTACTTGTCACCCCCAAACTGATGGAAAAACTGAAGTAGTCAATAGAACATTGTCTACAATGCTTTGGGCTATTTTGAAGAATAATAAGAAAATGTGGGAAGAATGCTTGCCTCATGTTGAATTTGCTTATAATCGTTCATTGCATTCTAATACTAAGACGCGCCCTTTTGAAATTGTGTATGGTTTCCTACCTCGTGCACCTATTGATTTGTTGCCTCTTCCATCTTCGGAGAAGGTTAATTTTGATGCTAAAGAACGTGCTGAATTGATTTTAAAAATGCATGAGTTAACTAAGGAAAACATTGAGCGTATGAATGCTAAATATAAACTTGCTGGAGATAAGGGTAGAAAACATGTCGTGTTTGCACCTGGAGATATTGTTTGGTTACCTTTGTGTAAGGATAGATTCCTAGTTTGCGCAAATCAAAGCTAATGCCACGTGCTAATGGTCCTTTTAAGGTGTTAGAGAAAATAAATGATAATGCATATAAACTTGAGCTTCCTACAGATTTTGGGGTGAGGAAGATAAGCTTCAATCGAGGACGACTTCATTTCAAGAAGGGGAGGATGATGAAGACATCAATACCATTGTTACACCCACATCCCCTGCTGCTATACATACTGGACCAATTACTAGAGCTCGCGCACGCCAATTGAATTACCAGGTACTTTCGTTTCTTGGTAACGATTCTAATGTTCATGAGAGTATGATGCTGCCTAAATTGAATAATTTTTTTTGCTTACAAATGAAGGGACTAGCTTGGAGAAGAAAGATGAACGTTAGAGCAAGTTCAAGCTTGGAGATGGCATGCGTAAGGGGAACAAGAACAGAGTTATAAGTGATGATTCCAGGGCTATGAAACCACCATAATGAGTGCATGAAGCCTTGGACGAAATATACAAGATGCCACTTCATAAATTTCGTCAAGAGGCTATCTAGGTGCTGCGTCACCTTATTTTTGGGCCAACCGCATGTAATTTCGAAATACTTGATTATAGGCTATTTTTAGAGTCCGTATGTGTAGGGAAACAAGTGTTAGTGTTGGTTTCGGACCGCTCCTCCAAGGGCCACGAAATTCCCCCCTCTCTCCTCCATATATATAGACCTTAGGGCATCGTTTAGACTTTGGGTTTTATTTAGGTTAAAATTTCACCATAGCTGCAACTTCGCGTACTTCGTTTGTGTTCAACGACCAAACAAAGGCATCACAGAACCCCACCTTCATTAATAAAGCTTTCCTCTTATATTCGCAATATCCAGATTGCAATCTCAGTTTCTTGCTTGTTCTTTGTTTGCTCACAAGAAGCAGACCCTTGTGTTCAATAACCCCTTGGAAGTTGGTTTAGCGATTGCTAAGCCGCGACGTCTCGCATGTTCGTAGTCAGATCGTCAAGGTCGACTCCTACAGAAAATGATAGCCACCATCTCATCAAAACATCGGGACACCTTCTCCTATACCAACTAAGGATATGTTTCTCGTTTATGGAGGAGACAAAGAGGTTTGACACTGATCCGGATGACTCTAAGTCACAAACCGGATACGTATTTATATTGAATGGTGGAGTTGTCAATTGTTGCAGTTCCAAGAATAGCGTCGTGGTGGGATCTACGTGTGAAGCGGAGTACATAGATGCTTCAGAAGCAGCAAATAAAGGAGTCTAGATGAAGGAGTTCATATCGGATCTAGGTGTAATACCTAGTGCATCTGGTCCAATGAAAATCTTTTTTGACAATACTGGAGCAATTGCCTTGGTGAAGGAATCCAGATTTCACAAGTGAATCGAACACATTAAGAGACGCTTCAATTCCATCCACAATCAAGCCAAGGAGGGAGACGTAGAGATTTGCAAGATACATACGGATCTGAATGTTGCAGACCCATTGACTAAGCCTCTCTCACGAGCAAAACATGATCAGCACCAAGACTCCATGGATGTTAGAATCATTACTATGTAATCTAGATTATTGACTCTAGTGCAAGTGGGAGACTGATGGAAATACACCCTAGAGGCAATAATAAAGTTGTTATTTATATTTCCTTATATCATGATTAATATTTATTATGCATGGTAAAATTATATTAACTAGAAACTTAGTACATGTGTGAATACATAGACAGACATAGTGTCCCTAGTATGCCTCTACTTGACTAGATCGTTAATCAAAGATGGTTAAGTTTCCTAACCATAGACATGTGTTGTCATTTGATGAACATGATCACATTATTAGAGAATGATGTGATGGACAAGATGAAGGAAATATGCCCTAGAGGCAATAATAAAGTTATTATTTATTTCCTTATATCATGATAAATGTTTATTATTCATGCTAGAATTGTATTAACCGGAAACATGATACATGTGTGAATACATAGACAAACAGAGTGTCACTAGTATGCCTCTACTTGACTAGCTCATTGATCAAATATGGTTATGTTTCCTAGCCATAGACATGAGTTGTCATTTGATTAATGGGATCACATCATTAGGAGAATGATGTGATTGACTTGACCATTCCGTTAGGTTAGCATTTGATCGTTTAGTATGTTGCTATTGCTTTCTTCATGACTTATACATGTTCCTATGACTATGAGATTATGCAACTCCTGTTTACCGGAGGAACACTCTGTGTGCTACCAAACGTCACAACGTAACTGGGTGATTATAAAGGTGCTCTATAGGTGTCTCCGAAGGTACTTGTTGAGCTGGCGTATTTCGAGATTATGATTTGTCACTCCGATTGTCAGAGAGGTATCTCTGGGCCCACTCGGTAATGCACATCACTATATGCCTTCCAAGCATTGTAACTAATGAGTTAGTTGCAGGATGATGTATTACAGAACGAGTAAAGAGACTTGCCGGTAACGAGATTGAACTAGGTATTGAGATACCGATGATCGAATCTCGGGCAAGTAACATACCGATGACAAAGGGAACAACATATGTTGTTATGCGGTTTGACCGAGAAAGATCTTCGTAGAATATGTGGGAGCCAATATGAACATCCAGGTTCCGCTATTGGTTATTGACTGGAGACGTGTCACGGTCATGTCTACATAGTTCTCGAACCCGTAGGGTCCGCACGCTTAAAGTTCGGTGACGATCGGTATTATGTGTTTTTGTGTTTGTTGTACCGAAGGTAGTTTGGGGTCCCGGATATGATCACGAACATGACAAGGAGTCTCGAAATGGTCGAGACGTAAAGATTGATATATTGGATGACTATGTTCGGACATCGGAAAGGTTCCGGAAGGTTTCGGACATATACGGGAGTACCGGGGGTTACCGGAACCCCCCCCCCACCGGGGGCTTAATGGGCCTACATGGGCCTTAGTGGAAAGAGAGGGTAGCAAGGGGAGTGTGTGGTGTGCCCCCCAAGGCCAAAATCGAATTAGTTTAGGTCAAGGGGGCTGGCCCCCTCTTTCCTTCTCCTCCTCTCCCTTTCCTTCCCCCTCTCCTACTCCTAATAGGAAAAGGAGGAGTCCTACTCCTAGTGGGAGTTGGACTCTCGCCCTTGGCGTGCCCTCCTTGGCCGGCCGCCTTCTCCCTCTTGCTCCTTTATTTGCGGGGCATGGGGCACCCCATAGAGACAACAATTGATCATTGATCTCTTAGCCGTGTGCGGTGCCCCCCTCCTCCATAATCCACCTTGATCATATCGTAGCGGTGCTTAGGCGAAGCCCTACGCTGGTAGCATCATCATCACCGTCACCACGCCGTCGTGCTGACGAGACTCTCCCGTGAAGCTTTGCTGGATCGGAGCTGCCGGGACGTCATCGAGTTGAATGTGTGCGGAACTCAAAGGTGCCGTGCGTTCAGTACTTGGATCGGTCCGATCGTGAAGACGTACGACTACATCAACCGCGTTATGCTAACGCTTCCGCTTTCGGTCTACGAGGGTATGTGGACACACTCTCCCCTCTCGTTGCTATGCATCACCATTATCCTATGTGTGCGTAGGAAATTTTTCGAAATTACTGCGTTCCCCCATAGTGGTATCAGAGCTAGGTTATTTCATAGATGTTATATGCATGAGTAGAACACAAGTGAGTTGTGGGCGATACAAGTCATACTGCTCACCAGCATGTCATACTTTGGTTCGGCAGTATTGTTGGATGAAGCGGCCCGGACCGACATTACACGTATGCTTACACGAGACAGGTTCTACTGACATGCTTTGCACAGAGGTGGCTGGCGGGTGTCAGTTTCTCCAAGTTTATTTGAACCGAGTGTGGCTATGCCCCGTCATTGCGAAGGTTAAAACAACACTAACTTGATGAACTATCGTTGTGGTTTTGACGTGTAGGTAAGAACGGTTCTTGCTCATCCCATAGCAGCCACGTAAAACTTGCAACAACAAAGTAGATGATGAACCTACGAACTATGAGGAAGCTTTGATTTGATTATAAGCATGAGGAGAATTCAGATTGCAACAAGGAAATATAATCTATCAAAGAGCAATTATCATAATTAAAGTCCTTGAAATCCTAAATAGTGGGTTCATTGCTATCTAAAGTTTTGACATCTTCAATCCCACTTTTATCAATTTTTGCATCAAGATCTAAAAACTCTGAATCATTGGGACGCCTTCTAACTAAAGTTTACTCATCTCGAGTCCCATCTTTATCAAGATTTACATTGGAAAACAAATATTCAATAGGAGTCACATTAATCACATTTAGATCTTCATCATTATTTCCATGTAAACTAGAAGAACACGCTTTTATAAACCAGTCTTTCTTAGCACACATCTTAGCAGTTCTTCCTTTGCAATCATCAATGAAAATTATCATGGCTTTGAGATACTCATTGATAACATGTTAGGTGGAATAGATCCAAGTTTCAAAGAATCAGTAGCAAGAGAAATTCTATCCACGTTCCTAGCCAAAACATCAATCTTAAGCAATTTTTCTTGCATCAAAGCATTAAAATTCTTTTGCGAACTAATAAATTATTTAACACTATTCTCATATTCAGAGGGCATATTATTATAATTTCCATAAGAATTGTTGGAGGAATTACCATAATTATTAGAGGAATTACTAGGAAACGCCTAGGATTGAAATTACCTTTATACGCGTTATTACCAAAATTGTTCCTACCAACAAAATTCATATCCATAGATTCATTATTGTTTTAAATCAAAGTAGACAAGGCATATCAATAGGATCAATAGGAGCACTCTTACTAGCAAGCAATTTCATAAGCTCATCCATCTTTCCACACAAAACATTATTTCTTCAATTGCATGCACTTTTTCACTAGTGGAAGATCTTTCGGTATGCCATTGAGAATAGTTAACCATAATATTATCAAGGATTTTAGTAGCTTCTCCTAAAGTAATTTCCATAAAAGTGCCTCCTGCAACCGAATCTAAATGATTTATAGAAGCGAAATTCAACCTGACATAAAAGTTTAGTATAATCATCCACAAATTAAAATCATGACTAGGGCAATTTCTAATCATCAATTTCACCCTCTCCCAAGATTGTGCAACATGTTCCTGATCAAGTTGCTTAAAATTCATAATATTGTTCCTAAGGGAGATGATCTTAGTGGGAGGAAAATAGTTGGAAATAAAAGCATCTTTACACTTATTCCATGAATCAATACTATTTTTAGGCAAAGATGAAAACAAAGTATTAGCGCGATCCCTAAGCGAGAACGGAAATAACTTCAACTTAACAATATCATTGTCCACATCTTTTTCTTTTCCATATCGCACAAGTCAACAAAATTATTAAGATGGGATATGTCATTGTCATTGGGAAGACCGGAAAATTGATCTTTCATAACAATATTCAGCAAAGCAATATTAATTTCACAAGATTCCACATTAGCATCAGGAGCAATCGGAGTACTAATAAAATCATTGTTGTTGGTATTGGAGAAGTCACACAATTTGGTATTATCTTGAGCCATCATGCCAAAATAAGAAGTCCAACACACAAGGACACAAAAAGCAAGTGGAGAAGACAAATGGAAGAGGGGCGAAGAAAAGGAGAATCTTTTCAAAAATCAATTTAGGAGTGGGGGAGAGGAAAACGAGAGGTGGATGGCGAATAATGTAATGCGAGAGATGAGAGTTTATGATGGGTACTTGGTATGTCTTGGCTTGGTGTAGATCTCCCTAGCAATGGTGCCAGAAATCCTTCTTGCTACCTCTTGAGCTTGCGTTGGTTTTTCCATTGAAGAGGAAAGGGTGATGCAGCAAGCCACCAACTTGAGTTTTGAGAATCAAGGTATCAATCGAGTAGGAGACTACGCAACAAGCCACCGAATACCTGCACAAACAAACACCAACTTGCAACCAATGCAACAAAGGGGTTGTCATTCCCTTGACGGTTATTCGGATAGTGAGATCTGATAGAGATGGATAAATGATAAAGTAATATTTTTGGTATTTTTGGTTTATGGAATGGAAAGTTAAAGATTGCAAAGGAAAGTAAATAGGAAACTAGAATTGTAGATTGGAAACTTATATGATGGAATACACCCGACGGCCATAGGTTTCACTAGAGGCTTCTCTCAAGATTGAAGTTATTATGATGGATGAACAAATTACTGCCGAGTAACTGATAGAAAAGCGCAAAGTTATGACGATATCTAAGGCAATGATCATGAATATAGGAATCACGTCCGTGTCAAGTAGACCGAAACGATTCTGCATCTACTACTATTACTCCACACATCGACCACTATCCAGCATGCATCTAGAATAATAAGTTCATAACAAACATAGTAACGCCTTAAGCAAGATGAAATGATGTAGCGGGATTAACTCAAGCAATATGATGAAAACCCCATCTTGTTATCCTCGATGGAAAAAATACAAGGCATGCCTTGCTGCCCCTACTGTCACTGGGAAAGGACACCGCAAGATTGAACCCAAAGCTAAGCACTTCTCGCATTGCAAGAAAAACCAATCTAGTTGGCCAAACTAAATCGATAGTTCTAAGAGACATGCAAAGATATAAACTCATGCATATAATAATTCAGAGGAGATTCAAATAATATGCATAGAAAAGCTAATCATAAATCCACAATTCACCGGATCTCGGCAAACACACCGCAAAGGAGTATTACATCGAAAAGATCTCCAAGAACATCGAGGAGAACATGGTATTGAGAATCAAAGAGAGAGAAGAAGCCATCTAGCTACTAGCTATGGACCCGTAGGTCTAAAGTAAACTACTTACACTTCATCGAAAAGGAAATGGTGTTGATGTAGAAGCCCTCTGTGATCGATTCCCCCTCCAACAGAATGCCGAAAAAGGCCCCAAGATGGGATCTCACGGGTATAGAAGGTTGTAGTGGTGGAAAAGTGCTTTTGTGGCTCCCCCGGATGTTTTGGGGGTATAAAGTATATATAGGTGAAAGAATTAGGTCAGGGAGCTACGAGGGGACCACAAGGTTGGGGGGCGCGCCCTCCACCCATGTGGCCGCCTCGAGGCTCCTCTGACTTGCACTCCAAGTCTCCTGGGTGTCTTTTAGTCCAAGAAAAATCATTGCGAAAGTTTTATTCCGTTTGGACTCAGTTTGGTATTTCTTTTCCGTGAAACTCTAAAACAAGGAAAAAAACAGAAACTAGCACAGGCACTAGGCTCTAGGTTAATAGGTTAGTCCCTAAAATCATATAAAATAGCATATTAATGCATATAAAACATCCAAAACAGATAATACAATAGCGTGGAACAATCAAAAATTATAGACACGGTGGAGACATATCAGAAAACATGGAAAAGAAAGAAAACGATTCAGAAATCCATGCATTTTCCTACTAGGCCACCTAAAAATAAGGATGAGGAAGAATTTGAACTATTTGTTGAAATGCTTAGGCTAGTCTTTTTGCGTACTCATTTGACTCATATTTTGAAGATGGCCCCATATTCTAAGTATATGAAAGATATTGTGACTAATAAAATAAAGATACCTGAAGTTGAAATTTCCACCATGCTTGATTATTCTTTTAAGGCTGGAGTACCTAGGAAGTTAGGTGATCCAGGAATACCTCCTATACCATTCTCCATTAAAAGAAGTTATGTTAAAACTGCTTTATGTGATTTGGGAGCCGGTGTTAGTGTTATGCTTTTTTCTTTATATAGAAGACTTGATTTGAATAAGTTGACACCTACTGAAATCTTTTTTCAAATGGCTAATATATCAACTGTTATACCTACCAGTATTTGTGAGGATGTGCCTGCTGTGGTTGCAAATGTTACTATGTTAACTGACTTTGTTAGACTTGATATGCCCGAGGACGAAAACATTTTGATTATGCTTGGTAGACCCTTTTTGAATACTACACGGGATGTTATTGATTGCAACGAAAGCAAGATCACTTTTCATGTTAATGGGAATTAGCATACGGTATTTTTCCAAAGAAACAAATCCAAGTGATCGGTATCAATTGTATTGCAAAAGTTTTGACAATCACTATTGGAGGTTTTGATTTCCCTCTTCCTTTTGTCAATAAGAAATATGAAACTATTATTGTAGGGCAGATGCATATCCCCATTGAGGTAACCTAGTGTTATAGGAAGATTCTTCGATTTCATGTTACTCGGAAATGGTTTGTTAATAAGACTTGATCAACCTTATTAATGGATAAGGCATGTGGTTGATGAATTTAGTAAGCAAAACTTTCTGTACCAATTGTTTGTTCTCAGTAATTTCTAGTTCAATAAAGTAAAATGCCATGATTACCCTATGTTTTGAATTATCCGTGCAATAAAAATGGGCCAAAAAATAGAAGTGCTTAGAATATCATAAAATTTTAACATGATTTTTTTCTGAAATATATAAGAATATTTGGCACTGAATACATCCCAGGGGGTGTCCCTGTTGCTCACAAGGCAACAAGGTGCAGGAACCCCCCCAAGGGCGCGCCAAGATGCCTTGTGGGTCCACAGGACCCCACTTACTTGCCCATTAAGCCCATTTCGTCTCCTACCTCCAAAAAAATCATGGTTGCTCTCTCTCGTGTTCTTGCTCCCAAACTTAAGATTTTCATTCTCTTTGATCGGAGATGCATTTCCAAAACTATTTTGAGGGATTTCTCCTTGCTATGTGACTCCTCCATTGCTCCAATTAGTTTTTGCTTTAGTAGAATATATTATGCTGCTCTTGGTGCTACTGAAAATGATCTTGCATGTTGAATTCTTTAAAGTTAGAAGTAGTTTGAATGCTTAATATAGCCTCTAGACATCCATATGAGTAGTTGCTATCAATCTTCTGAAGTTTTATTAACATTTTTTTGTGGTCCAAATTTTTTAGAAATTTGTTCATAGGAAAATGAACTTCTTTCGGAGAGGTTCTTGAAGCCAGAGCGCTAAGGGGGTCATTGGGGATGCCCTGGACTGCGACCCTAATATTCTGCGTAGGACTGAGGTCCGGTCGTGCGAATGGCCAGACAATGATTTCATGCACGAAGTCGGATTTCACCAAGAGTTTGCACAATTCATTGCAAATGTCGGGTTAACCAACTTCCACGCATATGAATGTGGCCTTCCCCAAGTTATTTGAGTTTTGATCTCTTATATGCATGATTGCTTATAGCCTCATATTTCTTCTTTGAATCTTTGGTTTAGTTAGGCCAACTAAATCAATTTTTATTGCCATGGGAAGAGGTGCTTTGTCATGGGTTCGATCTTACGGTGCTCAATCCCAGTGATAGAAGGGGACATGACACGTATGTATTGTTGCTATTAAGGATAAAAATATGGGGTCTATTCCTACATGAATAGATCTTGTGTACATCATGTCATTGTTCTTATTGCATTACTCCGTCTTTCCATGAACTTAATACACTAGATGCATGGTGGATAGCGGTCGATGTGTGTAGTAGTAATATTAGATGCAGGCAGGAGTCATTCTACTAATCTTGGATGTGATGCCTATATAATGATCATGGCCTGGATATTGTCATAATTATTTGAAGTTCTATCAATTGCCCAACAGTAATTTGTTTACCACCGTATGCTATTTTTCTCGAGAGAAGCCACTAGTGAAATCTATGGCCCCCGGGTCTATTCTTTATCATATTTGCTTCGAGATCTATTTTTTATTCGCTTTTATTTTCAGATCTATTATTCCAAAAACCCAAAAATTCCCTACTACAATTTTTTGTTATTTATTTTATTTTGCGCTTCCATGAGATCTATTTATCCAATCTAGTACAAACAAATCTATCTTTTACACGAGAGGGATTGACAACCCCTCTTACGCGTCAGGTTGCAAGTATTTATTCGTTGTCTGCAAGTACCGTTACATAGTGTTGCGTGGTACTCCTACTGGATCGATAACCTTGATCTCATTACTAAGGGAAATACCTACCGTAGTTTTGCTACATCATCTCTTTCCTCTTTGGGGAAATACTGATGTAGTTCAAGCCGCATCAAAAGGAATTTCTGTGTCGGAGTAAATGACCACGGGTAGCCTCATCAGCCCCCCATGATATTTCAAGACATCGGGGCCGACTACGCCCTCACACCTTCGATAAAAATGAATTCCTTCTTGGGCCGCCAGGTCCAAGCGGCCGGCTGCTAGAAGGCGGCTATGAGGCGGCCAGCTTCTAGCAAGAGGCCCCTCGTACCCTCAAAGTCTGCACCCACATAACCGCGACGAGACGGGGCGTGGCTACACGGCAGCCTACAACCCCCAAATCCAGGGCTGAGCATGGCTACAGGGCAACCTGCCACCCCCAAATCCAGGGCTGAGCGCGGCTACTGTACGGGCATACCAGGAGGACGCCCCCCACCCGGTGGGGTACTGTAGCCACGCTGCCCATGACAGCACCTACTATATAGGGATCTGCGCTCCCACGACGGCCTGTAGGTATGACCCATAGGCCGCGGGCCCTTCCTATCGACGAGCCCCAGAAGGCGGCTAAACCCCGGCAAGAGGCAACATGGGCAGGCCGCCACCTAGCAGGTGGCCCCTCCCCGCTCAAAGTCTGTGCGCCATTAACCAGAAGAGACGGGGAATGGCTACAGTGAACGCCCACCAGGCGGCGGTACTGTAGCCATGCTTCCCTCGACAAAGCATCCATCATCGCTACCAAGGCTACAGTGCGGAGTGATTAACGAGACCCGCAAGCAGTGGACACGGCCTGTCGGCCGAGTACACGACAGCTGGCGGGAACCACCAAGTAGTGGGCCCCAGCAGCCGACGGATAAGCCGGAATGTGGAGAGACTGACGGCCGGGAAAGACATTCTATGCCAAGCCGGTCACTACTGCCCGTGGCCATGTCAACTATGTTTCAGCCGAGGAGGCTCATGAGGATCCCAACGTCGTCCTTGGTATGCTCCTTGTTAACTGCCATCCGGCATCTGTTCTTTTCGATACTGGAGCATCTCATTCATTCATATCTGAGAACTATGCTCGATTGCATAACACGACATTCTGTGACATGCCCACTTCTATGGTAATTCAAACTCCGGGTTCCAAATGGCAAACTTCTAGAGTAAGCCATGGGAACAAAATTCTTGTCGATAGACTTGTCTTCCTTGCATCCTTAATAGCTCTCAAGTCCTCGGACATAAACATCAATTTGGGTATGGATTGGATGTCAGCTCATTATGCTAAAATTGATTGTGCCACTAGAACCGTTCAACTTACTCACCCATCGGGCAAGACAGTCAATGTCTTAACTCGAGTGGCCAAGCGCCAGCTTTACTCCTTAAATGCCAACCCCCTTCCAGACCTTGAAGATGTTCCGGTAGTCCAAGACTTTCCGTATGTCTTTCCAGAAGAACTGCTAGGTGTTCCACCTGACAGGGATGTCGAGTTTGTGATAGACCTTGTTCCAGGAACTGTTCCAATTTCTAGAAGACCCTACAAGATGGCACCCTTAGAACTAGCCGAGCTTAAGAACCAACTCAATGAGTCCTTGAAAAAGGGTTTCATCCGTCCTAGTTCCTCTCCTTGGGCTTGCCCCGTCCTCTTCATCAAGAAGAAGGATGGAACGGATCGAATGGTTGTGGATTACCGACCTGTCAATTTGGTCACCATCAAGAACAAATACCCGCTTCCAAGGATCAACGATCTGTATGATCAGCTCGCTGGATCCTCAGTCTTTTCCAAGATGGATTTGAGGTTGGGCTACCATCAAATCAAAATCAGAAACGGGGACATTCCCAAAACTGCCTTTGTTACTCGTTATGGCCAATACGAGTACACCGTTATGTCCTTCGGTTTAACCAATGCCCCAGCTACCTTCGCTCGGTTAATGAACTCGGTCTTCATGGAGTATTTGGATAAATTCGTCATAGTATAACTCGATGACAT
The DNA here is from genome assembly GCF_002162155.2 of Triticum dicoccoides. Taxonomy (NCBI): domain Eukaryota; kingdom Viridiplantae; phylum Streptophyta; class Magnoliopsida; order Poales; family Poaceae; genus Triticum; species Triticum dicoccoides. The sequence goes on from NC_041382.1 coordinate 258,980,771, forward strand.
ACTCATCTACTCCAAGAACGAAGAGGAACATGCCGAACATCTAAGGCTGGTACTGATGAAACTTCGAGAGCATCGCCTTTATGCCAAATTCTCCAAGTGTGAATTTTGGTTGCCAGAAGTGACCTATCTAGGCCATGTAATCTCTGGCAAGGGTATTGTTGTCAATCCTGAGCGAGTTCAAGCCATCCTTGATTGGACTCCACCTGAGACGGTCAAGCAAGTTCAGAGCTTCCTGGGCTTAGCAAGCTATTGCCGCCGCTTCATCGAGAATTTCTCCAAGGTTGCTAAACCTCTAACTGAACTCCTCAAGAAAGATAAAAAGTTCGAGTGGAATCCATAGTGCGAGTTCAGCTTTCAGGAACTGAAAAGACGCCTGACATCTACTCCCGTACTGGTACCACGAGATTTCTCCAAGGACTTTATTATCTATTGCGACGCCTCGCGACAAGGACTAGGTTGCATACTCATGCAAGATCGTCAGGTAATTGCCTATGCTTCACGGCAATTACATCCACATGAGGAAAATTATCCCACACATGATCTTGAGCTTGCAGCTATAGTCCATGCACTTAAAACTTGGCGACATTACCTTCTCGGTAATCATTGCGAGATCTTCACCGATCACCAAAGTTTGAAATATATCTTCACCCAACCAGATTTGAATCTCAGGCAAAGACGTTGGGTCGAGTTGATCTCGGATTATGACTTAGGAATAACTTACACCCCGGGCAAAGCCAATGTCATGGCTGATGCGCTAAGCCGTAAGTCCTATTGTAACAACCTGATGTTACAACAAAGTCAACCACTTCTCCATGAGGAATTTTGTAAGCTTAATCTTCACATTGTTCCTCGAGGATTCCTATCTACCCTGGTGGCGAAACCTACCCTTACAGATCAGATCATCAAGGCACAGAAGGTAGATCCGGGAATCTCCCGTATTAAAAGAAACATTAAGAAAGGAGTCGCGAATTGTTTCTCCATTGATGATCAAGGTGTCCTATACTTTGGAAATCGCCTAGTGGTTCCAAAGGCACGAAACCTGAGGCGGCTGATCCTTAAGGAAGCTCATGAATCCCCTCTCACCGTTCATCCCTGTAGTAATAAAATGTATCAAGACCTACACCAGAGGTTTTGGTGGACTAGGATGAAGAGAGAAATCGCTCAATACATTGCTAATTGCGACATTTGTCGTCGTGTTAAAGCAGAGCATCAACGGCCTGCTGGCACCCTTCAACCTTTGGCTATTCCCGAATGGAAATGGGATAAAACCAGTATGGATTTCATCACTGGGTTTTCCAGGACCAAGAGAGGGAATAATGCCATCTTCGTCGTGATCGAAGGACTTTCCAAAGTAGCCCACTTTCTACCTGTTCGTGAGAGTATCACCGCTAGCCAGCTAGCCGATTTATACATCTCCCGAATAGTGTCTCTTCATGGTGTTCCATTGAAATTAACTCAGACCGTGGGAGTCTCTTCACCTCTCGATTTTGGGAAAGTTTCCAAAATGCTATGGGAACTCGTCTCTCTTTTAGTACCGCCTTCCATCCTCAATCAAGTTGTCAAGTGGAGCGAGTCAATCAAATTTTGGAAGATATTCTCCGAGCTTCTGTCATCTCGTTCGGAATGAGTTGGGAGAAATGCCTTCCATTCGCGGAGTTTTCTTATAACAATAGTTATCAACCTAGCTTGGGCAAGGCTCCTTTCGAAGTTCTCTATGGACGAAAATGTCGAACGCCTCTTAACTGGTCAGAAACCGGGGAAAGACAACTCTTTGGCCCAGATATGATTCAGGAAGTAGAAGAGCAGGTTCGCGTTATTTGTGAGAAATTGAAAACAGCCCAATCTCGTCAAAAGAGTCAATATGATCGTAAACATAAGCCTATGACTTATGAAGTCGGCGAGAAGGCTTACCTTCGGGTTACTCCGTTAAAGGGAACCCATCGTTTCGGTAGCAAATGAAAATTTGGCTCCTCGTCACATTGGACCCTTTCGCATTCTTGCCAAACGAGGAGAAGTTGCCTACCAATTGGAACTACCTTCGCATCTGTCCAGAGTTCACGATGTCTTCCACGTTTCTCAACTCAAGCATTGCTTCGCGGATCCTATCCGTGGAGTGGACCACAAAACGCTTGATCTACAAGATAACCTCTCATATAGGGAATATCCCGTTTGTATCCTTGATCAAGCCGAGCGTACCACTCGACGCCATAACATCAAGTTTCTCAAAGTTTAATGGTCACACCATTCCGAGAAAGAAGCCACTTGGGAAAGGGAGGATCGTCTTCGCCTCGAGTACCCAACCTTCTTCCCGGAGAATCCTAAATCTCGGGACGAGATTCTTTTGAGTGGGGGTGAGTTGTCACACCCTAGCTAGTTCAAGCATTAGAGTGTGCATCATGTTTAAATTCCTCTTAAATTTGAAATGGGGAAGGCAAAAACCCCCAACACCTCCCCTGGAAACAACTAGGGTTTACTAAAATTATTTTCAATGAACCTGAAATGCCCTTCTAAAAAGTTCACCCTCTTTGTCTTGGGTTAGAACCTCTGGCAAAATTGGTGCACAATTTTCTAGGTCAACAGAAGGTCATTGAATTAAATCATAAGTATTTGAATTTGGGCATTTAAATGCTATAAAATAATTTAAATGCTCAAATAATTCTGGAAATAAATGTTTGCTGTTGGAAATATTCTAAACAGAGCCCACAATTATTTTCAGGATTTTTGGAAACATTTTAGTATTTTTAATAAAGCCCAACAGTTGCCGTTAAATAGAAAAAGAAAACAAATCAGAAAAAGAGAGAGAGGGAGAAGCCCACCTGGCCTATGCCAGTCGTCACCCACCTCTGCCAGTAGGCAGAGGCGTGTCGCCGGCACGTGCTCCCGCGGCCACCTCCTGCTTCCACCCCCTGCTGCCTCCTCGTCCCCATCCGAGCACCACGGAGACACCCAGCACCTCCCTGCACTCCTCCCCTCTCTCCCCCTCGTCTCCCTCACCCTCTCCCGCGATGGCCGAGCGCGATCCTCGCCGCCGTTCGCCGTAGTTGCCACCAGAGCCACCCCTCGCCTCCCTGACGTGCCCATGAGCTCCGCTTCCATTGTCTACGCCTCCCCGTCGAATCACGCAACACTGGACGCCTCCAAGCGCCTCCCCGACGCCTTGTTCTTCCTCGGTCCGCGAGATCGCCGGCAACGCCCCGACAACGTCTGACCTCCCCCGAGCCCGTTGAGCCGCGTCCTGCAACCGCCGTGAGCTCCTCTACTGATCCCCCCTCTTCTCTGCTTTGTTTGCCCGCCGTAGACGCCGCCCCCTTGGTCACCGTAGCACGCCGCCGCGCGAGCTCGACTCCGGCGTCACTCCGGTGGCCTTTTGGTCAAGCGCGGGTGCTTAACGCACTCCCCGCACCTCGCAGCGCCTCGCTAGCACGTCCATTTTCCCCCTAGCTCGCTGCAGCAGCAAAATCACCAACGGCCGAGCTCCGGCCGCCGCCACGAGCTCGACTCCGGCGAGCTCGCTCCACCCCAGCTCCTCCCACTTGCCCCACTAGATGCGCGCGAGCCCCAGCTACGCGTAGGACCAAACCGCGGTCGAATTGGTCGCCTGTGGCTGATTTCCGAAGCTCTCCACCGTCTCGGCCTCACCGGTGGCTCAACACCGGCGGGATTAACCCCGCTGACCACGGGTTTGACCCCAGTTTGACTCTTCCTGAGACACTGATAGGTGGGGCCGGCTCCTAACTTTTTTAGATTAGTTTAAATTAGAGCTAATAACTCTGTTAGAGGCTAATGACGTCGTTAACTAACCCTCTCTCACTGACATGTGGGCCCAGGGCCTAACTAACCCAGTTTAGTGCTAACTAACCACTTACTAACTCTGTTAGTTAGCTGAGAGACTGACAGAAGGGGCCCACCAGTCAGGTTTGACCTGGGCTGGCGCCTTTGACCCACTGACGTCACAGTGACGCAGTGCTGACGCATTAATTCAATTACTGGATTTATTCTTTAATAGAAAATTCCAGAAAATAGTCAAAACTTCTAAAAATAATAGAAAATCAAACATAGCTCCAAATGCAAAGTTTTATATATGAAAAATGATCAGAAAAATTCAATCTATCCATCTTTAATGGTTTCATGCATGACAAAACAAGTTAACCTTGCTGTTTAAGAAGAATAAGGTAATGCACTAATAAGGCCATGTTTAATGAACTAATATTTGAATCTTTGATTCAAATGAGTTCATCCCTTTCTGTTTTAGCTTGCATTAGGCCAAGACACTTTCATCTTGCAATGTCATAGCATGCATCATATTGTTGCATATTGCCATGTGTTGATTATGTTCGGTGTTACTTTTGTGGTAGGTTCTGCCTCCGAGGATAACCCCGAGTATCCGTTTGAAGGGCAGTACCCTACTACCTCTACAACAGGCAAGCAACCCATTGATCATTCCGATACAACCCATGTTCCCGCTTCTGCTCTTGTTTACTGCATTAAGACAACGTGATTCAAACTGTTGTGTGCTACGGTAGCTGAACCCTTATCCTCTGCATGACCTGTCATTGCCATAGTAACTAGATGAAACCCACTAGCATGTGTAGGAGTTGATTGAGCCATGTATGTGATTCCTACCTTGCTATGCCTGCTATGCTTAGAGTTGTGTCAGGTCTGGTTCATGTGGGTGATGGGCTAGAGTGATATGATTATGTCGGTAATATGATGGATGTGTTGAACATGTTTTGGGAAAGGTATCGATGAGAGGCCATGTAGGAGTACATGGTGGGTTGTTTCATTGAGGCCGTCCATAAGAACTGAGATTTGTATGTGTGATTTAAGATGCAGTTACTACCGTACATTGGGCCCGAAACCAATGGACCCTCTCGGCTTCTTAATTACCCTAGTACTCTGTCCAGGAGTTGCATATAGTTTCTGGTGTTTGTAGGTTATGTGTTGGCGGCCGTGCATAGCGCTGACCCTAGGGGTGGGCTATGTTGCGGTAGATACACCATGGCACGGTGTACCGAGTCACCCGTTTGGTGTCTCGGGAACCCTGTTCACATCGTTCGGGGCCGTAAGTGGAAACCTCGGCCAGACTCCCTGCGGATGGAACCTGGATAGGCGATAAACCTGGACTAGAGACTTAAGTGTTTAGGTAGGCCGTGGCCGACACCCTCGCTGGGCTTCCGCTTGAAGGTTGCCGAGTACATGTCGTGTAAACGGTGGTAAGTGGTGAAAGCGTGTATGAAGAAGTACACCCCTGCATGGTATAAAACTATTCGAATAGCCGCCTCCGCGGTAAAGGACTACTTGGTTGCCTATATAGTTCATAGACAACTTAATGGATACTACTAAAAGACTCAAGATAAGTGTGAGTACCGAGGAAGGCCCTCTCGTAGGATGACGAGAGAGGATCCCCGGTGGAGTATTGTGTTGGTTAGTGGACACGTGTTCGAAAGCTATTTTACTAGTGGAGTTCCGTAGGATAGCTTAGCCAAGAGTTAAAGCTGGCTTGCTGCAATAACCCCACCACCTTCTTGAGAATGAGCTTGTATATTAGGTTCTGATGTAAGACTTGCTGAGTACCTTGTACTCATGTTTGCTTATTTATTGTTATCAGACGACAACACCGCCCCCTGCGATGGGTTTTATGTAGACCTTGATGTCGATGAGTGACTAGCCACCCAGGTGGTGATCCTGGCCATGGAGGGCCCTATGTAGATAGACAAGCTTCGAGAAGCCTTCTTTCTTTCTAGTGTCTGTATTCAGACTAGTTGCTTCCGCATGTGCTTGAATGATTGTATGACTTGAGTGTCGGGTCATGTGACCCCTATCTGTATGAACATGTTATGTATGGCTCTCGGGAGCCTTTAATTAAAGTACTTGAGTTGTAGAGTTTTGTCGTGATGCCATGTTGTATGTACTCATATTGGGCATATTGTGTGTATGATTGAAATGCTTGGTATGAGTGGGATCCGACAATCTAGTTGTTTATCCTTGGCAGTCTTTCTTATGGGGAAATGTAGTCTAGTGTTCCTCGAGCCATAGTAGTCCGCTACAGCCCGGTCCACCGGAGTCCTGCTAGCCCAGCACTATTGTTTAGGACACTTGACTGGCCGGCATGTGTTTCACTTTGTTCCTATGTCTGTCCCTTCGGGGAAATGTCACGCGGTGATATCCGGAGTCCTGTTAGCCCAGTGCTACAGCCCGGAATCACTAGCTGATGACCGACATGCTCGATGTGATTCATGTATTCCTGTCTCCATAGGTCTGTGCCGCTTTGGGTTCACGACTACTCATGTCGGCCCGGGTTCTCTGTCATATGGATGCTAGCGACACTATCATATACATGAGCCAAAAGGCGCAAACGGTCCCGGGCCATGGTAAGGCGACACCCGTGGGATACCGTGCGTGAGGCCGCAAAGTGATATGAGGTGTTACCGGCTAGATCGATGTGACTTGGAATCGGGGTCCTGACACAAGTAGCTATCAAGCACTACTAGGACGCGAAGCTTTTGCCCGCTTTAACGCAATACCGCATTATGCATCTCTTATGCTTCAGATGCCCGGTCCACGAGGCATCATCTCATTAAAGGAAAAACATTGAGTATTCCTCCCACGCGGAAAATAGTGCGACTGCCTTGACAGCCCCACAATAAAGCGCCTTCACCAGCCAAAGCATCTAAATAGGTCGTCAAGACCACGGACATGGCTAGACGAGTCCGGCATAAACATACAATTGATAAAGGCTTAATAGCCATATAGCCCTGTACTAGGGGCCCCGCGCATATAAAACAAGAGACAATAAAGCTCAATTTTACCCATTTCGATTTATACTTTGTTTATTTAGTATAACTCATGTTCGGCACGATCTTTATTTAACTAAGTTCCTCTCTTTTACAAATGAACACCGTGCTACGCCCGTCCAGGACACGACACAATGGAGACACAGGCGCAGATGTGCAGCAGGGACCCGTTCCAAGGATTCTTTTCAGATTAAGACCCTGCGTAAACCTTTTTTACTGTCTCTTGTTGATACAAGTCCCCTGGTTTCTTGGTATAACCAAGGAGGAGGCTGGCATTTTGGCATGTGGCCACGTCAGAGTTTTGCGCGTACTTGGACACTAGGGGCTTATTACTAAGGGAGTTATCCTGCCCGCCCTCATAAAGACCGAATACCTTAGGGAGTGTTCGGCGTCGCGAGTTTGGACTTATATGCATCAGCTTCGAATCATGTCTTTGGTCAAATGTTGGGTTTGCCCGGCTCCTGTGTTTTGCTGCCTTACGTTCCGCTCTATCGGCTAAGGCGGCACCAGGAGAACTACTGCGATTGTGCCCTGGTTCGGCCAGGCGAGCACCTCAGTAGAGAAAGCCGAAAACTGACTGTCATGATATAGCGTGAGACTGGTCAACCACTCGATAACTTACCGGAATCTTTAGGATTCCTCCGCATTAACGAAGGGCCGTTTCCCGGTCAGGCACATACGTGCCCCGAGTTCGGGCGAGCGGAGGCGCCACCAATGGCTATATAAGTAGCCTCAATGTCAAACTCCTATGGCTAAGTGAAAGTGACAAAGCATCATAGTCCGATTGCCTAGTTCGCTGCGCTATCACCTCCTTTGTAGGACCAAGACGTTGGATCAAGTGTGAAAATGCGCCTTCTGCGAACACCCCCGCATTATGTGCGTGGCAGCTGAAGCCGACAACTGCCATCTTTCAGATTATATATACGTATATGTTAAACGGCCGCACAGGAGGTATTATAATACTAGCAGGCACAAGTATAAAAAGCTTCTACAATTTATCAAAATATTGTTTTACAATAATACATGCTATTCGAATATAGTATCGTTCGAACGCTGCGTCTCTATTAAACAAGCGTCTTGCAGAACTTCCTGAAAATAGCGCTCGGCAGGTACTCGGCTTCCATCCGAGTCTGGGGATGCAACAGCGGTGGCTTCCATTTCCGCCCAGTATGTCTTGACACGGCCAAGAGCCATCCGCGCACCCTCTATGCACGCTGACCTCTTCATCGCATCGATATGCGGCACCACACCAAGGAACTTCTGCACCAAGTTGAAATAACTTTTCGGCTCTGGCCTCTCTGGCCACATATTACTCATGACATACTTCATGGCGAGTCCGCACAACCTATTTAGCTCGGCCCATTGGGCCAAACGATCGGCTAATGACAGTGGACACTCTGGATTGTGGAACTGCGACCAGAAGAGCTTTTCCACTTCGCGATCTTCTTGATCTCGGAAGTGTTCGGCCGCATCTGCGGCACTCGCTGCTAAATCCAGATAGGTGTCTGCCATACTCCACATCTGGTCTAACGGAGCATGTTTAGGATCATAGAACATCATCTGTAGCATAAAGGGCTTTCCAGCCGCGATCTCTCCGGCCTGATGCAGCTCCTCCTTCATAGCTCTCATCGCAGAGCGAGCATACTTGGCATCGGCAACGGCCTTCTTCAGGTCCGTCTGTTCCGCCCGATCTTCTTTTTCAAGAAGCTTGCAACGGTCAGCAGCATTCTTGAGCTTCACGGCCATCTCGGCCATTTCCTTCTTGCTTTGATAGTGAGCAGCCTGTTCGGCTTTCAGATCTTCAATTGCCTTTCCGGCAGCCGCATCACTTTTCTGGCTTGCTCCTTGGCTCGGGCAAGTTCCGCCCGAAGATTCTCCATGGTAGCAGCACCATCTGCATCATGTGCACACATTGTAAGATACTGGCATAAAGCTCCTCTTACTAGGCGCCGCCGAAGGAATTACATAGCTTGTGCCTCGTCAAGCCGCTTGTTGACAAGCGCGATGTCGGCATCTACCACATCAAGTTGCCACTTTAGCTCGGCAAATCCATCAGGCCGGCTGGCCATCGGACACTTCGCCACCTACGTATAAAGGTGGCATATTAGACCTGGGATTATGATCCTCTGTGCGTCGTCACTTTTGACAACACACAGAGTCTTAGGGGCTACTATCTAGACATGGCGCATCTTATTTATGCGCAACTGTCCAAAAAGGGTACATTATTTCGCGTACCTCAACCTGTCAGTAAACTCCTGACAGCCTCGTGCAATCCGCTCTCCGGGATGAAATCCTCTCAATCACCGTACCCATCAATGCACGGTGCTCCTCGGAGATAGATGCTCGCCCTAGCAGATCCGTCAGCTCCTCCGACCGCGCACTAGACGGCACCAGACTCGTCCGATGGCCCTTTCGAAGGCCGTACGCGGAGGGCTTTGGCGGGCCATATGACTACCTTTCGGCCCCGCCGGATTCGGAGAAACCCTCCGTGACGATACCTCAGGGTCGCCCGCCTCGCAAGGCGGTACGGCAGGGGGAGGTGTTCCGCTCTCCATCATCTCCGGAAGAAGATCCCCCGAAGACGAGCTCTGCTGAGAAGGGCTAAGATCCGAGCTACAAGGTAAATTTTCGATTACTTTTCTCAGATATAAAGCAGGGATTTCTCTCGTTTCTAAAAAAGAAAACTCCTCTCTACTTACGGCTCGGTGGAGGGCTGATCCCCTAGAGGGCATAATTCGGCCGAAGTATCCCCCAGCACAGGACCCTCTGGCGAAGATTTCTTCCCCCGCTTTAAGGCCATGGTCTCCGGGTCTTCAGAGGCGGCCCTGTTCTTCCCCTGAGGAGAGGAATTTTCGATTCCTCCCTTCCGGACAACCTCCTTTGAGGAGGATGTAGCTTCGTTGTCCCCTCCCTCGCTTCCCTTTGAAGGCACAACCTCCACCATCCTGACTAGCACGAGACCCCGCCTGGTCTCGGGGAGGGGGGGCGGACACCTGATTAGCTTTGCTTTTGCTATCCACTCCTGTTTAAAGGACATCTCTTTTAGGGGCAATTTTATGATAAATATACAAATAGCGAGTCCGGGCACAAGGCTACTTACTTGAGTATCCGGACGATTGCAGCTCAGACCTGCGTCCTCCGTAGAATCCGGACACACTACTTGTGGTACGAAGAACAATTTGTACATCTCCACGGGCGTCATGCCAAGAAAATGTTGGAGAACTCATGGTCCCTCTGTGTTGAACTCCCACAGGTGGAGGGGGCGACGTTTGCAGGGCAGAACTCGGCGAATTAACATAACCTGCGTCACCACGAATAGACTAATGTCTCTTTCTAGGAGATCTCAGATATGGCCCTGCAACAGGGCACGTCCTTTGTCGGCCCCCAGTCCAGCCCCGTATTGACCCATGACGCCAGTGTGGCGGGGGACCCGAGCGAAAGGCAGGTGGTGCCACCCACTTGGGGGCCCTGGGAGCGGTAATATAAAACCACTCTCGTTGCCATAAGCTGGACTCCTCTTGAAAAGATCCCTCGGGCCATGGAGCACCAACATTCTTGCTTATAAAAGCACCTCCACACTCCGCGTGCCGTCCCTCGATCATCTTCGGCTCTACTTTGAAGGTCTTGAGCCATAGTCCGTAGTGAGGAGTGATACGGTGGAAGGCTTCACACACGACGATGAATGAGGAAATATGGAGGATGGACTCCGGGGCTAAGTCGTGAAATTCCAGCCCATAATAATACATGAGCCCCCTCACGAAGGGATCCGTCGGGAAGCCTAGCCCCCGAAGGAAGTGAGACATGAACACCACACTCTCACCGGGCTTGGGAGTGGGAATGACCTGCCCTTCAGCAGGCAGCCTATGCGAGATTTCACCGGTCAAGAGCCTGGCCTCTCTCAACTTTAGCACGTCCTCCTCCGTGACGGAGGAGGGCATCCATTGGCCTCGAAGGTCAGAACCGGACATTGTCGAAGGTCCGAAGTGCCTGAAATCTGGAGCCTTGGGTTTTGGAACTCGGGGCGAAGGGCGAACTCGTTTGAGATTGAAAGAAAGGAGTAAGGCGTCTCTTTATAAGAGGTTGAATACCAAGGGCCTTCCCCGTGACCGTTTGGGACTCGCCTTTGATCGAGAAAATATACCAACGGGTACGGTTGGGTTACCCACGCCCGTATTGATGAGAATCCCGGAATAAGGGGACACGATCTTTGCTTTAACAAGACATGCCAAGGAAACTACCTCGCTAAACGCGCTGAGGTGGGACGGTAAAATGATTCGAATGAAGACTTGGCTGTGGTGTGATGTCACGCTACGGAATACGTCAGCAGATTAGATTTGTGTAAATATTATTCTCTCTATGGAAATATGTGGAAACTTATTTTGTAGAGCCGGACACTACCTTTGTGTTCAAAATCTTCTATGAAGTACTTGGAGGAGGAACCCGCCTTGCAATGCCGAAGACAATCTGCGCGCCGGAGACGTCGTCATTGAAGCCTGGTTCAGGGGCTACTAAGGGAGTCCTGGATTAGGGGGTGTCTGGATAGCCGGACTATACCTTCGCCGGACTCCTGGACTATGAAGATACAAGATTGAAGACTTTGTCCCGTGACCGGAAGGGACTTTCCTTGGCATGGAAGGCAATCTTGGCGATACGGATATGTAGATCTCCTACCATTGTAACCGACTCTGTGTAACCCTAGCCCTGTCCGGTGTCTATATGAACCGGAGAGTCTTAGTCCGTAGGACGAACAACAATCATACCATAGGCTAGCTTCTAGGGTTTAGCCTCTCTGATCTCGTGGTAGATCTACTCTTGTACTACCCATATCATCAATATCAATCAAGCAGGACATAGGGTTCTACCTCCATAAAGAGGGCCCAAACCTGGGTAAAACATTGTGTCCCCTGCCTCCTGTTACCATCCGCCTAGACGCATAGTTCAGGACCCCCTACCCAAGATCCGCCGGTTTTGACACCGATAGGCACCATTCGGTAGTGTGGCGCGGCCGCCGCCAGCATGTTGTTAGCCGACTACCCCGTCTATGCTACACCTTTTGAGAATATGCATGCTGCCCAGGCGGCAGCGGAGGAACTGGATCACCTGGAGGGTGCCGAGTGACGCTGCATGATGGAGCGCGTCCAGCACCTCCTCGACGCGGCCGCACAACAAGAAGATGGCCGTCGCGTGGCGGAACCCAACATGCATGCCGAGAATCTCCGCCACCCCCCGGCCCCCGCCAATAAAACGGCGCGACCTCCTAGAGGCCAATAGGCGGCGCCCGCGACCAAAGAGACCCAGAGCCGGCTACTAGCCGCAGCCGGACATGCATCACCATAGAGCGCGACGAAGACGGCCGAACTCGAGCAGTCGAACAGCGGGGCGATCGTCCACCTCCCCACATAGGGAGAGGCACGTCTCCCCACTAGCTATTGAGCACCCGACTCTCAGAGACCGGCTAGGCCCCTATGAAGGAGTCGGAGAAAACAACGGCCGCCATCGGATTGACCGACTAGCTCGATCCCTGGGAGTAGAAGAAGAAGATGCAATAGGCCCGCCTTGTTTCGGACCCCGCATTCGCGACGAGCCCTTCCCCAAAGGATTCTTGCTCCCTCGAGACCCCGCATTCGTGAAGCCGAAAGATTGGTTGGTTTCCTACTCCACTGCCGTCAACATAGCAAACGGCAACAAGCGTGTTGCCGTGAAGTATGTTCCGCTGATGCTCCAGGGCACGACCCAGACATGGCTGAACAACCGCAAGCCATACAGCGTCAACAGCTGGCTAGACTTCACCGAAGTATTCATCTACCACTTGACCAGCACCTACAAGCGGCCGCCCAAGCCCCGCCAGCTCTCTCTGTGCATCCAAGGCCCGATCGAGTCCACCCGCGAGTACTTGATGCGGTGGGCCGAACTGCGCAACTCATGCGAATGGGTGCACAAGGTACAAGCCATAGAGTACTTCACTACCGGCTGCCGGGAGGGCACCCTATTCAAGCATCGACTCCTCTGCGACAAGCCGGCTACACTCGACGAACTACTGATCATAGCAGACAAATAGGCCACTTCCGACTCGTCCATGAAGTCGGAGCTCCGAGTGGACGTGTCTGTGAATGTGCTCCCTCCGGCTCCTCAGATGCTGGCTGGTGACAACAGTCGGCGACAATAACCGAACGACAACAAGTGTAAGGCCCAGCAGCTGGCTTCCACCAGCCGGGAAGTGGCAACAGTTGAAGATCAGCAGCCAGAGGGTTATCCCAGCCCTAAGTGTCACAAGGGTGGCAAGCCCGCTTTGTTGCCCGCCTTCTCCTATGAGCAAACCCTTGATGATCCTTGCAAGTTTCACAGTGGTGCAAAGCCATCCAACCACACCACCCGGAAGTGCCACTGGCTCACCCGAATTTCCAAGGGTGAAGGACTATCGCCTCCACCTGCCGGGCAGCCGGCTTCGCCTCCTCAGCAGCCGGCGGTCCGCCATGTTGCCGCCATCCAAGATGAGTTCCCCGAAGAACACGATCCTACGTCGTCTTCACCAGTATGGCCGACGACAGGCACAACCAACATCAGCAGCACCGCGAGGTGAATTCTGTCAGTTCCGAAGCACCAGACTTCATGCACTAGTTCAAAAGTCCCATCAGCTGGAGCCACGCTGACTACCCGGAGGTGATGCCTTCTCCGGGTTCCTATGACGTGGTACTGCAAGCCACGTTTTCAACCGGTAGGAGAGCTGCTCGCTTCTCCCGAGTCCTAATAGACGGCGGTAGCAGCATCAACATCCTCTACTGCGACACCATGGAGAAACTTCACATCAAAGAGAAGAAACTCTAGCCCAGTCGGAATGTCTTCCATGACATTGTACACGGCCGTTCCTGCTCACCAATCGGCAAGATCAAGAAAGGCATCCTCTTCGGAGACAAAGATCACTTCTGCCGAGAGCCAATCTACTTCGAGTTGGTTTACCTAGAGAGCCCCTACCATGTGCTCCTTGGGCGGCTAGCTCTAGCCAACTTCATGGTGGTGCCGCACTATGTCTACCTCAAGATGAAGATGCCGAGAACCAAGGGCATTATCACTATAGCCAGCAACTACAAGAAGTCGGCCGCTTATGCTACTGCTAACAGCTGGCTGGCCGAGTCCCTTGTGATTGCTGCCGAGAAGAAGCTCTGTCGGCATTCTGGGAACGGGGGTCCCCAAACTTGCCTGCCTGCGGCCTGTGGCGTGGATCAAAGGGGCGCCCAGCGTGGCCCATCTTCATCAACACAGACCCGAGACCCTCGCGAGGGGCCAAGCCTCGCGGGGCGGACGACATAGAGCTTCCTCAGGCACGGCCTCATCAGGCTGGCTCGCGAGGAGGTGGAGAGATCAAGGCGGGGTACCTCACAAGGTGCCCGTGACGCAAGCCATGACGACCAAAGGTGCCAAGCGGGCGCCAACCCGCGCAGTGTCCTCCTTTCCTGTTTGGTGCAAAGGGAGCAAGCGCAGGCGAGAGCATCAAGCAAAGGCACCCGTTTCGGTGCAACGAGACCAAGACCAGCCCAACGGCAGGGAGGAAGTCATTGTGGATCCCAAGCTAGCGTCACCACCAGAGCCTTTGGCAGGCGAGGACCAACTTTAGTCAGGATAAGTGTACTCGATGTTCCCCTTCAAAATGGCCAATTGTTGGCGCCCTTCCCGCTCAATATTTTGGAAGAGGCCCAGGGCCTTTGCCTATAAATAGGACTAGCCACCCCCAGGGGATGAAAGGAGACGAAGGGAAGGAGAAGAGATCATCAGGATAGAGAAAGAGATCAGATCAACGAGATAAGATCAGATCGGCAAGAGAGAGAGAGAAGGGTGACTAAACTCCTCCTAGCAGTACATCACCGCAGCCAAGAACAGACCCTCGCGAGGCTGTTCTTCCTTGTATTGTTCATCATCATCAGCCCAAGAGGCAATCCACCACACCACACAGTGGAGTAGGGTATTACACCACAACGGTGGCCCGAACCAGTATAAACCGTGTGTCTCTTGTGTTGTTCTTTCCATAGCTTAGATCTTAGCGAGGCGGTGGGGTGTAGGTAGGTAGAAGGCGAAATCTCCGCGCGCACCCCAGTGTTTGAACCTCAAGGGTCTGCCGGAACCCAAAAACCGACATTTGGCACGCCAGGTAGGGGTGCGCCGGAATCCACCTTCTACCGCTTCGTGTCCCGTTGCGTCGTCATCACCATGTCCGGTGACCAGGCGGGCAACCCAGATCCTTGGGCGGCGTGCCCGCCCGCGCAGAGCCGCTCGCCTCGGGCGACGCCGTGCCCCAGGCAGCTCGCAGTCCGCAAGGCGCTGCGGGCCGCGGGCGACACGGACAAGCTTCGACAGCTCTCGAACCGCGGCAGGCGTGGTCGGCAGCAAGGGCCTCCAATCACGCCGCGGCCACGACACCGTACACCCGCCGGGAGCAGGCGAACTCGAGGGCCGCGCTCACAGTGGCCCGAGAGCTGCTGCAGTGCAGGCTGTTGGAGGGCAGCCGCGACGTGTTGCTGGAGCGGGTGGCAGAGCTGTTGGGCTTTGTCGCCTCGGGGGCTCACCCCTTCTACACCCAGCTCCCATCTCTAGTCCAGGGAGGCCCGCGCGGGGGCTCTACGCGCGCCCGCGGGCTCCAAGGCTACTCCAACGCCAGCCAAGCTATCGGCACCAGACCGGCAGCAGCGCTGCCCCCGCTCCCGGTCCACGAAGAAGAAGGACTCGACGCGACCCACGCCCCCAGTGGACAGCCACGCTACCACCCCACGGTGGGCGCATCAAGCAGAGCCACATAGCACGCGGAGCACTACGGCGTGGCCTTCGGGATGACGGCGCTAGAAGAATACGTGTCGCACATGATGGACCAAGGGCACCCTCACGAGGGCGAACAAGGTTCACTCCTCAGCCCAAGCTGGGGGGACGAGGCGCCAGAAGCTGAGCTCTTCCAGAGACCCGGGACGGTCCCACTGGCCACACTGGGGGCAACGATTATCAGGTACCGCTAATTCCTCAGGAACATGCATACGCTAATCATGGATCGCAGGAGGTGCGGGTTGCCACAGCGAGCAGTTGCCCCGCTCCCACAGTCTCCTACCCCTCGGGAGGAGGGCGCATGGGGCTGCAGGAGAGGGGCCAAGATCCGACATCACCACTGCGGCGTTCGGAGCAAGGTGTTCTCAGGAGGTAGGCCCTCTGCTGGGGAGGTGCTTCAGGGCCTACCCCTGGCAGAGGACCCGTGGTCGTCGGGGGAACCACTGGCGACCGCTCTACCCCATCGGCGGCGTCCTGGTTTCCGGTCGTCGTTGATGGCACTAGAGTGTGGCGCAAGGCGGGGCCCTCGTCTGGCGATATGAAGCAAGGCCAGTACCTGTGTAGAAGGTCCAGTGCCTGTGAAGCTCGCCGCCCCGTGACACTCTCATGTAATAATGAGTGCGGTTGTACACGCCCCGGAGTCTCAGGGGTGCCGGCCTCAGGCCCTGGGGATCCCTCCCATGCCTAGTGGCAGCACTTAGCTCCGCGCTGGTGAGAAGACGTCCAAGACTAGATTAGGTGCTGGACGCGGCCTTTTGTCTGCTTTCATTGCTTTTCCCTTTGGTTGTCGCTTTCCCCAGCTGGATTTAAGTTGGATTCAAATTTGAGATTTGCGTGTGTTCGGGGAAGGGGTGCATAGTCTCGTTCGAGCAATTCTTCGCGTTTTGGTTACCACTCCGCCTCAGCTGCCTCCTCTCGCGAGCCCCTCACGAGCCGGGTCAGGCCTAGCTTGCGCGTAGCCCAGACTGCCGCCGCCGCGTCCTCTCAGGAGGGTTTTTTACTACAGATACTACGGATTCGATCAGGGAACACTCGGGATACCACAGCCTCCCACAGGCTACCTCAGGGCCCGCACGGAACGAAGGTAAAACTAGCCAACCAGCACGTCGCTTAGCCAACCACTTGGCGCGGGCGCATGGGCAATGTAATGTCTACTAATACGATGAACACAAGTTTTACATCAGGGGTTCCCCCACCCAAAATGCTCTCACAACCATCAGGCCAAGGCCTGAGTTCTATTCATGCAGGGTAAGGAAACAGGAACGATGCACAATCAGTCGGATGAATCCCCCAATGCATCCTCTGGAGCACCTCCCGAACCGTTGCTGGCGTCGTTGGACTCGCCATCGCTGTCTGCGTTGCCACCAGCGGCGTCAAGGCCGTTCACCACGCCGCCCTCGTCGGTGGCCACGATCACGCCGTCGTTGTCCGAAGCGAAGGCCCTGAGAAGAGCATCCATATTGTCTTCCACCCAGTGCGCCAGGTCGACTCGGACGGCCTCGGGGCCTGGCGCGATGGCGGCATCGAAATCGAAGTGGGGATCCATGTTCTGGAGATGGCTAAAGACGCGAGAAAAGGCGCGCCCGAGCAGGGCGCGGCTCCTCTCCTCCACCAACCTGTCGGCCCTGACTGACCGCGCCTCTAACTGCGTCACCACCCCAGTGAAGAACTGAAGGTTGCCGGTGTAGTTGATTGCATGCGGCTCGCCAACAGACGCCTCACAGATGTTGCCCAAGGCTGTGTTGGCTCTCTCCCGTTGCGTGGTGATCATGGGGCCGTGCTCATGCTCCAGGATCCGCCGCTGACGTATCTCGTCCGCATTCTGGCGCGCGACGACCTCAGCCTGCTCCACCCGATGGTGAAGAAGGAGCACCTCGGCCTGGGAGGTGGTTGACTCCCCTTGCGCTACCTCGAGGGCGGCCAGAAAGGCATCGTCCCGCCGCATTGCTTCCTCCAGCTTGGCCCTCAAGGTAGCAGTCCTACCTTCAGCCTCAGCCTGGATCAACCCCAGTCTCTCCTCGAACTCGTGCTCGAGGTTCAAGCGCGCCGTCGCCACCCGACGTCCGACCTCCTCCAGGACACGGGCTTCCCGTGCAGCGACATCATCCTCCGCCTGCATCACCAAGTGCTCCCTTGTCTCCAGACGCTCGTACTCGCGTGCATGTTCGGCGGCTTCCAGCGTCAGCGCCTCCTCACGCATCTGGAGCTCTGCTGGGTCGCCAGATGCCACCCTCATCGACGCGAGGGCTGCCTCACGCAGCTCCAGTTGCTCCTCCAGTGAGTGGCACCGGGTCAGGAGCTCCCGAGCCCGCTCCTCCGCCGCCTCTCGCCGCTTGTCAGCTTCCCGGGCCTCCTCAGCGGCCTGAGATCGGGCCTCCCGAGAGGCCACCAGCGACGCCTTGGCCTCTTCGTCGTCAAGATCGCGCTGATGGCGCGCAAGGGCGATGGCACCCTCCAGCTCACGCCTCTCTGCAGCCAGGCGTAGACCCTCGGCCTCAAGGCGCGCGTCTTCATCAGCAAGTTCCTCACCAAGCAGGTTCACCACGTCAGCCGCCCTTCGAAGGAATCCTTAGCGAAGAGCGCGACGCTCCCGGGCGCGCTCGAGCAAATCTTCCACACCATCATCTACCCCAAGCAAGCGCCGGGGGCCATGAATTGGCACACCCCCTCCGGTTAGGGGGCTGGGGGCTGGCACCCTCGCGACGGCCGGGCACGCCACGCCAGAAGCCCGGCCTGGAGCCAGCCCGCCCCCAGATGAAGAGCGCAGGGAGAGACTCAGCCAATCACAGTCCACGACTAGGCAAGAAGCCCACGGCAGGCTGGCTATGCCATGAGAAGGCCCGCGATGGAGGATCACGAGGTGCCTAGGGCCTCGATGCGCCTCGGGACGATTCGCCTCTCCGATCGCCCTCACCACAAGGGCTCTGCTGCTCGGAGCGCTTGAAGACAGTAGAGGGGGCGAAGCCAAGGGGGGAGGCACCTTAGCCATCTCCGCGAGCTCGGCTGGAAGGGGCCTGCGGAGCAAGGATCAGTAAAAGCAACAGAAGGATCGGGAGCTGGACAAGGAGAAGGCTTACTCGTCAGTGGCGAAGTACTTCCTATGCTTCAGCAGGCGACAAGGGTAATCATCGCCCAGGGCCTCCCTTCTCTTCTGGAGGGCCTCAAAGTCCATGCGGAAGCGGCCCAAGAGTTGAGCGCATGGATCAACCTGCGACGAGGACGAAGCGTCAAGGCGATCCGCGTCAGGGGCGCCTGCCTGATGCGCACTGCCAGTCGCCTCGCCGAGAGAAGCGGTTGGAGCCTCAGGGGCCTCAGCCGCAGGCACTGGGGGCAGCTGCTTGCCGCCCTCAGCCTCAGCGGCATGGGCCCCAAGAGCTGCTCCCTCATGAGCATCGCCCGGCGTTGTCATCCCGCCGGGAGCCCCCTCAGCCTCTGGCGCCTCATGCCTCCCTGCTCCGCCACTTGAGGAAGAGTCGCCTTGGCCGACTGGAAGGGCAGTCACCATCACTGGATTCTCGCGAGGCCCCTGGAGGCCGACGGGGCGCGGCCCCCACTCATCAAAGCTAGGCATCTGGTTCACAAAGTCGCCCCTGTTCTGGCAGAGGTACAGCAAGACCCCTCCTCGCTGGATGCTGCCAGGGTTGGGGTCCCCAGTCAGGATCAAGAGCACTGTCCCCAGCACTTCAGGTGTGAGGTCCTCTTCCTGGAGCCTCATACGATCATCACGCCCGCTGAAGGCCCACATCCGGCGGGAGTGGCGTTGGAGAGGAGCAATGCGGCGTAGCAGGAACTCCTTCACCACCTTGGGCGCCATGATGCCAAGCGACCTCAAGAACACGAAGCGGTGACAGACGAAGACGAGTCGGGGGCTCTCGAGCGTCTCCTGGCCCCAGCCCGAATAGGGGATAGCAGGCGAGGTTGGCTCCGATAGCAGGGGGCTGGGCACCCCTACATCCACATACAGCCACTGCTCGCGGAACCCAGCCGTGGGAGGAGGGAGCCTGAAGTCAATCCCTGAGGCCGCTGTCTCAGACGCGGCAGCGAAGCTCACGCACGCCGAGCAGTGGGTAGGGTTGACAAGGCGCAGAGAGAAGAAGTGGCGCAGCAAGGCAACCGAAGGAGGGGTGCCCATCATTGCCTCGCAAACAAAGGCGAAGACCGAAAGAAGGGTGAGTGATTCAGGACCCAGATGCATCATGTGGATCTGATAGTGGGAAAGCACGACATTGAAGAAATTAGAAAAGGGGGGAACCAGACGCGCCCACAGGCCATCGGCAAAATACTGGACCTCGGTGGCTATCCTATCGATGGAGAAGTGAGACGCGGGCCAGGCCGTCGTCCTCCCGCATTCTTTGAAGATAGTGGCCAGAGCCGACCTAACCTTGCCCAAGCCCTCTCGATCGGTTATGATCAACTGGTCGACGGCGGGGGCCGCCGATGGCGGCAAGCGAGCCGGAGGCATGGGTTTCTTCCCTCTTTCCTTCTTCATCAGAGCCATGGCGATGGGAAG
>NC_041382.1:259001102-259044802 GCF_002162155.2 Triticum dicoccoides
TGGGTTGAAAACAGAAGCTGGAGTTCGAGAGGAGGAAGGACAGAGGGCGCTCGAGCAACAGAAAGGGGAGCGGCTGTGTACGACTACGAGTCTGCCTAGCATGGCGCAAAATAAGGGGGGCGTGGGGGAACAGTGCCGCCCACGCCCAATCAACCGCCACACGGCACCCAAGGCCGCAGGCTGTTAGGGCCCGTGGCGCTTCACTCTTTCCCTTTCGCCTCCCTGCACGGCCAAGTCCGGGCGCGCCTCGGGCCCGGGGGCTACTGTCGGCGTTCTGGGAATGGGGGTCCCCAGACTTACCTGCCTGCGGCCTACGGCGTGGCTCAAAGGGGGGCCCAGCGTGGCCCATCTTCATCAACACAGACACAAGAGCCTCGCAAGGGGCCAAGCCTTGCGGGGCGGATGACACAGAGCTTCCTCAGGCACGGCCTCATCAGGCTGGCTCGCGAGGAGGTGGAGAGATCAAGGCCAGGTGAGGTGCCCGTGACGCAAGCCATGACGACCAAGAGTGCCAGGCGGGCGCCAGCCCGCGCAGTGTCCTCCTTTCCTCTTTGGTGCAAAGGGAGCAAGCGCAGGCAAGAGCATCAAGCAAAGGCACCCGTTTCGGTGCAACGAGACCAAGACCAGCCCAACGGCAGGTGGAAGTCATTGTGAATCCCAAGCTAGCGTCACCACCAGAGCCTTTGGCAGGCGAGGACCAACTTTAGTCAGGATAAGTGTACCCGATGTTCCCCTTCAAAATGGCCAATTGTTGGCGCCCTTCCCGCTTAATATTTGGGAAGAGGCCCAGGGCCTTTGCCTATAAATAGGACTAGCCACCCCCAGGGGATGAAAGGAGATGAAGGGGAGGAGAAGAGATCATCAGGATAGAGAGAGATCAGATCAACGAGATAAGATCGGATCGGCAAGAGAGAGAGAGAGAAGGGTGACTGAACTCCTCCTAGCAGTTCATCGCCCCAGCCAAGAACAGACCCTCGCGAGGCTGTTCTTCCTTGTATTGTTCATCATCATCAGCCCAAGAGGCAATCCACCACACCACACACTGGAGTAGGGTATTACACCACAACGGTGGCCCGAACCAGTATAAACCCTGTGTCTCTTGTGTTGTTCTTTCCATAGCTTAGATCTTAGCGAGGCAGTGGGGTGCAAGTAGGTAGAAGGCAAAATCTCCATGCGCACCCCAGTGTTTGAATCTCAAGGGTCAGCTGGAACCCGAAACCCGACAAGCTCCTTGACCGGGTTGTTGCCATGGCGAGAAAGCAGCCGGACCTGTCGTTGTCGGTGTCAAAACCGGCAGATCTCTGGTAGGGGGTCCCGAACTGTGCGTCTAAGGATTGATGGTAACAGGAGACAGGGGACACAATGTTTACCCAGGTTGGGGCCCTCTTGATGGAGGTAATACCTTACGTCCTGCTTGATTGACGTTCATGAGTATAGGGTTTACAAGAGTTGATCTACCACGAGATCGTAATGGCTAAACCCTGATTGTCTAGCTTGTATGATTATGATTGTCTCTATGGACTAAACCCTCCGGTTTATATAGACACCGGAGGGGGCTAGGGTTGTACAGAGTCAGTTTACAGAGAAAGGAATATTCATATCCGCACGCTAATCTTGCCTTCCATGCCAAGGAGAGTCCCATCTGGACACGAGGGAAGGCGTTCTTATCTTGTGTCTTCACGACCCGTCTGTCTGGCCCATGTCACGTAGCCCTGACACCCGAGGACCCCATAATCCAGGACTCCCTCAGTCGCTAGACCCCAAGAGTCAGAAGATCAGGGTTCCTTCCAGCCGGCCAAAGAAACAAAGAAGATACCCTTGGACCCGGTTACTCGGAGAGGCACACTATCGTGGGGACAAACCTCAATAGCAAATAGGAAAGCGAGCTCGTCGATTTCCTCTATGAGAATCGGGACATGTTCGCATGGTCTCCCAAAGACATGCCAGGTGTTCCGACGGATTTCGCCGAGCACAAGCTACATGTCAGATCATATGCAAAGCCAGTCAAGCAGCACCTCTGCCACCTGTCAGAAGAGAAGCGAAGGATTGTTGGTGAAGAGATTACCCGCCTGCTAGCAGCCGGTTTCATCATGGAATTGTTCTTTCAAGAGTGGCTTGCCAACCCAGTCCTTGTACTAAAGAAGAACAACAAGTGGCGCATGTGTATTGATTACACTAGCCTCAACAAAGCCTGCCGCAAAGATCCGTTTGCTCTCCGAGCACCAGCCCGGGCCGCGGCGCCCTTCGAAGCCTCGAAGCGACCGAGTGCTACCTCCAGCCAGTTAATGGTCTGGCTGGTAGTGCATGGATCTGGGCATCCGGCCAGAGGGCAGTTAGCACCTAAGCCCCGACATGCTGTAAATGGCGGAGCATCCAACGTGCCGGCTACAGGCCCGCCTGGACGGCAAGAAGTTGTTCGCTAAGAGTCCGGGGTGCATTGGGTGCGATTTCTGCACCGGCCCTTCTTCGCTCGTCGAGGCGTGCCTCGATGGCCTGGCTGACAGCGACGAATTGACCAGGAAAGAATTCTGCACAAGAAAAAATAAGTTAGAAGCTAGAAGCCGGCTCATAGAGCAGTCGGCGGCTGAACGAAAACAACTCACCATCGATCATATCCTCGATCTCGCCGTAGCCGTCGGACAGGGTCTTCTCCTTCTCGGCCCAGTTCGAGTGAGAAGTCTCGAACTCGGCCTGAAGGTTGGCTTCGCTCTCCTTGAGCTTCTGGAGCTCCGCCTTGTGCCGCTCCGCTTGGTCCGCCAGCTCCTTGGCCAGGCAGTCGCATTCCTTGGCCGCCTGGCTGTGCTCCTCCTCCTTGGCATGGAGCACAGTCTCGCTCGCGCCCAGCCTCTTCCGCCGATCTACGGTGGCCTCTGGCAAGACATAGAAGAATAAGAACATCAACACCAAAGAAATATAGTTGCTAGAAGATCCGGTCCGACTGCTCAGCAGTTGGCCCGAATCTCGGGGGCTACACCCAGCGTGTGCGCTGACGCGCCCCCGCGAGGAGAAAGATAGAGCACTTACTCTCCAGCGATGTCTGCCTATCACATACACACGCACTTTCCATATCCTACTTTCAGTATCCATGCCTCGTGTCTCTCATACGGTCCCACACACGTGTAAACTCTCGCCCCTCATCGATCTCACAATCACACACTCCTCCCCTTATCTAGCGAGTAGGCCTCTCGCACCACCTCCTAGCTATATTCGCTCTGTCTATCCGTCTCTCTGGGCCTTATTTGCCTCATACAAATGGATGTACACCAACTGATCTCCCGCTATACATATAGCTAGCTAGGTCATTTATAACTCATTTTCCCCACGCGCCGATCAATCTACCTCATTAGTTATGTCTCTCCCTTCCTCCGACATACAACAATTGATCTAGCGATGTAGTTACGTCTACTTACCAAACACATGGTCGTCTTTCATCATCCATGCATGCCTCCCGACACATGTATCGCGCACATGCACACATAGAAACACATCCCCAATCTTCTTGATAATATTGCAGTTGTAGCCTCAGTTTGTCTAGTAGGCCTCTCCCACCATCTTCGAGAAGCAACTCCACCACCCCTCCAGCACTCTATCCCTCTCTCTCCCCCTCTCTCTCCCTCTCTCTATACCAACCTATTTCCCGTCCTTCACTTATGTATGGATGTCGACCAATCTCCCTCAAGACATAGCTGGGTCTCTCCTTCTCAGCACATATACGAGTCGATCTACCTCTCTAGTTAGGTCTCTGCCTCCCCCCCCCCACACACCGAGACATCGAGCACTCTAGTCATGTCTCCCTACCATACACAACTTGCCCTGTGCACTCTCACCTTCCGGTAGGTCAGTCGCCCTATATCTTTGACTTGCACACACACATTTTTTATGGCTCTCTTCATCAATCTCGCACCCACACACTTGATCCTCTCTTCGACTCTATCGATATCCATGACCCCTCTCTCTCTTCTCGTGGATCACCCCTCTATAATGATATAGATAGGCCTCTATTTCACACACATTGCATGTGTCAAATTTTTGTTTGAGATATCATCGACACATATTCCCACAAATCACCCCCTAACAAAAAGCACTCACGAATGCACACGCCATCTGTCTAGGTTTGTATCTCTCTCACACACACCCATGTAGGTGGGGGACATGCATGAAGAGAAGAGGTTCACGCACAGCACACGTACTCTCGTCTCTTTCCCAACCACAATCGCGCGGGTACACGGTGGAGCTCATTTCTGTATGAAAAGGCAGCCCACGTGGTAATTTGACACGTGTGCTGGTTGTACACTTGATGGGGTATCATGTACCACGGGTGCACAGACAAATTGCGACTTGACGTGTTATTTAAAAAAATAGGCAAACCATGAGGGGCCTACCTTAGAGGCAAGGATCCATACACTGGAGATTCTCTATACGTATTACTTTTGATGTGTCCCGTCAACTCGCAGAATGAGGAGTAGCTTGCTTAGTAGGCCCTCTCCCCCGCCCACGAGTGTGGTGACTCGCAGAGTCGCAGGACGAGGAGAAGCTTGCTTACTATGCCTACGCTCGCTCCCTCGCCCAAGCGTGCGGTGGCTCGCAGGACAAGGAGAAAATTTTAAGAAATGTAGCAATTGTTGGACCAAAGTGTTAACTGAACATTACATTTCAGAGGACCAAACTATTAACTGAACATCAGATTGCATATTAACATTACAGGGGACAAATCACTAGAAGGCACTGGCGGTGGCCTCGAAAAAACATCACGAACTGTATTTTAAAGTAGACAACCACGTGGTCGTGTCAACGGTGGCCTCGAAGACGAGCTGCTCCTCCAAGATCTCGCGGTCGAGACGCATGGCAGCCATAGCTACCTCTTTCGCGCGTGCGGCCGCATGCTACTCAGCTCCATGTTATAAAATGTATAAAATGGTTGCGGGTGGCGCTTAATTAGAGGAGGGGCGTGATTTCGGTGGAAGGTGTCGCTCCGTCAGTCAGGGCATGTGGGACGGGAAGGGAGGAGGATGGTGTGGGTGGGCTATGGATTACCTGACTATGTCGACAAGGCTGCACAGCAAGAAGAAGGGTTGGCGGCGAGGAGGCCGCGCAGCAAGATGACGGGCGGCGGCGAGGAGGCCGCGCAACAAGAATAAGGGTCACCAGCGAGGAGGCGGCATTGCAAGAAGAAGTGTCGCCGACGAGGATGCGGCGCTGCAAGAAGAAGGGTCGCTGGCGAGGAGGCTGAGCTGCCAATAAGCAACAGTGAAAGTTTGAACTTGGAAAGCAAGGACGAATAGTGTAAATGTGGCTTTTGGTTGGTGGGAGGGGGCAGGGAGATGTGGCTTTTGGCACGCAAATCTGGTTCAAGAGGGGGCGGTGGACTGTAGATGATGAAGCTTCCTGCTTAAGCCAGACAAGACTATGCCCCAAGATATTTTATATCGCATCCCGCATGATTCTTTCTAGTAAACTGTTTGTGGTATACCTAATTTTTTCATTATGTTTTGAAAGACAAAATGGTGTTATGGAGGGAAAGGATGGTGTTTGAATTGCTAGAACATTTACGTACAGTGAACATGCAACTAGTAAATGAGTGTCATGTTTAGATTTGGAATTATTCCGGGTTTGTTTGGCATTTTTAAGCATTAATTGAGTTTCTAGGCATTTAATGTGCATAATTCAAATTTGAACTACAAGCACATGCTCCAATGCACCAAAGTTTCCTAAAAAATCACATGTGTGTCTTTTCATGAATTTATAGGTCCCATGCAAGAAATGGGAATAAAATTCAAACATCTGGGCGTCATGGCTCAGCCGGAATGATTGAGAACCCTGGTTTTTTACTTCCTATAAATCCAAAACATGGCTAAAAATCATGAAACTTGGCATGGTGTCATGACATGACACTAACATGTTGCGGTAATTTTTTTGGCCGAATTGGGACAAGCTTTGGTGTAAGCTTCTTGCAAACCGGAGCTTTCCTCAAGAAGGCTCCTGGTTTCGACAGGCAACATGTCACCTCCGTGTGCGAAACAACATACCTACACTGCCTTCTCCCACCTTAATTTTTGTACACTGGAAGATTAGACCAAATAGAAGTACCGTGCGAAATTTTGGAATGATTCCGTGTTCGGTAGGCCTTTTTTATACATTAATTGAGTTTCTGCGTATTTAATGTGCATAATTCAAATTTGAAGTACAAGCACGGGCGCCAATGCACCAAAGTTGTTTGAAAAATCTCATGTGTGTCCTTGGGTGAATTTTTAGGTCCCATGCAAGAGATGGGAGTGAAATTCAAACATCTGGGAGTCGTGGCTTGGCCGGAAAGATTGAGAAACTTGGTTTTTTAACTCATGTAAATCCAAAACACGCCTAAAAATCATGAAACTTGTATGGTGTCATGACATGGCACAGCCATGCGGCGGTAATTTCTTTGGACGAATTGGGACAAGATTAGGTGTAAGCTTCTTGCAAACTGGACCTTCCCTCAAGAAGGCTCGTGGTTCCGAGAGGAAATGTGTCACCTTTGTGTGCGAAACGACATACGTACACTGCCTTCTCCCGCCTTAATTTTTTTACACAGCCAGATTAGACCAAATAGTAGTACCATGCTAAATTTTGGAATTATTCCGGATTCGTTTGGCCTTCTTTATAAATTAGTTGAGTTTCAGGGCACTTAATGTGCATAATTCAAATTTGAACTACAAGCACATGCTTCAGTGCACCAAAGTTTTTTGAAAAATCACATGTGTGTCCTTGGGTGAATTTCTAGGCCCCATGCAAGATATGGGAGTGAAATTCAAACATCTGGGCGTCGTGGCTCGGCCGAAAAGATCCAGAAACTTGGTTTTTTAATTACTGCAATTCCAAAACACGCCAGAAAATCATGAAACTTAGCATGGTGTCATGACATGGCACCAACATGCTGCGGTAATTTCATTGGCCGAATTGGGACAAGCTTTGGTGTAAGGTTCTTGCAAACCCAAGTTCCCTCAAGAAGGCTCATGGTTCTGAGAGGGAACATGTCATCTCTGTGTGGGAAACGACATACATACATTGCCTTCTCCCTCCTTAATTTTTTTACACAGCCAGATTAGACCAGATAGAAGTACCATGCTAAATTTTGGAATTATTCTGGTTTCATTTGGCCTTTTTTATACATTAGTTGAGTTTCTGCGCATTTAATGTGCATAATTCAAATTTGAACTACAAGCACGTTCTCCAATGCACCAAAGTTGTTTGAAAAATCACATGTGTGTCCTTGGGTGAATTTCTAGTTCCCATGCAAGTGATGGGAGTGAAATTCAAACATCTGGGCGTCGTGGCTCATCCGGAAAGATTGGGAAACTTGGTTTTTTTAATTCCTATAATTCCAAAACATGCCTGAAAATCATGAAACTTTGCATGGTGTCTTCACATGGCACCAACATGTTGCGGTAATTTCGGTGGCCGAATTGGGACAAGCTTTGGTGTAAGCTTCTTGCAAACCGGAGCTTCCATCAAGAAGGCTCGTCGTTCCGAGAGGGAACATGTCACCTCCGTGTGCGAAAGGACATACGTACACTACCTTCTCCCGCCTTAATTTTTTTACACATCCAGATTAGACCAAATAGAAGTACCATGCTAAATTTTGGAACTATTCCAGGTTCGTTTGGCCTTTTATACATTAATTGAGTTTCTGGGCATTAAAAGTGCATAATCCAAATTTGCAGTACAAGCACATGATCGAGTGCACCAAAGTTGTTTGAAAAATCACATGTGTGTCCTTGGGTGAATTTCTAGGTACCATGCAAGACATGTGAGTGAAATTCAAACATCTGGGCGTCGTGGCTCGGCCGGCAAGATTGTGAAACTTGGTTTTTTAATTCCTGTAATTCCAAAACATGCCTGAAAATCATGAAACTGGCATGGTCTCATGATATGGCACAAACATGTTGTGGTAATTTTTTTGGCCGAATTGGGACAAGCTTTGGTGTAAGCTTCTTGCAAACCGGAGCTTCCCTCAAGAAGGCTCGTGGTTCCGACAGGGACCGTGTCACCACCGTGTGCGGAAGGACATACGTACACTGCCTTCTCCCGCCTTAATTTTTTACACGACCAGATTAGACCAAATAGAAGTATCGTGCTAAATTTTGGAATTATTCTGTGTTCATTTGACCTTTTTATACATTAATTGAGTTTCTGGGCATTTAATGTGCATAATTCAAATTTGAACTACAACCACAGGCTCTAGTGCACCAAAGTAGTTTGAAAAATCACAGGTGTGTCCTTGGGCGAATTTCTAGATCTGGGCGTCGTGGCTCGGCCAGAAAGATTGGGAAACTTGATTTTTTAATTCCGGTAATTCCAAAACACGCCAGAAAATCATGAAACTTTGCATGGTCTCATGACATGACACCAACATGTTGTGGTACTTTTTCTGTCCGATTTGCGAAGGTGCACACATTAACAATCAACAAAGTAATTTTGGAACAAATGTTGTCACGTTACAAATCGGAAACACAAGTATTATTGAAACCATGGGCGTTCGACTTACCAATTACATGCGGCCACGCGTCCCCATTTTTTATTGGCTAGGAGGTGTCGTGCGGGGTAGCTATTTGAGTACGGGAGGCGTACGATCAGACCCCTGCACGTGCTCATCGGGAGGAGAGCCCTTTGGCCGCTACCCGCCGCGCACCACCCTCCCAATGTCTCCATTAATGGCGCCTGTGCACCTGTTCTATGGAGTGGCTATATGTCTCACTGGACTGAGATTTAAGAGAGAAACATGAAAATCTACAAAAAATGTTTTGCACGGATCTTGATGTAAGATCCGACGAACCTATGTAGCATCGACTGTGACTTATAGCAAGCATCATGAATATAAGGACGATGACATTGGATAATAATTGTCTTACATATTTATAAAAATAAATTAAAAAAGCCACATGTGGCAACACCCGAAATACACAAGGGCAAAATAAGAAGGAATACAACGATCTGGCTCGCTGATCTCTACTTTCTTGATGTGTTGCTGCAAGCTGCGGGAACTAGTCTCCGCGGCGAGCGGTGACGAGCTCTTTCTTGTCCTAGAGATACTGCTTGAGAGCATCCACAAATTCCTCCACCAGCCTTCTGCGCTTGATGTGCAGCATGGCATTCTCGTTCATAAGTTTCTCGACGATGACGCCGGTCCTCTTCAACAAGGCAGTGGTCTGCTCCTGCTGCTCCGCACTTCCGACGATCTTCACCCTTAGCAGGTCACGCTGGACCTGAAGCTTCACATTTCTCTCATTTAGTTGCCAGATGATGTTGGTAGACTGTACAAATGAGGTTTTCAGGTCATCCTGCAACTTCGGCCACCTGGAGATCTGATCCATCTGCCTAAGTACCAGGGCACGCATGCACCTGTAAGAGTCGTCGCCTGCCGGCAAGACATTTTCCCAAGCCGCCGCGGCACGGGAGGATATCTCTGCTGCATTCGCAGCGTGGCTGGATATCTCTTCTGCTTCCGTGGCGCGGTCGGACCAGTCTGCTGCATCGATAGTTCAATGGGTCCTCCGTGCTACTTCGGCGGGGCGGCGGGACCTCTCTGCTGCTACAGCCGTGCGGCGGGACATGTTGGCTACTTTCGTGGCGAGGAGGGACATATCTCGTGATTCCTCTTCCAGGCTCGCCTCTCCCTGGTGGCAATCTCTCGACCCAGAACTCACGCTGGCCATGGCGGACACAAGGGAACGATCATGAATGACTTGTTTGTTTTGACTTTTTGTGGAGTTGAGGAGGAATGTGCAGTCATCTTGGAGTAGTAGTATTTATAACCGCGTAGTAATACGCTCCTAAGTGGGAAACCGTTTAGGTTTTGATCGGTGTGAACAGGTTTGTAATTCGGAATGTGACGGGACGCGGCCTCCCTGTTCTTCTAAAAAAATTGTGACGGGACGCATGCTCAAAATTTACTAACGGTTATAAGTGTGGTACTATTCCCGAAAGGCGTAACGTGGGCACGTACACTTTGTCGGCCGCATACATGGCGTTTGCACCATATGGTGCAATGCAATAGGCAATTTCAGCACACATCTTGTTCGAACAACCGTGTGCGCTCATTATTACCATCGCGCACGCTTCTTTTAATTAGAATGGGTGTGCCCGTCTAGCACACACGTTGATCTATCTAACTGTTTCAGTTTTTTGTGGCTAATCGCAAGCAGTTAATCCATGCGAAGTGTATGCCATCAATCACAGACACTTTGATCTGACTTACCCGTTTTGTAATGCCCTGGACACACCGGCCGGTGGTCGTTACTCCTGGCGGGATCTAGACTGGCCCCACAGATCAATACTAGTCTTTTCTGCGCACTTTGTCCTCACTCATGCGCACCCAGGAGCAACTTCCCGGTCGGTCACCCATCCTGACACTACTCCAAGCTGAGCACGCTTAACTTTGGAGTTCTGTCCGAATGGGCTCCCGGAAAAGAAGGAATTCCTTATTGATATGAGTAGTCATCTATCATCCCTAATAAGCCAGGCCATCACATACACCCCCACTAAGAGGAACTGACGTCCTCGTCGGGCCACAGGAACGTTCCCTCTTGGCACAACCGTCTGTGCATCTAGTCCGGTACATGTGACATGCCATGTGCCACGACGGGTCACAAACGTCCTGAACAACATGACCACGCACCTGTCCGCAACCATCCATGTAACCATGAGGGTCGGCTCTGATACCAACTTGTAACGCCCTGGACATACCAGCCGGTGGTCGTTACTCCTGGCGGGATCTAGACTGGCCCCATAGATCAATACTAGTCTTTTCTGCGCACTTTGTCCTCACTCATGCGCACCCGGGAGCAACTTCCCGGTCGGTCACCCATCCTGACACTACTCCAGGCTGAGCGCGCTTAACTTTGGAGTTCTTTCCGAATGGGCTCCCGGAAAAGAAGGAATTCCTTATTGATATGAGTAGTCTATCATCCCTAATAAGCCAGGCCATCACACGTTTCTGTTATGTTGCCTAATCGCAAATAGGTAATTCTTCTGAAGCATATGCCCTCAATCACATACACCTTGATCTGGCTGACCCTTTCTTTTGTCTTGCCTAATCACAAACAGTTCATCCGAGTGAAACGTATGCTGTATATCGCACACACCTTCATCTGGCCGACCGTTTCTTTTGTGTTTCCTAATCACAAACAGTTCATCCGAGTGAACCGTTTGTTGTACATCGCACACACCTTCATTTGACTTCCCGTTTCTTTTGTTCCTCATCCAAAACGTTTAATTGAACTGAACCATATGCCCTAAATCACACATGAAACTAAAATCTGAACAATGTTTGATGCATCCTCGATCACAAATGTTTTGCATCTTTTCTGATGGTTTTTTACACCACTATTTGCGATTATGGCATCGAACACAGTTTCGTCGAAGGGTCTCTAATTTAGCAGCATCTCTCTCCCCCTTTGACATCAATTTCCATGAAGGGATCTTCCGGAATGTGAGTCAAAATAGGTTTGGTCCTTGAGTCACAGAGCAAAGTAGCATATAGAGTGTGATGCTGGTAGAGGACAAGAATCATTCAGTGGTGCTGGAGTAAAAATGCAGGATGCAAGTGGCAAATTGTCTTCATTGCAGTGAAATCGGTTACACGGAGTTGTATTATTCAGTGGCGCCGAAATGGTTCGGTTTGACCGAAAGTAGCAATTTGGTGTGTCCGAGTTCAACACAGAGACAACATTTTGTCACCTCAGCTCACTAGCCAAATAAGAACTCACAAAGATTTGCAACGAATTAACTGAAAGATTTGCAATGAATTGGATGCAGGGAATGCAGAACAAAACAAAGAAAAGAAGAACTAGATGAAGTTTTTTTTGAAATAGGAGGGGGGACAAATATGCAAGATACAAATGCAATAACACTGAGAGATACTAGAGAACTTCATCTAGAATTGACGGCGACAAAATAACCTACGTTAGAGTATATTGATTGAGGAGTCAAGTGGGAACACTTGATCGTAGGTCATACTCATCCTTTAAGCTCAAAATGGGGTTACCATTTTTCGTTTAAGCATTTGATGTATTCGCATCTTGTTGAGTTGCTTTGACCCATGACTTGGGGTAAAGCTTCTCTAAGATGGAATAACATACCTTGGGTGGTGGTGTTGAACTTGATCATGTAGTTGAACTTGTGTGGGATGCTCAAGGTTGATGTAGCTCATCTATGATTGGGAGCACCACTCGTAGTTTGAGTTCATCTACCTACATGGGTTAGTCTAGCAAGGAAGAGCACTTGTGTATCCAAATTGACAATCATGAATTTGATACCAAATGAAATTTGATATATATACATGGTCAAAGGATATGTTGAAAGGTTTCATGATTCCTTGTTTGCAACCACCATAGGTGATGTAGAGATGGCTCAATATGTGAGCGATTTGCAATCTCATAGATTTTAATTCATCCAAGTACCTACAAGGGTGAGATAGCATGCAAGGGTGCAAGTATATCTAAGACATATGATCATCATCATAAGAGAAACATCAAGGATTAGTCAAGGGCTCATGCCTTGCATATATCCAAATGGAGTTTCTACTCGAAGTCTGAAGCATCAATGATGTTCAATTCACCTCTCTAACGGCAAAATACTTTCTCATCGAGCAGTTTGGTGAATATATCCTCCAATTGCTTATCGGTACGAACATGCTTAAGATCAATGTCCCCTTTTGGCAACATGATCTCAAATAAAATGATGACGAACCTCAATATGCTTAGTTCGAGAATGTTGCATGGGATTATGAGCAATCTTAATATCACTTCCATTGTCACAAGGAAATGGAACATGTTTCACATAGATCCCATAATCTCTAAGAGTTTGGGTCATCCAAGAGTAATTGAGTACAACATGAACCGGCAGTAATGTATTACACTTCGGCAGTGGATAAGGATACAGAGTTTTGTTTCTTGGAGGACCAAGACACAAGAGATCTACGAAGAAATTTACAAGTACCCAAAGTGGACTTTCTATCAATCTTGTCACCGTCATAGTCCGAGTCGGAATAGCAAAGAAGATCAAAAGAGGACCTCTTAGGATACAAAGTGCCAAAATTTGGTGTACGGATTAAGTATCTCACTATCCTTTTCACAACCTTAAGATGATACTCTTTGGGTGCCGCTTGATATCATGCACACATGCACACACTTAGCATAATATCAGGACAGGAGGCACATAGATATAACAATGAACCAATCATAGAGCGATAAACCTTTTGGTCAACTTGTTTGCCATCCTTGGTTAAGTCAAGATGTCCACTAGTAGGCATGGGAGTTTTCATACCTTTGCTTTCTTGCATGTTGAACTTCTTGAGTAAGTCCTTGGTGTACTTTGTTTGAGAAACAAAGGTGCCTTCCTTGGTTTGCTAGATTTGCAACCCAAGAAAGAACTTGAGTTCATTCATCATAGACATCTCAAACTCTCCGACATTAGCTTTCCAAACTTTTAACTAAAATGAGGGTTAGTTGAACCAAATATGATATCATCAACATAAATTTGGCACACAAATAATTCACCATTAACCCTTTTATTAAAAATAGTAGAATCAATCTTTCCAATATCAAAGCCTTTTTCAATAAGGAACTTGGTCAAGCATTTATACCACACTCTAGGAGCTTGTTTAAGACCATAAAGAGCTTTTGAAGTTTGTACACATGATCGGGTTTCTTAGGATTAACAAAGTCAGGAGATTGTTTAACCTAAACTTCCTCCTCAATTTATCCATTTAGAAACGAACTTTTAATGTCTATTTGGTACAAGGTGATATCATGGTGATTAGCATAGGCAAGTAAGATGCGGATGGACTCAAGTCTAGCAACGGGGGCATAGTCTAACCATAGCCCATACCTTCGACTTGAGTGTAGCCTTGGGCGATGAGACATGCTTTCAGAATGACTTGTCCATCTTTGTCTTGCTTGCTACGAAACACCCATTTGGTACTGATGATGGTGTGGTTGTTGTCGGGCTTCTCGACCAATGTCCACACTTGGTTCCTCTCAAAGTTGGATAGCTCTTCGTGCATCGTTTATCCAATGCTTATTCAACCTTCGTAGGTTCAATGCTAGAGATGAATGAATAATGTTCACAAAAATTAGCAAAACGAGTTTTAGAGCGAGTGATTCTCCCAGTTTGAATACAGTTGAAGATTTGTTCAACGGGATGGCTCATGAAACTCTTGCTCAAACTCGTGGGAGCTTTTGTTTGGGTCAGGGTGGAGCATCTTCTTCATCATCTCATTCTTCTTCTTGGCCTACTTCGTTGTTGACATTGTCGTTCTCTTGTCGAGGTGGAGAAGGAGGATGATGAGGTTCATCTTGGTGTACTTCCTTGTTTTCTTCATCTTGGCGTGTTCCACTTGTGGATGCTTCCATGTCAACTCTTGGTTTACCTTGTCGTGAGGTAGAAGCTTCCACTTGGGCAGACGAGGTACTCTCCTTCACCTCCGTTTGACGAATCTTGCCAATAGACATGTCTTGGATTGCTTCCGAAGGGTCTTTGTCTCCTACATCAATTGGAAATTGCTCTACTTGCGAGCCGTTAGATTCAACAAAATTCACATCCACTGTCTCTTCAACCCTTCAGGTGAAATTGTTGTAGACACGGTAAGTGTGAGAGTTTGAGCCATAACCAAGTAGGAAACCCTCATGAGATTTAGGAGCAAATTTAGAATGACGATGCTTATCTAGAATGTAGCACTTTGAGCCAAATACTCAAAAGTATCCAACTTGGGGTTTGTAACCGGTAAGAAGCTCGTATGCCATCTTGCCGAGCAGCTTGTGAAGATACAAGTGATTGGTTGCATGACAAGCTATCTCAATCGCTTCCGCCCAAAAGTGTCTTGGCATCTTGTACTCATCAAGCATCGTTCTCGCCATCTCAATAAGAGTCCGGCTCTTCCTCTCATGAACACCATTTTGTTGAGGTGTGTACGTAGCCGAGAACTCGTGTGAAATCCCTTCTTCGTCGAGAAAGGTATCCACATTTGCATTCTTGAACTCCGTTCCATTGTCGCTTCGAACCTTCTTGATCTTCACTTCAAATTGATTTCGGGCCTTCCTAGTGAAGTTCTTGAAGATCTTTTGAACCTGTGATTTATCATCAAGAAAGAACACCCACGTAAATCTTGAAAAATCATCGACTATGACCAGACCAAATGAGTTACCACCGAGACTTTTGTAGACATTGGGACCAAAGAGATCCATATGAAGTAGCTCGAGCGGTCTTCTCATGGTCATAATGTTCTTCACGGGATGACTTCGTCCAACTTGTTTTCCTGCTTGACAAGCACTGCACAATCTATCCTTGTCAAATATAACATCTTTTAATCCAAGGATATGATCACCTTTAGTTAGTTATCAAATCTGGCATGCCCACATGACCTAACCTTCTATGCCACAACCAACCTTTAGAAGATTTAGCAATTAAGCAAGTCCTAGGTTCAGCCTTTTTAGTGAAATCAACAATGTAAACCGCTCCTCTACGTAAACCAGTAAGCACTATATTGTGGTTATCTCTACGAAACACTTGGCAATCTACTTCAGTAAATAGGACATTGAAACCAAAGTCAGCAAGTCTAGATACAGAGAGTAAGTTGTAGCCAAGAGATTCAACGAGCATAACATTTTGTATGGAGCTATAATGTGAGATGGCCACCTTAACAGGGCCAACCACCTTACGCTTTGAGTTGTCACCAAAAGTGACATATTTTCGAGGGTCGTTGTTTTCAGCAAGCTCACGAAACATAT
The DNA here is from genome assembly GCF_002162155.2 of Triticum dicoccoides. NCBI lineage: Eukaryota > Viridiplantae > Streptophyta > Magnoliopsida > Poales > Poaceae > Triticum > Triticum dicoccoides. The sequence continues at coordinate 259,016,864 of NC_041382.1, forward strand.
CCTTGTCTCTGGTCATGTGATCCGTACATACACTATCAAGAACCCATTCCTTTCCTCCAGCCATGTAGCCGCGAAGATTAGCCATAAGACCAAAATGTCTCATAGACTCATCATGATCAAAGTAACTATCATCATCCTCATCATAGTATCCATGTTCAACATCGTCTTGTTATGGATCAATTCCTAGAGAGGGTAATTCATTAGATAAATGGTCGTCATAGTAGTCATCTTTATGAATTTTAATGGCTTCAGAGATGATATTGCTAATGATTCCAACATCTCCTTTGGCACACGTAAGATTAGTAATCTCAAATAGACAGTCACGAAATTTGGGATCATTGGAACTCATCTTACTCAAAGCAGTAGACTTATGAAGAATTTCATCCAAGTTTTGCAATGAATAGTTTGGAAATCATTCCTGAAGAAATCTCCATATGGTGTAGGCACAATCAAGAGCAGGAAAGATAGGAATCAAGTTTCTAGGCAATCCTCTAGTGATTAAATTGACAGTTCTAAGATTACGGATCAAGTCAAAGACTCATCAAGGGTAGGATGCAAAAGGATCAACCTGAGGTGCACAAGGGCTAGTAATGTACTTGTTCAAAATATATTCATTGAAAATCTCAAGCATCTCAATTTTTCACTCATGAACGAACTCTCCATCAAGTATAGGCACTCCTCATCTAAGACTCGCCAACGTAGACTCATGCATCTTCCTCCAAAGGTGTTTAAACCAAAGAAATGGAGACCAATGTTGTTATACCAATTGAAAGGATCGAGAAGAGGTGTCTAGAGGGGGGTGAATAGAATCTTAGCAAAGAAAAGTAGCATTTTTAATTTCTACAAGTTAAGGTGGAGTTTTAGCACAAGTTTAACCATTCACAATACATTTGAAGCAAGCATGTGAAGAGTATATGAGCAGCGGAAAGTAAAGCATGCAACTTGCAATAAAGTAAAGAGATGGGATTGGAGTGTGAAAACGCAATTGGAGACACGGAGATTTTTGGCATGGTTCCGAGAGGTGGTGCTATCGTACATCCACGTTGATGGAGGCTTCAACCCACGAAGGGTAACGGTTGCGCGAGTCCACAGAGGGCTCCACGCACGAAGCGTCCATGAAGAAGCAACCTTGTCTATTCAACCATGGCCATTTCCCACGAAGGACTTGCCTCACTAGGGTTGATGTTCACGAAGTAGGCGATCTCCTTGCTCGTACAAACTCCTTGGTTCAACTCCACAATCTTGTCGGAGGCTTCCAAGTGACACCTAACCAATCTAGGAGACACCACTGTCCAAAAGGTAATAAATGGTGTGTTGATGATGAACTCCTTGGTTTTGCGCTTCAAATGATAGTCTCCCCAACACTCAACTCTCTCAAACAGATTTGGATTTGGTGGAAAGATGATTTGAGCAGAAATTTGGGGAAGGCTAGAGATCAAGATTCATATGGTTGGAATGGAATATCTTGGTCTCAACACATGAGTAGGTGGTTCTCTCTCAGAAAATGAATGCTAGAAGTGTAGGAACGTTCCGATGGCTAGCCTTACTAATGAAGGAAGGGTGGAAGGGTATATATAGCCTCCACACAAAATCTAATTGTTCCACACAATTTACCAAACTCTGTGGGACCGAATCAGAAAACTCGGTCAGACCAATTTAGTTCAAAATGTGAGCATTTAGGCTTTTCGGTGGGACCGATATGATCAACTCGGTGGGACTGATGTGCTAGGGTTAGGGTAAAACCTCATCTCGATTTGGCCGATTACACAAACTCGGTGGGACTGATTTTGGTAATAAGAAAAATAGAGAGATGGTCAAGAAAACTCGGTGGGACCGATTGCTTATCTCGATGAGACCGAAATAATTGCAACAGGTAACAGAGAGTTTGCAAGCCCATCTCGGTGAGACCGAGAGCCCATCGGTGAGACAAAATTGATTAGGGTTTTTGGCAGTGGCTATGTCAAGTGAACTCGGTGGTGCCGGATAGAACATGTCGGTGGGGCCGAGTTTGACTTTTGGTTTGGGACATATATGAGAAAGTGGTTGAGGGCTTTGGAGCATATCACTAAGCACTTTGCGCAAGCAAGCCATTAAGCAACACCTCATCTTCTTTTAATAGTATTGGCTTTCCTATGGACTCAATGTGATCTTGGATCACTAAAATGAGAATGTAGAGTCTTGAGCTTGAGCCAATCCTTTGTTCTTAGCATCTTAAAGGGGTTCCATATCCTCTTGTCCACTCCACTCCATTTGTTGAACTTGTCTGAAATATACTAGATAAAAATATTAGTCAAATAAGAGATATGTTGACATTAATTACCAAAACGACCCAGGGAGCACTTGTGCTTTCACCCGAGGAACAAGAGACACAAGGGTTTATACTGGTTCGGGGCATCTTGCGGTGTAATACCCTACTCCAGTGTGGTGTTGGTGGATTGCCTCGTGGGCTAAGGATGAACTACTACAATGGATGAAACAGCCTAAGGAGGAGAGGTGTTCTTGAGCTAGGTGAGCTGTGGATGTGAGGATGGAATGGATCCGATCCAAGATGAGTCTCCCGTGCCTATGGTGGTGGCTAGTCCTATTTATAGTGGCCTTGGTCCTCTTCACAAATGTAAGGCGGGAAGGGATCCCACAACAACCAAATTCGAAGGGGGACAACTAGTACAAGCTACCTTGACAAAAGGTGGACTTCGCCTGCCAAAGGCTCTGGTGGCAACGCTGATGTGGGCTCCGTGGTGACCTCCGTCCTGCCGTCCTGCTGGTCTTGGTCTTGTTCCACCGACATGGATACCTTTGCCTGATGCCTCGGGACTCCTCGCCTGCGCCTGCCTATTTAGCACGAAAGAGGAAACTGGCACACTACACCCGCTGGCGCCTGCCTGGCCTTGGTCACCACGGCTCACGTCACGTGAACCTCGCGAGGTGCCCCTTGCATGGGGATCTGTGCTCCTTGGTAGCCAGCCTAGGGAGGCTGCCCAAGGGAGGTCTTGGCGTCGTCCGACTCATGAGGCCTGTCCTGTCACGAGGGTCTTGAGCTGATGTTGCTGAAGATGGGCCATACCAGGCCGTTGGTGGAGACACACTCAAGCCCGCAGGCAAGCAAGTCTGGGCACCCCCGGCCCTAGAATGCCGACAGTACCCCCCGGGCCCAAGGCGCGCTCGAGCATGGCTTCCAGGCGAAGCCAAAGGGCAAGTGCGGAGCGCCATGGGCCCCAACCGCCCGCGGCCTTGATTGATGCGTTGTGATTGGTGGGGCGCGGGCATCTCCACTTCCCCATGCTGCCTCGGCAACCATTCGACTTGACGAGACCATGCTGCATGCAGAAGAAAGATCATCATTACCTGTGATCATGGGTGCCGGCGGTTGGCCTCCCTCTGGCCATAAATTAGGAGAGGGGCGGAGCCCCAGTTGCTCATCTCCTCCTCCACTTCATCTTATTCTTGTTCTTCCTCTTTGCTCCACCGTCTTGCAGCGATGCCCATGGCACCAACAAAGAGGTTCTCGGCAGCAGAGAAGGGGAAGGCATGCCAGGCGGTGCCCGGCTATCCACTGCCTAAGAGGGGTCATGGCCACCCCCGCAAGCACGCCAAGACCCCTGCCGTGGCCCCTCAGGAAGCGGGTGTACTCCTTGGGCAACCGCTATCGTCTTCGGCTGCCGCAGCGGTGCCCCCTCCCGCGGCGGGGCCGCTCTAGGCGGAACAGCCCTTGCTCCGAGGGCAGGCGCGCCATGGTCGCCCGGACTCCTTGGCCGCGCTTCCATTCGGCGGAGGTGCTCCCAGAGTTCGTCGTATGGTCGGAGCAGCCGGCCGGCACTTGGCTCCAGTTCCCGCGCTCCTTTGCTAGCGTGCTCCTGGCCGCAGGTCTTGACGGCTTCTGGCTGCAAGCTGACCACTATTGTAGCAAGGCCGCATGGGCCGCGGTGGAGGATTCCACCGCGGGCAACGCGGTCCTGGCCCGCGGCCGGCATACATTTGCCCGCGCGCGCGTCCTGAGCAGGAGGTGCACCCGCCATTTCATGTACGACAGCATCGCGACACTCTAGGTTAGAGTTTTTGGTGAAGATGGCCGCCGCGCAGGGTGCTTCCCCAAGGAAAGCGGTGACGACGACTAGCCGGGCCATGACCATGGCCGCGATGACATTGAAGGCGAGTTCGCCCTTCGCGATGGTTGTGGCTCATCTGGCGGCGGCAGCTCCTCCTCCAGCAAAAGCTCCAGCAGCGGTGGCTACGACCAGCCGCCACACCACCGGGCTTGCTATGATCACGGTGGTGGGTCATCCCGCCGCCGTGCTCCAGTGAAGCGCGAGGAGGACTCTGGCTGAGTCCGGGGGGTGGGGCATTGCGAGCTCAGCATCGGGAGCCGCTGTGGGTGCGCTCGCCGCTTTTGCTCGACCTTTCCCTTCTTCCTGCATTCCAAGAACCAAGCATGGGGCCCTGCGTGGGCATGTAATGAACCGTAATTTTCATGCCACTTGTGTTATGTTTATTGTTCATATGTTGTGTTATGGTGTCCGTGCTTCATGTAGACATAGATGGATAACTAAGCTGGATGCGCCTAGGGTAGTTTCCCGTCTCGTGAGGGCACACCCTCTGGCGCATGGTGAACCCTCCTAGTTGCTGGCTCGGGAGCCGTTCACCTCGGGAGGCGTCAAAAAGCTGCAGAAATTGTTAGGACGTCCATTGGGTGCCTTATCCTTCCTTGCACGAGGCCTCACAATCATGGCCCAGTGCACCACGTCGCCGTAACTGTGGGGCACAGACTTAGAGGGGTGCGCCAACCGCAAGCTCCATCGAGGGTGCCTCACGAAGGTCAGTGGAGCCGAAGCTTTGGAGCGACAGGGCTTTGGCGAGGTGTGTACCTGGTTTAGGCTAGCCCAGCGCATGCACACACCTACCCAGCCCCCATGCGAGGAACGCGAGGGAGAGCGTCGGGCAATTACCGTCCTCCCTGACGCGAAACAAAGAACCAAGCAGAGAAGTGGAGAAAAGAAAGGATTCAATCAAGCAAACGATAAACGCCAAAACTTCAAATTTCATTAAAAAAGCTACAACCAACTACAGAAAGCAAATGAACAGCCGCATCCGGCACCTAGTTTAGTCTTCTCACTAGCGTGGAGCTAAGTGCTGCCACTAGGACGTGGGAGGGAGCCCCCGAGGCCCAAGGGCAGCACTCCGGAGACTCCGGGGCATGTACATCCCAACTCATTATTACGTGAGAGTGTCATGGGCAGAGACCTTCAGAGACACTGGGCCTTGCTATAGCACCCAGGATGCGGCTATGTCTCCCACGTGTCGAGGCATGACTTAGAAGCATAACCGCATTTTGGTTTGATCGCAAGAAGGGTCATCTTCACACAATCTCATGTAAGATGAACAAGGAAGTAAATAGTTGGCCTACTATCGCCACGTCACACAATTATCAAATTATTCATACATTAACCAGAGTACACACAATGGCCGACTACGGACGGATCCAAATGAAAAGAAGACAACCCCCAAAGCTAAGTCCCGATCATCCCTACAGGGCACCACTATTGATCATCTGGAAAAGGAAACATAGTAATGGCAAAGGTCTTCGTCGAACTCCCACTTGAGCTCGGTGGCATCACCTGCATTAGTATCATTGGCACCTGCAACTATGTTTGTAGTATCTGTGAGTCACGAGGACTCAGCAACCTCAAAACCCACGAGGTCAAGACTATTTAAGCTTAAATTTAGGATGTGGTTATCAGGTGGAGTTTCAACAAGCACTAAGCAAATATGGTGGCTAACATACGAGTACAAGAGCAAGATGAGGAACTACGCAACGGACGCAGAGCTAGAAGTGATCCTAAACTACTTACATTCAAACATAACCCCACCGTGTTCTCTGCCCGATCCTTGTCAAAAAGAGACCATAACGGTTACACACGCGGTTGGTGTATTTTAATAGAGTCAAGTGTCAAGTTCTCTACAACTGGATATTAACAAATTCCAATCTGCCAACCGCGAGCATGACTCTCGAAAGTTTAAACCTTGCAGGGGTGTCCCAACTTAGCCCATGACAAGCTCACAATCCACGGAGATAATCCTCCATCGCGGGATACACCGAGTATTCTATCCCAAGGAGATCCCCCAGTGAGTCAGATCTATGTCCAGAGCCGCGCGATCTCTATCTACGGACTCATCCGTCTATGTGAAGTGAACGATAGCCAAAGGGCGACACCGCCGACTACTAGGTAGGTGGCCCAACACTCATGTGGAGCATTGGCCTGTGGGTTGATTAAGAGTCCTCGGGTTAATTACTCCCTATGAAAAAGGTTAATCGTTATTAGGCAAATGGTAAAATCAATGTTGGATATCCTTGGGAAATCTTTACTTTAGGTGAAGAGACAAGGGGGCCCAAAACACACTGACCGTGTTAGGAACGCAAAATTCAAGGAACATAACACCGATATGACGAAAACTAAGGAGGCAAGAGTGGAACATAACATAGATGCATTAATTAAATAAGATATATTGTGATATCCCAACATATCCATGTACCAACATGGTACAACCTGCACTGCACCTGCAACTAGCAACGCTATAAGAGGGGCTGAGCGAAAGCTGTAACATAGCCAAACAACAGTTTGCTAGGAAGGTGGGTTATAGGCTTGACATGGCAATATGGGAGGGTTGAGAAACAAGTGGTAGGTAGCGCGACACAGCGATAGAGCGAACAATTAGCAAGCAAAGATAGAAGTGATATCGGGGGTAGTGATCATCTTGCCTACAAAGTTCTTGGGGTTGTCGGCAGCTTGCTCCTCGTAAACGTACTCGACAAGATCCTCGTTCACGAACTCGTCTCTCGGTTCTACCCAAAGCAAGAACACAATCAACGGAACCACAATCAATCATGGTGCAATGAGCAAGCAACATGATGCAAGATATGATGTGCAACTGGACAAACCAAGCATGCCACTAGATAGGTTGGGAGCTTTCGGTTGAAATCGATATGAAGATCACCGAAAACGGATGCACGCTTTGCAAATGACAAGCAAAACAAGATATGATGCAATATGCTCTTAATAGCAACATAGCACTTAAGATGCATCATGAAAAATATGCTATAGCACTCAAACATAAAAACAAAACACATAGCAGTGAAGTACAGGTGAAGCTCTACAAATCATGAACACTGAGCTAATACTAGAACTCACTAGAAGAAGTCTAAAGCAGCATGGCAAAAATGCAAATGACAACATTTTATTAGACTTAGCAGCAATTCATTGATCATGACAGAAAAACATCAGGTTGCAATGTTTATGCCTAGTAAACTATATGCTATGGAAACCTATTACAATACTCAATAACATGGCATGATAGTACCAAATGCACTTAATAAAACTCCCTTACTAAACTTGTCCCAAAGATCCATAGAAAAGATGGTAGCATCAATGCAAACATGGCAAATGATATGAACATATCTCAGACTTCGAAGAAATCATGGCATGGCATAAACAGATTCATGATAGCAACTTCGCAAGCTTGTGGGACTCATCATAGTGCACTAAATGGCATGAAATAAAATCTAGCATGAAGTAGACATGAAAATAAAGCTATCCATGTGCAAAACAAGCTGATAGCATGTTTGAAATAAACCACACGTAAATGACAAAACAACAACATCATGTAAAATGACATTGTCATGGACTTGCTCAAATACAAAAAAATGCCACCACTGGATTGGTGGGATTTTCTACCCCAAAAACATATATAATATGTCTAGGTTACTGTAGAAAAATCATCACAAATGCTCTAAGAGAAATACTACCCTAAATGGAAATTGACAGAAATGGCAAGTTTCCCTAATAGGAAATGCCCAGATATGGTCTAGCCCGAAATGGAAAGATTCCATATCTAGAAAGGGAATATCCCTGGAATTTAAAATAAAAGAAAAAGAAAAGAAAGGGAGAGGGGATGACAGGTGGGACCTGGTCCCCTCAGAGACTGACGGGTGGGTCCCGCATGGTCCCACACGGTGACCGAGCAGAGGAAACAAGGGAGGGCACCGGCGACGGGCAGAACGCGGCGGAAGGCTTGCCGGAGTTGCTCCGGTGGACAAAAGGAGCGGCATAGACGCGCAACGGGGTCACATGGAGAAACCGCACACCCTCCTGGCAAACATGGCGCCAGAAGACGACAGAAGCGACGCCGACCACGAGGTGACAGAGGCGGAAACTGCGAGCTTGGGCTACTCGCTAGAGAGGGTGGTAGGCGCGGTGGAGGGGCTATGCAGGCTCATAGTACGATGGTGATCATATGGACAGAAGCGACGGGGCGAAGGGGTCGGGACCCTCACCGGAGACGAGGCCCGACAGCGATGAGCATGGGTGGCCATGGCAAACTATAATGGAGCGAACTGATGAGAGGGGAAAGGGGATGGGGAGGTGCCCTATCTCACCACGAACACGATGGGGTGCTCGTCTTAGCGTGATGTGGACGGAGATGACGGTGAGGTCGACCGAACAACCGCGGTGGCCGGAGTCGAAGACGGGGATGAAGACGACACTGCGACGGGTTCCAGCTCCACGTAGTCGACGTGGTGGACGTAGTCGACGACGGGGAAGAAGAAGGAGATGGTTGGCGAGGTGAAGGTCGACGAAGAGCACGCCGGCAACGAGGCCGCGCTCCCAGATGCGCTCGAGCATGGAGGAGAACGGCGGATGTGGTGGCTAATCTCACTTGGCGGCGGCGAATGGGAGAGGGAAACTCTAGATAGGCAGGTGACATGGAGGGGGGTTTAAAAGGGGGCTAGGACGATGGGACGGAGCGGCGACACGCTTGTGATCGCGGTCCCCTTGGCGAGAGCGGGAGGAGAGGGAAAAGGTGGGTGCGGGGGAACAGGGAGACACTGACTAGCGGGGCCAGGCAGGCCACATGGGCGCAAGGCAGAGGGGGTGCGCGGGGCAGGTGAGCGGGGCCGCGGGTGTCGCTGTTGGGCTGGCGTGGAGTGTGGAGGCCCAGCCGGGTTGTGCTGTTGCTAGGCTGCCCACTTATGCTTCTCTTATCTATTCTTTAGACAGAAAATAAAACTAGAAAAGCACAGAGAGCTAGGAGAATAGTTTGAGAGATATAAAAAATACTCTCAACCTCCTGGAATTGTGTAATATTTGAACTAATTGTCCTGGACATTTTTGGAGGTAGAAAAATAAATCAAGTTTGAATAGGATTCAAACTTGAGGTATTTTTAAACCTAACCAAATAAGTTGAAACTTGGCACAGAGGATTAGGACATGGTGCTTGAATATTGGTGAGAACAAGAACATTAATGGGGAAGGGAAAAATGGCACTTGCAGAAATGGAAGAAAAGGAAGGAAGGAGTGATGGTGCAAGAACCACACAAGGAGCATGCAACAAGATATCATGCATGGATATGACAATGCACACAATGATTATGAGAATGCAAAAAAACACAAGCACAAATGCAATATGACAATGTAAGCATGGCAATGCAATGAGATGAATATACACTATATGATGAAGACATGGCAACCAACAATAATGCTAGAAAGAAAACAACAAAATGACCCAAAATGAAGGAGCCCAAAGTGGAATTGATCATGTTCAAAGTTGGGTATATTTCCAAACTGGGAATTTTTGCATCTGGGATGTTACAACTCTCCTCCACTACAAGAGGATCTCGTCCCGAGATATAGGACTGAAAGAACTCCGGATATTCGGAACGGAGGTGATCCTCGCGCTCCCATGTAGCCTCTCGGTCGGAATGGTGAGACCACTTAACTTTCAGGAATTTCATTGAATTGTTGTGCATTTTGCACTCGGTTTCTTCAAGAATGGCGACGGGATGCTCATGATAAGACAAGTCTTCTTAGAGGTCAATCTCTTCAAAGTTGATAGTGCGCACGGGCGTCTTGAAGCACTTGCAAAGCTGTGACACGTGAAAGACATCGTGCACATTTGAGAAGTTGGAAGGGAGCTCAAGTTAATTGGCTGGGATGCCTCTTTTTCCAATGATCCAAAAGGACCCATGTATCTCGAGGAAAGCTTCCATTTGATACCGAAGCATTGAGTGCCTTTCATGGGAGATACTAAGAGCTAGACATGGTCTCCGATCTCGAAAGCCAAGTCCCGATGCATGCTATCATAGTAACTCTTCTGGCGCGACTGCGTGGCTTTGAGATTTTCACGAATGACTTAACACATTTCTTCAGCTTCTATGATCAGGTCATTGCCAAGAAGTTGGCGTTGACCAGTCTCAGACCAATTGAGAGGAAAACGATACTTTGTGCCATAAAGAATTTCAAATGGGGCCTTGCCCAAACTTGCTTGGAAGCTATTGTTGTAGGAGAACTCGGCATATGGGAGGCAATCTTCCCACTTCATACTGAAAGAGATGACACAAACTCTAAGCATGTCTTCGAGGATTTGATTGACTCTCTCGACTTGGCCACTTGTTTGAGGATGGAAAGCCGTGCTGAAGCGAATGTTGGTGCCCATGGCCTTCTGGAAGGAGTCCCAGAACATGGAAGTGAAAATGCTTCCGCGGTCTTAAGAGATCAATTGCGGAATTCTGTGCAATGGGACAATTCTGGAGGTGTATAGCTCTGCCAACAAAGCTGTCGTGATAGATTCTTTGATTGGAAGGAAATGAGCCACTTTTGTAAGCTTATCGATGACAACGAAGATACCGTCATTCCCACGCTTGGACTTTGGAAAGACAGTGACAAAGTCCATTTCGATATGATCAAACTTCCATTCTGAAATAGCAAGAGGTTGGAGGAGACCAGTTGGTGGTTGTTGTTTTGCTTTCACCCTTGGACAAACATCACATTCATTCATGAATTGAGAAATCTCCCGCTTCATTCGAGTCCACCAATGCGATTTCTTGAGGTCATGGTACATCTTCGAACTGGCTGGGTGGATGGAGAGGAGAGAATTGTGCGCTTCGTTCATTCTGACCTTCCTTAGGTCACCTTTTGGAACCACATTCCGGTCCTTGAAGAATAAGGTGTCCTTGTCATCAATGCGATAGCACTTGTATTTGCGTAAGCCCTTGGCAACACCATGTTTCACCTTCTTCACCATGGTATCAAGGAGTTGTGCCTCATGAATTTGATCTTCCAAGGTTGTATTGATTTGAAGGTTGGCAAGAAAACCTTGAGGAACAACTTGAAGGTGAGCTTGCGGAAAGCTTCACAGAGATCGGGTTGGAAGGGCTTCAGAATTAAGCTGTTGTAATAGGCCTTTTTGCTCAAAGCATCTACAATCACATTCGCCTTGCCTGGACTGTATTCAAAGCTTGGATAGTACTCTTGAATCATTTCGACCCAATGAGTTTGCCGAAGGTTGAGGTTGGGTTGAGTGAAGATATATTTGAGGCTCTTGTGATCGGTGAAAATGTCCACTTGCCTTCCCAACAAGAGATATCTCCATGTTATTAATACATGGACAACTGCCGCCAACTCAAGATCGTGAGTGGGGTAGTTCCTTTCTTTCGGCTTCAAATGACGAGAAGTATAGGCCACAACTTTCTTCTCTTGCATTAACACAACACCGAGACCTTGCAACAAGGCATCACAGAAAACTTCGTATGGCTTGGACTCGTCAGGAGGAGTTACGGCACGAGCTGAGACGAGCTTCTCTTTGAGAGTGTTGAAGGCAACGTCACCCTCAGGAGTCCAGGAGTACTTGACATGCTTCTGGAGGAGGGTGGAAAGAGGCTTAGCAATGTTTGAGAAATTTTCGACAAATCTTCGGCAATAGCTTGCAAGCCCAAGGACACTGCGGAGCTGCTTGACATTCTGGGGAGGCTCCTAGTTGAAAATTGCAAAAATCTTCTTCGGATTAACAGAAATGCCCTTGGAGGAGATGATGTGACCATGTTAACGAACTTCATCAAGCCAAAACTCACATTTGGAGAACTTTGCACAGAACTGATACTCTCTGAGCTTGTCGAGCACCAACCGCAAATGTTTGGCATGATCCTTCTTATTTTTGGAGAAAACCAAGATATCGTTGAGATATACCTGGACGAATTCATTGGTGTAGGGGTTGAAGATGAAGTTCATCATGCGAGAGAATGTTGGAGGGGCATTGGCAAGCCCGAAAGACATGACGGTATATTCATAAGAACCAAAGCTTGTTCTGAATGCTGCCTTGGGGATATCTTCTTCATGAATGTGAATCTCATGATAACCCTTACGGAGGTCGTGCTTGGAAAACACCTTTGTAGCTATGAGTTGCTCGAATAGATCAATGATGTTGGGAAGTGGGTACTTGTTCTTGATTGTCTTCTTGTTCAATGGGCGGTAATCGATGCAAAGTCGGTCCGTGCCATCCTTCTTCTGGACAAAAAGAACACCACAACCCCACGGAGATGAACTTGGTCTCAGCAGACCCAGACGCTCTTTTTCATCGAGTTGTTTCTTCAATTATTTCAGCTCTTTTGGCCCAAGCTTGTAGGGGCGCTTGCAAACGGGTTCTGTACCGGGCTCAAGATCAATAACTAACTCGACTGGCCGGTGCGGAGGCATACCCGGAAGATCTTCAGGAAAGACATATTGATACTCACAAACAACTGGAATCTAAGAAATATCCTCTAACTTGCCCTTCTCATTGAGAGAGAACAACAGAATGGTTTCATCACGAGTGGCATAGATGATCACATCCTCAGAAGGGTGCATCAATTTAATCTCCCTGGCAGCACAATCAATAAAGGCCTTCTGCTGAGAAGGCCAATCCATGCCAAGAATGAGATCAATATCGGAATTGCCGAGAACAATTGGGGAAGCCAGGAATTTATAATTACCCATCTCGATATCGACATTCAGAACCATCACAAGAGAGGTCATCACCTCAATCGGGGAAATTACTGATAGAGGCCTTGGATTATTTATGGGGCACAAATCATGCTTCTCAATGAACGACAAGGAAATGAAAGAATGCGATGCACCCGAATCAAACAGTACTTTGGCAGGAATAGAGTTAACTGGGAGGTTACCCATGATCACATTTGAAGAATCATCTACTTGAGCTGCATTCAACATGTTCACCTTGGCAAACTTTGGATTGTGCTTGACAACTGAATTGCTTGCTGTCCTGACCGGAGGAGGAGGCAGAAGGCGCTTCTGAGTGCACTTTTTTGAGTTATGCCCTTTCAAACCACACCCATGACAAGTGACCTCCAAAAGTGGACGGAAATGTGGAGGAGGACCACCTATCCTCGGAGCCTGAGAATTATTCTGATAGCCTGGGTTGGGTGGGTGGGAAGATCCACGGCCACATGACTTCTTCTGCTAGTAGGGCTGATGAAACGGAGGAGGTGGAGCAAGCCAGAACATCTGTTGCTTAGCAGGCACTTGAGAGGAAGAAGATGAGTGAAGTGCATCTATGATTCTCTTCTTTGAAGCCTCACACTTGAGCTGAGCAGCTTCTTGCCTGAGGGCCATGTTGTAGAACTGAACTAACTGAGTAGGCTCAACAAGAACGAGAGCTTTTTTCATCACGAATGTCTTGCCTTGCGAAGTGAGCAAGCTTCTGAAACTGGATGCTGTATTGATACAAGGACATGCTTCCTTCTTTGAGATTGCGGAATTCCTCAAGCTTTCTCTCGACAACACTTGTTGGAATATAATGAGCTCGACAGTCCCGGCAGAAGTCAGTCCAGGTAATCACTCGACCCCCTATGGAATCTTTGTACTGCTGATACCAATCAGCTGCTTGGTCCTTGAACTGAAAAGAAGAAAACTTGACGTCATCCTCAGGACTAACATTGCTTCATTCAAAATGCTTGTTGATGTCCACGAGCCAATCTTCAGTGTCCATGGCCTCGGCACAAGCGCTAAAAGTCTTTGCCTGATTTGCAAGAAACTGGTTGAGGGTAGCAAACTGAGGCTGATTGTTGAATTGCCCTTGACCTTGATTTCTTTGGTTGCCTTGGCCTTGGTTGCGCTCTTGCAAGAACTGCAAAAGCATCTAGGTATTGGTGTTGGTGGCCGCCATCATAGCTTGCCATGCCTCCGGAGGTGGAAGAGGAGGCGGAGATGGATGGTTCGACTGATCTCCATCATTACGTTGCAGATTCAGACGCGTTGGGGGTGCCATCCTGAAGAAGGTGACATCCGTTAGAATCATGATAGTCAAGCTAAATCAATCGATAGATATGTGTAACATATAGTCTTCATGATAAGCATCCAAACAAAGATGTAATGAACACATTCCAAAGTTAACATTACACGACCATTAGGGTGAGAAGCCACTGAGACAAAGGTTGATGAATGCAACAACAAGGTACGATTGGAACAAATAAATGGTAAGGATCACCCAATCCCATTCAAATTATCTGCTGGAAGAATAACTAAGAGCTACTTGAATACCCACCTATTAACTCCCGAAACTTTCTGGTTATGCAATCTGGTGTTGGGGATACAGGGAGGGACAATATATATCACACAACTAACAAGCCCTACACTCCAACTATATCTATCTATCAACACAAAACCAAGAAAACTCTGGAAATCATGTACCTCGACCTTCGAAAAGCATCAGTTGTACTAGCTGTGGCAATACTCCTAAACTCCCTTCCCAGTACTGGGTGGCGTCGAGGTTATCTCACCACTGACTTCACAAAAGAGATTTTCGATGTCGGCGAGCTCAGGTATTCCAGAACTACAACGATAAAATTGTGACGGCAACACCTCGGAGCTCAACTCCCTGGGACACTGCCACAACCCCTAAATGTCAGGAGGCACCAAGAACAATGTTCTCATCACAACAATGTCGGAACGATCCCAAGATACCCGCGTGATCCTATTTTTTCGTGAAAATAAGGAGAGGAAAGTTAAAACATCTACGGCAGGAGTCCTCACCAAAGCGATGAAGGGGGTGAAGAGTAAAAAGAATCCTACCCTCTGATATATATATATTCCTAAGACTCAAAATAGTTTTGTTCTAGACTCAACAACGTCAGCGGTTCAATCAAGCAGGGGGCGCCTAAGTCGGGATGGCTCTGATACCAACTTGTAACGCCCAAGATGTGGCTATATCTCCCATGTGTTGAGGCATGACTCAGAGGCATAACCGCACTTTGGTATGATCGCGAGAAGGGTCATCTTCACACAATCCCATGTAAATATACAAGGAAGTAAATAGCTTGGTTACAATCCCCACGTCACACAATGATCAAATTATACATACATCAATCAGAGTATACAAAAGGTCCGACTAAGAACGAATCCAAATGAAAAGAACACAACCCCCAAAGCTAAGTCCCGGTCGTCCCAACTAGGCACCACTACTGATTATCCGAAAAGGAAACATAGTGACCGGCAAGGTACTTGTAGAACTCCCACATGAGCTCAGTGGCATCACCTGCATTGGTATCATCGGTACCTTGAACTGTGTTTGGACTATCTGTGAGTCACGAGGACTCAACAATCTCAAAACCTGCGAGATCAAGACTATTTAAGATTAAAGGTAAGATGTAGTTATCAGGTGGAGTTGCAGCAAGCACTAAGAAAATATGGTGGCTAACATACGAGTACAAGAGTAAGATGAGAAACTACGCAACGGATGCAGAGCTAGAAGTGATCAAGAAGTGATCCTGAACTACCTACTTTCAAACATAACCCCACCGTGTTCTCTTCCCGAACCTTGTCGAAAAGAGACCATCACAGTTACACACGCGGTTAGTGTATTTTAATTGAGTCAAGTGTCAAGTTCTCTACAATTGGATATTAACAAATTCCCATCTGCCACATAAATGCGGGTGTCGGTGTCAAAACCGGCGGATCTCGGGTAGGGGGTCCCGAACTGTGCGTCTAGGCAGATGGTAACAGGAGGCAGGGGACACGATGTTTACCCAGGTTCGGGCCCTCTTGATGGAGGTAATACCCTATGTCCTGCTTGATTGTTCTTGATAATATGAGTAGTACAAGAGTTGATCTACCATGAGATCGAAGAGGCTAAACCCTAGAAGCTAGCCTATGGTATGATTGTTGTTGGTCCTACGGACTAAACCCTCCAGTTTATATAGGCACCGGAGGGGGCTAGGTTTACACAGAGTCGGTTACAAGGATGGAAATCTAGATATCTGTATTGCCAAGCTTGCCTTCCACGCCAAGGAGAGTCCCATCCGGACACGGGACGAAGTCTTCAATCTTGTATCTTCGTAGTACAACAGTCCGGCCAAAGGATATAATCCGGCTGTCCGGATACCCCCTAATCTAGGACTCCCTCAGTAGCCCCCGAACCACGCTTCAATGGCAATGAGTCCGGCGCGCAGATTGTCTTCAGCATTGCAAGGCGGGTTCTTCTTCAAACTCTGAGTAACGGTTAAATAGTGTTCAGCTTCTCGTAAATGTTGCGCTTCTTGGCTTCTGCGTCCAATAATGGCCATCTTCCACGTGTCAAGCGAATGTGAGGAGCCAGGGTGTTTTTAAATTTATCACCCCATCTATGCGAATGAACTTTCTATTAAAGGGACGAGGATCCTTAGATCCAAACCACACCATCCTCCCTCAGCGAGCATTCATTGGAGTGCGCCCGAAAAAATCCATCCCAACATGGCCGGCCAACGCAGCTCCTCCTCTCGCTCCCGCAGCCCCAAGCCCAGAGACTGGGAGAAGAGTTCCGTCTTGCACATCCAATTAGTGAAGCTACGGTCCCAGGAATTCCTCCCTCCAGCGTATATGGTCCCGGTTCGAGCCGGGCTCGCCACCTATAATGGCGGGGAGCAAGCGGAGAGCTTTCCCAACCCCTTTAAGGGAGAGCGGGTATGCCTTGTCCCTTATTTGCTAAGAGGACTTGGATTTCCAATCCATCCATTTCTCCAAGGGCTCCTGGAGTTCTACGGTCTCCAGTTGCACAACCTCACCCCTGCCTCCATACTGCACATCGCTGGTTACATAGTCCTTTGTGAGCAGTTTCTGGGTTGCGAAGCTCATTTCGCACTGTGGAAGAAGTTGTTCTGCCTTGTGCCCCATACACAGAGGGGATCAATATATCAAGTGGGCGGAGCCAAAGTATGGCGCATCGCCGGGACCGGATACCTATCCGGTACCCCAAAGAAGACATCCAAGGACTGGCCTTCAAAGTGGTTTTATATGGAGGATGTTCCCCTCCCGGATCCTATCCGGATTGGTCTTCCTGTGTTCGACAATGCCCCTTTGAAGAAACGCCTAAGCTGGCGCCCACGGAGCCCACAGGAGGAAGATGATAGAGATGTATTTTATCTGATGGGCCGGATAAAGTTTCTGGCCAAATCGGGACTGACCATAACCGAGGTTATGGCAATATGCATTATGCGGGGGGTGTAGCCACTTCAATATCGAGGCCACCCAATGTGGCACTTCAACAGGGAAGATGAACCCACTCGCTGTGGGCGCAAGGGACCAGACTCAGTTGCTGCTCTAGCAAAAATTCTATTCGATATGTATAAGGGGGAAGAAGAGGAGTTCCTCCGCATCAAGCCAGGGGATGGATTCTCCATGAACAACCCTCGAAACTGGGTGAGCTTCCTCTCTTTTTACTTCCATCCTACCCTTGTTTTCGTGATAAATATTTACCTTGCCATTTCATCGCAGGAACTACGTAAGGCGGTAGGGGAGATCAATAGCCCACCTCCACAACCAGAGGATCATGAGCGGGTCCTCAACCCCGGCCTGAAAGAGGATCCGGACATATTCATGGAGCTAATTGATAGGATTTTCTATCAGCTAAGCTGTGATGATGCCATGGTGGCCATTATAGCCGACTACCCTGGGCTACTGTAACACCCCGGATGTAACTATCCCAATTTGTACTCCAACTCTTGCCGTTTCCGGCTTTAAGTTATTTTATTTTCTCAGGTTCGGGTTTTTTTCTCCGTGTGTTGTTTGTCGTTGTCATGCATCTCATATCATGTCATCATCTGCATTGCATTTGCATACGTGTTCGTCTCATGCACTCGAGCATTTTCCCCGTTGTCCGTTTTGCATTCCGGCGCTTCGTTCTCCTCCGGTGGTCATTTCTACCTTTCTTTCATGTGTGGGGATTAAACATTTCCGGATTGGACCGAGACTTGCCAAGCGGCCTTGGTTTACTACCGGTAGACCGCCTGTCAAGTTTCGTATCATTTGGACTTCGTTTGATACTCCAACGGTTAACCGAGGGACCGAAAAGGCCTCGTGTGTGTTGCAGACCAACACCCCTCCAATTTGGCCCAAAACCCACCAAAAACCTCTCCATCATCTAGAGCGTTCGATCACGATCGCGTGGCCGAAAACCGCACCTCATTTGGACTCTCCTAGCTCCCTCTACCTATAAATATAGCCTCCTCCCCGAAAATCCGGATCTCCCACGTCTGAAACCCTAAAAATCGTCTCCGCGCCGGCCAGACACGTCCGCCCTGGCCGGACACATCGCCGCCACCCACTCTGTGCCTGCCACGTCACCGCCGCCACCCGCGCGCCGCCGCGGCCCGGAGGGCCCAGATCTGGCCCCCGCGGCCCAGATTCGGGCACCGCGCGCCTCGCCGCCGGTTTACTGCTTCCCCGTGCCTCCTCGCCGCCGCCGCCTTCGTTCGCCGTGCCGCCGCCTACCTCCCTCGTCGGCGGGCGCCGCCACCTCACCTCCGCGGTCAGCCGCTCCGCCACCGCGCAGCCCGAGCCACGCCGCCCGCGCCTCCGCCGCCCGGCCCTACCTCAACTCTGGCCGGCCTCCTCCTCTCCAGCGAGTTCTCCGGCGTCTACAGTAACTCCGGCGTGCCTCGATCCGCGCGCTAGATCTGGATCTGAGGAGACTCTCGGTTGACTTGTGTTCCTAACCCTAGTCCAAGTGCTCATGTTCATAACATCGTATCTTTGCATCCGTAGCTCCGTTTTGGGCATATAGCATATCAAAATGTTCATCTTAGAGAGTACATCATTTCATTCCATTGCATCATTTTATTTTGAGTTCTTCTTGATGCCCGAAATGCTGTTAGAAGAGGGCTACTTGAGTTTCTTGTCAGATCTGCTACTCCATTTAGACATTTTTCATTTTTGCCATGATTATTATGTGCATGATATGCCCATGAGTTCTACATATGTTTTGTTAAGGGTTTTGTCATCTTTCCAGAGGTGCAACCCATGTATTTTTGTGATGTGTGTGGTGACTAGCACAAGCTTGCAAAGTGGTGCACTTGGTAATTCTGATTTTAGGGACTTAGCATTTCCACTAAGTCCTCGAGCTGTTTATCTCATATGGCCATAAGTTCTTGTTGTTTCCTAGTGATCCGTGCCTCTTTTGAGCATGATCAGTAAGGATGTTTTGTTAATCTTGTAGTGCTCTATCCATCCATGCCTTTTTTGCAATTATGGAGCAACCTAGCTTGAGTCAATCGAGCTCTACTTTTGCTACTTTGTGAATCTGGGTAGATTGTCAACTTGTTTGCAATTTTGCCGATGATGTTGTAGTTGACCCGTGCATGCTATGCTATTGTTCTTGCCATGTCTAGTTTGTATTTTGTGTATTCTTGATGGGTGTATGCTTATCTTGTCATGAATTGCTCCGTAGTGAGTGCATCGAGCTCGTAAACATGCCTACTTGAGATCTGTTTCAGCATGCTCCAGTTTTCCTTAAGTGTGTGATGTGATTATGTTTTTGCCATGTTCACATGCTTGAAATTGTATTTTCTGATCCCTTTTGGCTCAAGGTCATTAAGGGACTTTTCTTAAGCTCTTTGAGTAGATCCATGCCATGCGTTACCTTGCCATGTTCAGGTCTTGTAGCATGTAGTTTTGTTGCTCCGAAGAGTGCTATCTGATCTGAAATTCCAGACAAGTCTGGGATCTGTTTGTCATATGCATTTTTGCCATGCTTGTTTGAACCTGTTACTGGATGAATTGGTCGTAGCTTAGTGCTAGACTTTTATTAAGCGTCATGAATGCATCCCTGCCATGTATTTTGGTTCAAGCGATTTCATCTCATCTTTCCAGTGGCACACTTGGATTTCCAAGTCAAGGACAGGTTCATGCATCCCTTGTCAAATCTTGCATATGCATCCCGCATCGCATCCCACATAGCATATCATCATTGCATCATATTGTTTGATCCTTGCACGTGGTTGATTGTGTCCTTGTTGCTTCTTTGTCTTGTTTGGGTAGAGCCGGGAGATGAGTTCGCTAACGAGGAGCCCGTTGAGTTTGCTTTCGAGGATCCAGTCAACTCTGACAACTGTGCAGGCAAGATGATCATACCCTCAAAATCACTACTATCTTTGCTATGCTAGATTGCTCGCTCTTTTGCTATGCCAATGCTATGATGCCTACCACTTGCTTTCAAGCCTCCCAAATTGCCATGTCAAACCTCTAACCAACCATGTCCTAGCAAACAGTTGATTGGCTATGTTACCGCTTTGCTCAGCCCCACTTAGAGCATTGCTAGTTGCAGGTGAAGATTGGAGGCCGTTCCTTGTTGGAACATTTATTTACTTGCTGGGATATCATTATATTATCTTGTTATCTTAATGCATCTATATACTTGGTAAAGGGTGGAAGGCTCGGCCTCTCGCCTAGTGTTTTGTTCCACTCTTGCCGCCCTAGTTTCCGTCATATCGGTGTTATGTTCCCGGATTTTGCGTTCCTTACACGGTTGGGTTATAATGGGAACCCCTTGATAGTTCGCCTTGATTAAAGCTTTTCCAGCAATGCCCAACCTTGGTTTTACCATTTGCCACCTAGCCTCTTTTCCTTGGGTTTCCGGAGCTCGAGGATCATCTTATTTTAACCCCCCCCCCCCGGGGCCAGTGCTCCTCTAAGTGTTGGTCCAAACTAGAGTCCTGTGCAGCACCCCCTCTTGGAAACTCGAGATTTGGTTTTAGTTGTATAGAGCGCTCATCTGAGTGTGCCCTGAGAACGAGATATGTGCAGATCCTATCGGGATTTGTCGGCACATTCGGGCGGTGTTGCTGGATTTTTTTTAACCTGTCGAAGTGTCTTGAAGAACCGAGATACCGAGTCTGATCGGAACGTCTTGGGAGGAGGTCTATTCCTTCGTTGACCAGGAGAGCTTGTCATGGGCTAAGTTGGGACCCCCTGCAGGGATTTGAACTTTCGAAAGCCATGCCTGCGGTTATGGGTAGATGGGAATTTGTTAATGTCCGGTTGTAGATAACATGAACCTTAATTTAATTAAAATGAATCAACTGAGTGTGTTACCGTGATGGCCTCTTCTCAGCGGAGTCCAGGAAGCGGACACGGTGTTGGAGTAATGCTTGCGCAGGTCGTTCTCTAGTTTCTCGCTCGTGCTTTGCCTCCTCTTCTCGCTCTCTTTTGCGAATAAGTTAGCCACCATATTTTGCTAGTCGCTTGCTGCAGCTCCACATATATATTTACCTTGCCTTTTCTATTAGCTTAAATAGTCTTGATCGCGAGGGTGCGAGATTGCTGAGTCCTTGTGGCTCACAGATTACTATAACACCAGATGCAGGGCCTGATGATTCCGCTCCAGGAGACGCACTTGAGCTCAAGTGGGAGTTCGACGAAGACTCTCAACGTTACTATGTTTCCTTTCCTGATGATCAGTAGTGGTGCCCAGTTGGGGGTGATCGGGACCGTGTCGCATGTTGGGTTATCTTTTATTTTGGCGCCGTAGACGGGCCATGAGTGTTTGGTTGATGTAATGTTATTTATGTACTTGATTGACGTGAGAAGTGTAAGCCAACTATGTTATCTCCCCTTTTATTATCATATTACATGGGATGTTGTGAAGATTGCCTAACTTGCGACATATGCCTTCAATGCGATTATGCCTCTAAGTCGTGCCTCGACACGTGGGAGATATAGTCACATCGAGGGTGTTACAAGTTGGTAATCAGAGCCTTCCCCGACCTTAGGAGCCCCATTTCTTGATCGTTATTAGCGGTCGAGTTGTGTCTAGAAAAATGCTTTGAGTCATTTAGGAATTATATATCAAAGAGTTTAGGAATTCTTTTTACTTCCCAGTCTCCTCATCGCTCTGGTAAGGCATCCTGACGTAGAGTTTTGACTCTTCTCTTCTCAAATTTCACTAATTTTTTTTTAGGATCACGCGGGTATCTTGGAATCGTTCCGATTGTTTTATGATGAGAACATTGTATTGGTGCCTACTGTCAGGGGTTCTGTGGAAGTGTCCCGGGGAGTTGAGCTCTGAGGTGTTGTCGTCATAATTTTATCGTTGCAATTCTGGAATACATGAGTTTAGTACGCCGACATCGAAAATCTCTTTTATGCAGTTCGTTGGTGAGATAACCTTGACGCCACCCAGTACTGGGGCGGGAGTTCGGGAGTATCGCCATAACTTGTATAACGGATGCTTTTCGAAGGTTGAGGTAGGTGGTTTCCAAAGTGTTTCTCGGTTATGTGTTGAAGGATGGATACAGCTGGATGTAGGATTTGCTAGATTTGGGTGAGATATTATGCTTCCCCTGTATCCCCAACACCTGATTGCATAACCGGAAAGGTTCGGGAGTTTCATAGGTGGGAATTCTAGTAGCTCTAGTTCTTCTTCCACGGATATTGGTTTGAGATTGGGATTTCTTACTGATTATTCGTTCTTGATTCGTACCTTGTTGATTTATTTCTCAATTTATGGATACGTGACCATGTCAAGAGGATTGCATTCGTTCATTTTGTTCGGATGTGAAGACTATATTGTTGCAATTTTCATTCCGTTGGATTCAGCTTCAATATTTGTCTATCAATGTGCTAATGGATGTCAACCTCTTCAGCATGGCTCCTCCAACGCGCACGACTTTGAATCCTGATCCGCCACCACCTCCACCTCCTTCGGAGGCATGGCAAGCTGTGATGGCCGCAACCAATGCAAACACACAGTTGATCATGCAAATTCTTCAAGAGCGCAATCAAGGCAACCAAGGTAACCAAGGCAACAATCAGAATCACTTTGCTTCACTCAACCAGTTCCTTGCTAACGAGCCAAAGACTTTCAGCAATTGTGTTGAGGCAACCGATGCTGACGATTGGCTTGTGGATCTGTGCAAGCATTTCGAGTGCAGTAACGTCAGGCCTGAGGACTTTGTTAAGTTCACTTCCTTCCAACTCAAAGATCAAGCTGCAGAATGGTTCCAGCAGTACAAGGATTCCAGAGGTGGACGTGTTATCACCTGGGATGAATTTCGTCAAGATTTCCGAGCTCACCATATCCCTCAGAGCGTGGTTGAAAGCAAGCGTGAGGAATTCCGCAACCTGAAGCAAGGCTCTTTGTCTATCTATGACTACAACAAGTTGTTTCAGAAGCTCACCCGCTTTGCCAAGGAGGACGTCCCTGATGAGAAGAGCATGATATACCAATTCAGGGGTGGTCTCAGAGAAGAACTTCAGCTAGCTCTTGTTCTCTTCGAGCCCTTGAGATACGATGAGTTCTACAACATGGCACTGAAGCAAGAGGCTTCTCAATTGAGGTGTGATGCTTCCAAGAAGCGAGTCAGAGATGCTACTCCTTCTTCCTCTACTCAAGTGGCCAAGCAGCAGAAGTATTGGCTTCCTCCTCCTCCGTTCCGTCAGCCGTATCAGAAGAAGAGCAAAGTTGGCAGTGGTTCTTCCCACCCACCCAAGCCTAGCTTTCAGAACAAGACTTCGTCTCAAGCTCCAAAATCGAGTGCTCCGTATCACCGTCCACTTTCAGAGGTCACGTGCAACAAGTGCCAACAGAAGGGTCACTATGCCACAAGTGTTTCAACCAGAGGCGTCTTCCTCCTCCTCCTCCTATCAGATCGGCAAGTACAGCTGTGGTCAAGCATAACCCCAAGCACGCCAAGGTCAATTTGATGAATGCAGCTCAGGCAGAGGATTCGTCAGATGTCATCATGGGTAACCTTCCAGTTAACGATATTCCTGCAAAACTTCTTTTTGACACTGGTGCATCGCATTATTTCATTTCCAAACCTTTTGCATCAACGTATGAGTGCGATTATCAGTATCTGCAAAGTTCCTTGCAAATTTTGTCACCGGGCAAGCAGATGACAGCTAACACATGCGTCCCGGAGGTTACTATCACCTTGGGCGACTACAAGTTCCTTTCTTCCCCAATTGTTCTTGGTAACTCGGATATTGATCTTATTCTCGGTATGGATTGGCTTTCTAAGCACAAGGCACATCTTGATTGTGCTGCCAGACAGATTCAGTTGACTCATTCGTCTGAGGATGTAATTGTCTTTGCCGCTCGGGATAATAGCATCCGTCTGTTTTCTCTCAATGAGAAGGGTGAACTCGATGCCATCTCGCAGATTCCAGTCGTTTTTGAATATCAAGACGTCTTTCCAAAGGAGCTTCCAGGAATGCCTCCGCACCGGCCAGTTGAATTCGTTATTGATCTTGAGCCCAGCATGGAACCTGTGTGCAAACGTCCTTACAAGCTCGGACCTGAAGAGTTGAAGGAGCTGAAGAAGCAACTCGATATTTAAGAGAAAATGGGTCTCATCCGGCCTAGTTCTTCTCCGTGGGGTTGTGGTGTTCTTTTTGTGAATAAGAAGGATGGAATGGACCGACTTCGTGTTGATTACCGTCCATTGAACAAGAAGACCATCAAGAACAAATACCCACTTCCCAACATCAATGAGCTGTTCGAACAACTCAAAGGTGCCCAAGTATTCTCCAAGCTTGATCTCCGTATGGGTTATCATCAGATTAGAATCCGTGAGCAAGATATTCCCAAGACGGCTTTCAGGATAAGCTATGGTTCATATGAATACACTGTCATGTCTTTTGGCCTCGTCAACGCTCCTCCGACTTTCTCTCGCATGATGAACTTCATCTTCAACGCCTACACCAATGACTTCGTTTTGGTCTATCTCGACGACATTCTAGTTTTCTCGAAGAACAAGGAAGATCATGCCAAGCACTTGCGTTTGGTACTCGATAAGTTGAGGGAACATCAGTTCTACGCCAAGTTCTCCAAGTGCGAATTTTGGCTCGATGAGGTTCTTTATCTTGGTCATATCATCTCTGCCAAGGGCATTGCCGTGAATCCTGAGAAGGTGTATGCAATTGTGAATTGGGAACCTCCTCAGAACGTGAAGCAACTCCGTAGCTTCCTCGGTCTCGCAAGCTACTGCCAAAGATTCGGTGAAAACTTTTCTAAGATCGCGAAGCCTCTCTCTAATCTTCTCCAGAAGCACGTCAAGTACGTTTCGTATCCGGAGTGTGACATTGCATTCAACACTTTGAAAGAGAAATTGATCACCGCTCCAGTTCTGACTCCGCCTGATTAATCCAAGCCGTACGAGGTATTTTGTGATGCCTCTCTCCAAGGTCTTCGTGCAGTATTGATGCAAGAGAAGCAAGTTGTTGCTTATACCTCTCGCCAATTGAAGCCCAATGAGAAGAACTACCCCACTCATGATCTCGAGTTGGCGGCAGTTGTGCATGCTCTTTTGACTTGGAGACATCTATTATTGGGAAGAAAAGTGGACATTTTCACTGATCACAAGAGTGTCAAGTACATCTTCACTCAGCCTAATCTCAACCTCAGGCAAACTCGATGGGTCGAAATGATTCAAGAGTATAATCCGAGTATCGAGTAGACTCCAGGCAAGGTCAATGGGATTGCTGACGCATTGAGCAGGAAAGCTTACTGCAACAGTCTGATTCTCAAGCCTTATCAACCCGAGCTTTGTGAAGCTTTCCGCAAACTTAATTTGCAAGTTGTTCCTCAAGGTTTCCTCGCCAACCTTCAAGTCTCTCCTACCTTGGAAGAACAGATTCGCCAAGCCCAGCTTCTTGATGCTATGGTGCAAAAGGTGAAGATTGGGATTACCAAGAGTCAACCCAAGTACAAGTGCTACCGCCTTAATGACAAGGATACTCTCTTCTTCGAGGATCGTATTGTCGTGCCTAAAGGTGACCTTCGTAAAGTGATCATGAACGAGGCTCACAATTCTCTCCTCTCCATCCACCCTGGGAGCACATAGATGTATCAGGACCTTAAGCAGTCTTATTGGTGGACTCGAATGAAGCGGGAGATTGCTCAATTCGTGAATGAATGTGATGTCTGCAGAAGAGTGAAGGCAGAACACCAAAGGCCAGCAGGTCTCCTCCAACCTTTGCCATTCCAGAATGGAAGTTTGACCACATTGAGATGGACTTTGTGACTGGGTTTCCAAAGTCCAAGCGTGGCAATGATGTTATATTCGTTGTCATCGACAAACTCACTAAAGTGGCTCACTTTCTGCCTATCAAAGAGTCGAACCCTGCAACTCAATTGGCGGAACTCTATACCTCTCGGATTGTCTCTCTGCACGGTATTCCTCAAGTCATCTCTTCAGACCGTGGTAGCATCTTTACCTCAAAGTTTTGGGATTCTTTTCAGAAGGCCATGGGCACCAACATCCGCTTTAGCACAGCTTTCCATCCCCAAACTAGCTGTCAAGTCGAGCGTGTCAACCAGATTCTTGAAGATATGCTCAGGGCTTGTGTGATCTCCTTCAGCATGAAGTGGGAGGATTGTCTTCCTTATGCTGAATTCTCCTACAACAACAGTTTTCAAGCAAGTTCGGGCAAGGCCCCATTTGAAATTCTGTATGGCAGGAAGTGTCGTACCCCTCTCAACTGGTCTGAAACCGGTGAACGTCAGCTTTTGGGTAATGACTTAATCACAGAGGCAGAGGAAATGTGCAAAGTCATTCGTGATAACCTCAAACCAGCCCAATCCCGTCAGAAGACCTACTATGATAGTAAGCACCGTGATTTGGCTTTCGAGATCGGAGATCATGTTTACCTCCGCGTCTCTCCTATGAAAGGTACTCGTCGCTTCGGTATCAAAGGGAAGCTTGCCCCCAGATATGTGGGACCTTTCAAGATTGTCAACAAGAGAGGTGACCTCGCCTATCAACTCGAGCTTCCTTCAAACTTTGCTAATGTGCATGACATGTTCCATGTCTCTCAGCTTCGAAAGTGCTTCAAGACGCCTGACAACACTGTCATCTTCGAAGACATTGAGCTCCAAGAAGATCTCTCTTATCGTGAGCACCCAGTTGCTATTCTTGATGAGACTGAACGCAAGACTCGCAACAAGTCAATCAAATTTCTCAAAGTCAAGTGGTCACACCATTCCGACCATGAAGCTACCTGGGAACGCGAGGATCACCTCCGTTCTGAGTACCCGGCGTTCTTTCAGTCCTATATCTTGGGACGAGATCCTTTCATAGTGGTGGAGTGTTGTAACACCCCGGATGTAACTTTCCCAATTTGTACTCCAACTCTTGCCGTTTCCAGCTTTAAGTTATTTTATTTTCTCGGGTTCGGGTTTTTGTCTCCGTGTGTTGTTTGTCGTTGTCATGCATCTCATATCATGTCATCATGTGCATTGCATTTGCATACGTGTTCGTCTCATGCATTCGAGCATTTTCCCCGTTGTCCGTTTTGCATTCCGGCGCTTCGTTCTCCTCCGGTGGTAATTTCTACCTTTCTTTCATGTGTGGGGATTAAACATTTCTGGATTGGACCGAGACTTGCCAAGCGGCCTTGGTTTACTACTGGTAGACCGCCTGTCAAGTTTGGTATCATTTGGACTTCGTTTGATACTCCAACGGTTAACCGAGGGACCGAAAAGGCCTCGTGTGTGTTGCAGCCCAACACCCCTCCAATTTGGCCCAAAACCCACCAAAAACCTCTCCATCATCTAGAGCGTTCGATCATGATCGCGTTGCCGAAAACCGCACCTCATTTGGACTCTCCTAGCTCCCTCTACCTATAAATATAGCCTCCTCCCCGAAAATCCGGATCCCCCTCGTCTGAAACCCTAAAAATCATCTCCGCGCCGGCCGGACACGTCCGCCCTGGCTGGACACATCGCCGCCGCCCACTCCGCGCCTGCCACGTCACCGCCGCCACTCACGCGCCGCCGCGGCCCGGAGGGCCCAGATCCGGCCCCCGCGGCCCAGATACGGGCGCCGCGCGCCTCCCCGCCGGCTTGCTGCTTCCCCGCGCCTCCTCG
>NC_041382.1:259045435-259154955 GCF_002162155.2 Triticum dicoccoides
CGCGCCGGCCAAGCCCCGCCGCCCGCGCCTCCGCCGCCCGGCCACGCCGGCCGCCTCCGCCGCCCTGCCCTACCTCGACTCTGGCCGGCCTCCTCCTCTCCGGCGAGTTCTTCGGCGTCTACATTAACTCCGGTGTGCCTCAAACCGCGCGCTGGATCTGGATCTGAGGAGACTCTCGGTTGACTTTTGTTCCTAACCCTAGTCCAAGTGCTCATGTTCTTAACATCGTATCTTTGCATCCGTAGCTCCATTTTGGGCATATAGCATATCAAAATGTTCATCTCAGAGAGTACATCATTTCATTCCATTGCATCATTTTCTTTTGAGTTCGTCTTGATGCCCAAAATACTGTTAGAAGAGGGATACTTGAGTTTATTGTCAGATCTGCTACTCCATTTAGACATTTGTCATTTTTGCCATGATTATTGTGTGCATGATATGCCCATGAGTTCTACATATGTTTTGTTAAGGGTTTTGTCATCTTTCCAGAGGTGCAACCCATGTATTTTTGTGATGTGCGTGGTGACTAGCACAAGCTTGCAAAGTGGTGCACTTGGTAATTCTGATTTCAGGGACTTAGCATTTCCAAGTGATCTATGCCCCTTGAGCTGTTTATCTCATATGGCCATATGTTCTTGTTGTTTCCAAGTGATCCATGCCCCTTTTGAGGATGATCAGTACGGATATTTTGTTAATCTTGTAGTGCTCTATCAATCCATGCCTTTTTTTCAATTATGGAGCACCCTAGCTTGAGTCAATCGAGCTATACTTTTGCTACTTTGTGAATCTGGGCAGATTGTCAACTTGTTTGCAATTTTGCCGATGATGTTGTAGTTGACCCGTGCATGCTATGCTATTGTTCTTGCCATGTCTAGTTTGTATTTTGTGTATTCTTGATGGGTGTATGCTTATATTGTCATGACTTGCTCCGTAGTGAGTGCATCGAGCTCGTAAACATGCCTACTTGAGATCTGTTTCAGCATGCTCCAGTTTTCACCAAGTCTGTGATCTGATTATGTTTTTGTCATGTTCACATGCTTGCAATTGTATTTTCTGATCCATTTTGGCTCAAGGTCATTAAGGGACTTTTGTTAAGCTCTTTGAGTAGCTCCATGCCATGCTTTACTTTGCCATGTTCAGGTCCTGTATCATGTAGTTTTGTTGCTCCGAAGAGTGCTATCTGATCTGAAATTCCAGACAAGTGTTAATTTCACCAAGTCTGAGATCTGTTTGTCATATGCATTTTTGCCATGCTTATTTGAACCTGTTACTGGATGAATTGGCCGTAGCTCTGTGCTAGACTTTTGTTAAGCATCATGAATGCATCCCTGCCATGTATTTTGTTGCCATGTTTGGGTGCTGTAGCATGTTCATCTCGTTGCATTTAGGTGGCTACTTGCTGTTAATCGCAGACCGGTGTCATATTTGATTCGCTTGCCACTTCCAAACCGTAACTCCGATTCCGGCGTTCTTTATATTGTTTTCAAGCGATTTCATCTCATCTTTCCAGTGGCCCACTTGGATTTCCATGTTGAGGCCAGGTTCATGCATCCCTTGTCAAATCTTGCA
Source organism: Triticum dicoccoides (assembly GCF_002162155.2). Classification (NCBI taxonomy): domain Eukaryota; kingdom Viridiplantae; phylum Streptophyta; class Magnoliopsida; order Poales; family Poaceae; genus Triticum; species Triticum dicoccoides. Next base: position 259,047,005 of record NC_041382.1, read on the forward strand.
TATGCATCCCGCATCGCATCCCACATAGCATATCATCATTGCACCATATTGTTTGATCCTTGCACGTGGTTGATTGTGTCCTTGTTGCTTCTTTGTCTTGTTTGGGTAGAGTCGGGAGACGAGTTCGCTAACGAGGATCCCGTTGAGTTTGCTTTCGAGGATCCAGTCAACTCTGACAACTGTGCAGGCAAGATGATCATACCCTCGAAATCACTACTATCCTTGCTATGCTAGATTGCTCGCTCTTTTGCTATGCCAGTGCTATGATGCCTACCACTTGCTTTCAATCCTCCCAAATTGCCATGTCAAACCTCTAACCTACCATGTCCAAGCAAACAGTTGATTGGCTATGTTACCGCTTTGCTCAGCCCCTCTTATAGCGTTGCTAGTTGCAGGTGAAGATTGGAGGCCGTTCCTTGTTGGAACATTTATTTACTTGCTGGGATATCATTATATTATCTTGTTATCTTAATGCGTCTATATACTTGGTAAAGGGTGGAAGGCTCGACCTCTCGCCTAGTGTTCTGTTCCACTCTTGCCGCCCTAGTTTCCGTCATATCGGTGTTATGTTCCCGGATTTTGCGTTCCTTATGCGGTTGGGTTATAATGGGAACCCCTTGATAGTTCGCCTTGATTAATGATTTTCCAGCAATGCCCAAACTTGGTTTTACCATTTGCCACCTAGCCTCTTTTCCTTGGGTTTCCGGAGCCCGAGGGTTGTCTTATTTTATACCCCCCCCCCGGGCCAGTTCTCCTCTGAGTGTTGGTCCAAACTAGAGTCCTGTGCAGCGCCCCCTCGGGGAAACTCGAGGTTTGGTTTTAGTTGTATGGATCGCCCCGGATATGAGTTTCCTAATATGTAATCCAACTCTTGCCGTTTCCGGCGTTAAGTTATTTTATTTTCTCGGGTTCGGGTTTTTGTCTCCGTGTGTTGTTGTTCTTGTCATGCATCTCATATCATATCATCATGTGCATTGCATCTGCATACGTGTTCATCTCATGCATTCGAGCATTTTCCCCGTTGTCCGTTTTGCATTCCTGTGCACCATTCTCCTCCGGTGGTCATTTCTACCTTTCTTTCGTGTGTGGGGATTAAAGATTTCCGGATTGGACCGAGTCTTACCAAGCGGCCTTGGTTTACTACCAGTAGACCGTCTGTCAAGTTTCATACCATTTGGACTTCGTTTGATGCTCCAATGGTTAACCGAGGGACCGAGAAGGCCTCGTGTGTGTTGCAGCCCAACACCCCTCCATTTTGGCCCAAAACCCACCTAAACCCTCTGCATCATCTAGAGAGTTCGATCACGATCGCATGGCCGAAAACCACACCTCTTCTGGACACTCCTAGCTCCCTCTATGCCTATAAATAGACCCCTCCTCGAAATCCCGGATCCCCTCTTCCAAACCCTAGCCCCGCTCCATCCGCGCGGCCGGACAACGTCCGCCCGCCGCCGGGCATCCCGCCGCCACCAACCCGTCGTCGCCACGTGGCGCGCCGCCACCCGCGCCCGCTCCGGCCCGGGAAGAGCCCCCGAGGCCCGAGCCGCCCGCCGCCCGATCCCGCGGGATCCGCCGTCGCCAGAGCCCGAGGCGCCCCTCCCAGCGCCGCCCTCGCCGATCTCTGACCGCCGCCAAGCCCACCGGCCGCCGCCCCGCCGCCTCACCACCGTCTGCCACCGCCCAGCCGCTGTCTGTCATCGCTTCCTCGCAACCGCAGCGACCCGCTGGCGCCGCCCGCTTCCTCGCCGGCACGCCCTGGCCGGAGCCGAGCTCCGCCACGCTGCGGCGAGCCCCGAGCTCACTCCAGCCACCATCGTCCCCGTCTTTTCCCGCGAAGCCTCCGGGGATCCTCGAAGTCTGCACCGTCCAGATCCAGATCTGAGGAACCCTATGGGTTGACCTTTTTTTTCTCCCAAGTCTTCAGTTTATTTAGCAATGTTCATCGTGCCGTAACTTTGCATCCGTAGATCCGTTTTGGGCATATATCATATCAAATTGTTCGCCTCAAAGATCACATCATTTCATGTCATTGCATCATTTTCATTTGAGTTCATCTTGATGCCCGAAATGCTGTTGGAAGAATGCTAGTTGAGATATTTGTCAGATCTGCTGCTCCAATTAGATATTTGTCATTTTTGCCATGTTTAATGTCTGCATGATATGCCCATGAGCTCTACATATGTTTTGTTATATGTTTTGCCATCTTTCCAGTGGTGGTATCCATGTATTTTTGTGATGTGTGTGGTGACTAGCACAAGCTTGCAAAGTGGTGCATTTGTTAATGCTGATTTCAGGGACTTATCATTTCCACTAAGTCCTTGATCTGTTTATTTCAATATGCCATATGTTTATGTTGTTTCCTAGTGATCTGTGCCTCTTTTGAGGATGATCAGTAAGAATGTTTTGTTAATCTTGTAGTGCTCTATCCATCCATGTCTTTGTTTCCAATTATGGAGCACCCTACCTTGAGTCAATCGAGCTCTACTTTTGTCATTTCGTGAATCTGGGCAGATTGTCTACTTGTTAGCGATTTTGTCGAGGATGTTGTAGTTGATCCGTGCATGCCATGTTATTGTTCTTGCCATGACTAGCTTGTATAATGTGTATTCTTGATGGGTGTATACTTAGATTGTCATGAAATGCTCTAAAGTGAGTGCATCGAGCTCGTAAACATGCCTCCTTGATATCTTATTTTGCATGCTCCATTTTTTCACTAAGTCTGTGATCTGATTATGTTTTTGCCATGTTCACATGCTTGCAAATGTATTTTCTGATCCCTTTTGGCTCAAGCTCACTAAGGGACTTTTTTTAAGATCTTTGCGTAACTCCATGCCATGCTTTACTTTGCCATGTTCAGGTCCTATAGAATATAGTTTTCATGCTCCGAAATGTGCTACCTGATCTGAAATTCCAGACAAGTGTTAATTTCACTAAGTCTGAGATCTGTTTACCAATTGCACTTTTTCCATGCTTGTTTGAACCTGATAATGGATTAATTGGCCGTGGCTCAGTGTTCCTCTTTTGTTAAGCATCATGAATGGATTTTTTTGCCATGTTTGGGTGTTGTAGCATGTTCATCTTGTTGCTTTTAGATGCCTACTTGCTGTATATCGCAGACCAGTGCCATATTTGAATTGCTTGCCATTTCCAAACCGTAACTCCGATTCCGGTGATCTTTATATCGTTTTCAAGAGATTTCATCTCACCTTTCCAGTGGCACACTTGGATTTCCAAGTTGAGGCCAGGTTATTTCATCTCTTGTCAAATCTTGCATATGCATCCCGCATCGCATCCCGCATAGCATACCATGTTTACATCATGTTGTTTGAGTTGTGCACATGGTTGATTGCGTTCCTTTTGCTTGTTTATCTTATTTGGGTAGAGCCGGGAGATGAGTTCGCTAACGAGGAGCCCGTTGAGTTTGCTCTCAAGGACCCAGTCAACTCTAACAACGTTGCAGGCAAGATGATCATACCCTCGAAATCACTACTATCTTTGCTTTGCTAGATGCTCGCTCTTTTGCTATGCCTATGCTACGATACCTACCACTTGCTTATCATGCCTCCCAAATTGCCATGTCAAACCTCTAACCCACCATGTCCTAGCAAACAGTTGATTGGCTATGTTACCTCTTTGCTCAACCCCTCTTATAGCGTTGCTAGTTGCAGGTGAAGATTGGAGACCGTTCGTTGTTGGAACATGATTTACTTGTTGGGATATCACTATATTATCTTGTTATCTTAATGCATCTATATACTTGGTAAAGGGTGGAAGGCTCGGCCTCTCGCCTAGTGTTTTGTTCCACTCTTGCCGCCCTAGTTTCCGTCATATCGGTGTTATGTTCCCGAATTTTGCGTTCCTTACGCGGTTGGGTTATAATGGGAACCCCCTGATAGTTTGCCTTGAATAAAGCTTCTCCAGCAATGCCCAACCTTGGTTTTACCATTTGCCACCTAGCCTCTTTTTCCCTTGGGTTTCCGGAGACCGAGGGTCATCTTATTTAACCCCCCCCCCGGGCCAGTGCTCCTCTGAGTGTTGGTCCACCTGTCAGCTGCCGGTGGCCACCAGGGGCAACTCTGGGCTGGCCTACCCGTACCTAAGACAATCTGAGTGTGCCTTGAGAACAAGATATGTGCAGCTCCTATCGGGATTTGTCGGCACATTCGGGCGGTGTTGCTGGATTTGTTTTAACTTGTCGAAGTGTCTTGTAGAACCGGGATACCGAGCCTGATCGGAATGTCTCAAGAGAAGGTCTATTCCTTCATTGACCGTGAGAGCTTGTCATGGGCTAAGTTGGTACTCCCCTGCAGGGATTTGAACTTTCGAAAGCCGTGCCCACGGTTATGGGCAGATGGGAATTTGTTAATGTCTAGTTGTAGATAACTTGAACCTTAACTTAATTAAAATGAATCTACTGTGTGAGTTACCGTGATGGTCTCTTCTCAGCGGAGTCCGGGAAGTGAACACGGTGTTGGAGTAATGCTTGCCGCCGGTTGTTCTCTAGTTATTCGTTCGCGCTTTGCTATCTCTTCTCGCTCTCTTTTGCGAATAGGTTAGCCACCATACATGCTAGTCGCTTGCTGCAGCTCCACATATTAGAGCTCAAGTGGGAGTTCGACGAGGACCCACGCTGTTACTATGTTTCTTTCCCTGATGATCAGTAGTGGAGCCCAGTTGGGGTGATCGGGACCGTGTCGCATGTTGGGTTGGTCTTTTATTTTGGCACCGTAGTCGGGCCATGAGTGATTGGTTGATGTAATGCTATTTATGTACTTTGTGTGACGTGGCGATGTAAGCCAACTATGTTACTTTTCCCCTTATTATGTATTACATTGGATGTTGTGATGATTGCCTAACTTGCGACATTGCTTTCAATGCGGTTATGCCTCTAAGTCGTGCCTCGACACATGGGAGATATAGCCGCATCGAGGGAGTTACAAGTTGGTAATCAGAGCCTTCCCGACCTTAGGAGCCCCATTGCTTGATCGTTATTAGTGGCCGAGTTGAGTCTAGAAAAATGTTTTGAGTCATTTAGGAATTATATATCGGAGAGTTTAGGAATTCTTTTTACTCCCCAGTCCCTTCATCGCTCTGGTGAGACACCCTGATGTAGAGTTTTGTCTCTTCTCTCCCCAAATTTCACTAAATTTGTTTTAGGATCACGCGGTTATCTTGGAATCATTCCGATGGTTTTGTGACGAGAACATTGTTCTTGGTGCCTCCTGTCTTTAGGGGTTGTGGCAGTGTCCCAGGGAGTTGAGCTCCGAGGTGTTGTCGTCACAATTTTATCGTTGCAGTTCTGGAATACCTGAGTTTAGTACGCCGACATCGAAAATCTCTTTTATGCAGTTCGTTGGTGAGATAACCTCGACGCCACCCAGTACTGGGGCGGGAGTTCGGGAGTATCGCCATAACTTCTATAATGGATGCTTTTCGAAGGTTGAGGTAGATGGTTTCCCAAGTTTTCTCGGTTATGTGTTGAAGGATGGATACAGCTGGATATAGGAATTGCTAGATTTGGGTGAGATATTATGCTTCCCCTGTATCCCCAACACCTGATTGCATAACTGGAAAGGTTCGGGAGTTTCATAGGTGGGAATACTTGTAGCTCTAGTTCTTCTTCCGCGGATATTTGGTTTGAGATTGGGATTTCTTACCGAGTATTCGTTCTTGATTCGTACCTTGTTGATTTATTCCTCTACCTAAATTCTAAGTGGCTTCTCAATTTATGGATATGTGACCATTTCAAGTGGAATGCATTCGTTCTAATGTTCGGATGTGAAGACTATATGTTGCAATTTCAACCCGCTTGATTCAGCTTCATTTTATCTGTCAATGTGCTAACAAATGTCACCCTCTTCAGGATGGCTCCCGCTAAGAGCAGCAATCAGAATCAAAATCAGAATCAGGATCCGCCACCACCTCCCCCTCCTTCGGAAGCATGGCAAGCTGTGATGGCCGCTACTAATGCAAACACGCAGTTGATCATGCAAATTCTTCAAGAGCGCAATCAAGCGAATCAAGGAAACCAAGGCAACAATCAGAATCACTTTGCTACACTCAACTAGTTCCTTGCTAACGGGCCAAAGACTTTCAGCAATTGTGTTGAGGCAACTGATGCTGACGATTGGCTCGTGGATCTGTGCAAGCATTTCGAGTGAAGTAAGTCAGGCCTGAGGACTTTGTCAAGTTCGCTTCCTTCCAACTCAAAGACCAAGCTGCAGAATGGTTCCAGTAGTACAAGGATTCCAGAGGAGGCCGTGTGATTACCTAGGATGAATTCCGTCAAGACTTCAAAGCTCATCATATTCCTCAGAGCGTGGTTGAAAGCAAGCGTGAGGAATTCCGCAACCTGAAGCAAGGCTCTTTGTCTGTCTATGACTATAACAAGTTGTTTCAGAAGCTCGCCCGCTTTGCTAAGCAGGACGTCCTTGATGAGAAGAGCATGATATATCAGTTCAGGGGTGGTCTCAGAGAAGAAATCCAACTAGCTCTTGTTCTCTTTGAGACCTTGAGGTACGATGAGTTCTACAACATGGCATTGAAGCGAGAGGCTGCTCAACTGAGGTGTGATGCTTCCAAGAAGCGAGTCAGAGATGCTACACCTTCCTCCTCTACTCAAGTGGCCAAGCAGCAGAAGTATTGGCTTCCTCCTCCTCCATTCCGTCAGCCGTATCAGAAGAGCAAAGGTGGCAGTGGATCTTCCCACCCACCCAACCCTGGCTTTCAGAACAAGACTTCGTCTCAAGCTCCAAGATCGAGTGCTCTGTACCACCGTCCGCTTTCAGAGGTCACGTGCAACAAGTGCCAACAGAAGGGTCACTATGCCAACAAATGCTTCAATCAGAGGCATCTTCCTACTCCTCCTCCTGTGAGATCGGAAAGTACAGCTGTGGTTAAGCATAACCCCAAGCACTCCATGGTCAACTTGCTGAATGCAGCTCAGGCAGAGGACTCGTCAGATGTCATCATGGGTAACCTTCCTATTAACGATATTACTGCTAAAGTTCTTTTTGACACTGGTGCATCGCATTGTTTCATCTCAAGACCGTTTACATATAAGCATGGTTTGGCCTTGCAAATTTTGCCTAGACCTTTAGCAGTTGTCTCTCCCAGTAGGCGCATGCATGCTAACTCCATTGCTCCGGATGTTACTATCACTTTGGGCGACTACAAATTTCTATCTTCTCCAAAGGTTCTTGGTGACTCGGATATTGATCTTATTCTCGGAATGGACTGGCTTTCTAAGCACAAGGCGCATCTTGATTGTGCATCCAGGCAGATTCAATTGACTGATTCGTCGGAGGATGTAATTATTTTTGCCGCTCGTGATGATACCGTCTGTCTGTTTTCTCTCAATGAGACGGGTGAACTAGATGCCATCTCGCAAATTCCAGTTGGTTGCGAATATCAAGACGTCTTTCCAGAAGAGCTTCCAGGAATGCCTCTGCACCGGCCAGTTGTATTCGTCATCGATCTTGAGCCTGGCACGGAACCTGTTTGCAAACGTCCTTACAAGCTCGGACCAGAAGAGTTGAAGGAGCTGAAGAAGCAACTCTATATTCAAGAGAGAATGGGTCTCATCCGACCTAGTTCTTCTCCGTGGGGTTGTGGAGTTCTTTTTGTGAAGAAGAAGGATGGAACGGACCGACTTTGTGTTGATTACCGTCCATTGAACAAGAATACCATCAAGAACAAATACCCACTTCCCAACATCAACGAGCTGTTCGAACAACTCAAAGGTGCCCAAGTATTCTCCAAGCTTGATCTCCGTATGGGTTATCATCATATTCGAATCCGTGAACAAGATATTCCCAAGACGGCTTTTAGGACAAGCTATGGTTCATATGAATACACGGTCATGTCTTTTGGCCTCGTCAACGCTCCTCCGACCTTCTCTCGCACGATGAACTTCATCTTCAACGCCTACACCAATGACTTCGTTTTGGTCTATCTCGACGACATTCTGGTCTTTTCGAAGAACAAGGAAGATCATGCCAAGCACTTGCGTTTGGTACTCGATAAGCTCAGGGAACACCAGTTCTACGCCAAGTTCTCCAAGTGCGAATTTTTGCTCGATGAGGTTCTTTATCTTGGTCATATCATCTCTGCCAAGGGTATTGCAGTGAATCCTAAGAAGGTGTCTGCAATTGTGAATTGGGAACCACCTCAGAACATGAAGCAACTCCGTAGATTCCTCGGTCTCACAAGCTATTGTCGAAGATTCGTTGAAAACTTTTCTAAGATCGCGAAGCCTCACTCAAATGTTCTCCAGAAGCACGTCAAGTACGTTTGGTCTCCGGAATGTGACATTGCATTCAACACTTTGAAAGAGAAATTGGTCACTGCTCCAGTTTTGACTCCTCCTGATGAATCCAAACCGTTCGAGGACTTTTGCGATGCCTCTCTTCAAGGTCTTGGTGCAGTTTTGATGAAAGAGAAGAAAGTTGTTGCTTATACATCTCGCCAGTTGAAGCCCAATGAGAAGAACTACCCCACTCTTGACCTCGAGTTGCCGGCAGTTGTGCATGCTCTTTTGACTTGGAGACATCTCTTATTGGGAAGAAAAGTGGACATCTTCATTGACCACAAGAGTCTCAAGTACATCTTCGCTCAGCCTAATCTCAACCTCAGGCAGACTTGATGGGTCGAAATTATTCAAGAGTATAATCCGAGTATCGAGTATACTCCAGGCAAGGCCAATGTGATTGCTGACGCTTTGAGCAGGAAGGCTTATTGCAACAGTATGATTCTCAAGCCTTATCAACCTGAGCTTTGTGAAGCTTTCCGCAAACTTAATCTGCAAGTTGTTCCTCAAGGTTTCCTCGCCAACCTTCAAGTCTCTCCTACCTTGGAAGATCAGATTCGCCAAGCTCAACTTCTTGATGCTATGGTGAAGAAGGTGAAGATTGGGATTGCCAAGAGTCAACCCAAGTACAAGTGCTACCGACTTGATGACAAGGATACTCTCTTCTTCGAGGATCGTATTGTCGTGCCCAAAGGTGACCTTCGTAAAGTGATCATGAACGAGTCTCGCAATTCTCTCCTCTCCATCCACCCTGGGAGCATGAAGATGTATCAGGACCTCAAGCAGGCTTATTGGTGGACTCGAATGAAGAGCGAGATTGCTTAGTTCGTGAATGAATGTGATGTCTTCAGAAGAGTGAAGGCAGAACACCAAAGGCCAGCTGGTCTCCTCCAACCTCTTGCCATTCCAGAATGGAAGTTTGACCACATTGAGATGGACTTCGTGACTGGGTTTCCAAAGTCCAAACATGGCAATGATGCTATATTCGTTGTTATCGACAAACTCACTAAAGTGGCTCACTTTCTGCCTATCAAAGAGTCTATCACTGCAGCTCAATTGGCGGAACTCTATACCTCTCGAATTGTCTCGCTGCACGGTATTCCACAGGTGATCTCTTCAGTCCGTGGCAGCATCTTTACCTCAAAGTTTTGGGATTCTTTTCAGAAGGCCATGGGCACCAACATCCGCTTCAGCACAGCTTTCCACCCTCAGACTAGCGGTCAAGTCGAGCGTGTCAACCAGATTCTTGAAGATATGCTCAGGGCTTGTGTGATCTCCTTCGGCATGAAGTGGGAGGATTGTCTTCCATATGCTGAATTTTCCTACAACAATAGTTTTCAAGCAAGTTCGGGCAAGGCCCCATTTGAAATTCTGTATGGCAGGAAGTGTCGTACCCCTCTCAACTAGTCTGAAACCGGTGAACGTCAGCTTCTGGGAAATGACTTAATCACAGAGGCGGAAGACATGTCAAAGTCATTCGAGATAACCTCAAAGCAGCCCAATCGTGCCAGAAGAGCTACTATCATAGTAAGCACCGTGATTTGGCTTTCGTGATCGGAGATCATGTTTACTTACGCGTCTCTCCTATGAAAGGTACTCGTCGCTTCAGTATCAAAGGGAAGCTTGCCCCGAGATACGTGGGACCTTTCAAGATCGTCAGCAAGAGAGGTGATCTCGCCTATCAACTCAAGCTTCCTTCAAACTTTGCAAATGTGCATGACGTGTTCCATGTCTCTCAGCTCCGCAAGTGCTTCAAGACTCTTGACCGCACCATCAACTTCGAAGACATTGAGCTCCAAGAAGATCTCTCTTATCGTGAGCACCCTGTTGCTATTCTTGAAGAGACTGAACGCAAGACCCGCAACAAGTCAATCAAATTCCTCAAAGTCAAGTGGTCACACCATTCTGACCGTGAAGCTACCTGGGAACACGAGGATCACCTCCGTTCTGAGTACCCGGCGTTCTTTCAGTCCTAGATCTCGGGACGAGATCCTTTCGTAGTGGTGGAGTGTTGTAACACCCCGGATATGATTTTCCTAATATGTAATACAACTCTTGCCGTTTCCGGTGTTATGTTATTTTATTTTCTCGGGTTCGGGTTTTTGTCTCCATGTGTTGTTGTTGTTGTCATGCATCTCATATCATGTCATCATGTGCATTGCATCTGCATACGTGTTCATCTCATGCATTCGAGCATTTTCCCCGTTGTCCGTTTTGCATTCCGGCGCTCCGTTCTCATCCGGTGGTCATTTCTACCTTTCTTTCGTGTGTGGGGATTAAACATTTCTGGATTGGACTGAGTCTTGCCAAGCGGCCTTGGTTTACTACCGGTAGACCGCCTGTAAAGTTTCGTACCATTTGGACTTCGTTTGATGCTCCAACGGTTAACCGAGGGACCGAGAAGGCCTCATGTGTGTTGCAGCCCAACACCCCTCCATTTTTGCCCAAAACCCACCTAAACCCTCTGCATCATCTAGAACGTTCGATCACGATCGCATGGCCGAAAACCGCACCTCTTTTGGACACTCCTAGCTCCCTCTATGCCTATAAATAGACCCCTCCTCGAAATCCCGGACAACGTCCGCCCGCCGCCGGACATCCCGCCGCCGCCAACCCGTCGTCTCCACGTGGCACGCCGCCACCCGCGCCCGCTCCGGCCTGCTCCGGCCCGGGGGAGCCCCCGAGGCCCGAGCCGCCCGCCGCCCGATCCCGCGGGATCCGCCGCCGCCAGAGCCCTAGGCGCCTCCCAGCGCCGCCCTCGCCGATCTCCGGTCGCCGCCTCGCCCGCCGGCCGCCGCCCCGCCGCCTCACCGCTGTCCGCCACCGCCCAGACGCCGTCTGCCGTCGGTTCCTCGCAACCGCAGCGACCCGCCGGCGCCGCCCGCTGCCTCGCCGGCACGCCCTCGCCGGAGCCGAGCTCCGCCACGCCGCGGCGAGCCCCGAGCTCACTCCAGCCACCACCGTCCCCGTCTTCTCCGGCGAAGCCTCTCGGATCCTCAAAGTCCGCACCGTCCAGATCCAGATCTGAGGAACCCTAGGGGTTGACCTTTTTTTCTCCCAAGTCTTTAGTTTATTTAGCTATGTTCATCGTGCCGTAACTTTGCATCCGTAGATCCGTTTTGGGCATATAGCATATCAAATTGTTCGCCTCAAAGAGCACATCATTTCATCTCATTGCATCATTTTCATTTGAGTTCATCTTGATGCCGAAATGCTTTTGGAAGAATGCTAGTTGGGATATTTGTCAGATCTACTGCTCCAATTAGATATTTGTCATTTTTGCCATGTTTAATGTGTGCATGATATGTCCATGAGCTCTACATATGTTTTGTTATATGTTTTGCCATCTTTCCAGTGGTGGTATCCATGTATTTTTGTGATGTGTGTGGTGACTAGCACAATCCTGCAAAGTGGTGCATTTGTTAATGCTGATTTTCGGGACTTAGCATTTCCACTAAGTCCTTGATCTGTTTATTTCAATATGCCATATGTTCATGTTGTTTCCTAGTGATCCGTGCGTCTTTTGAGGATGATGAGTAAGGATGTTTTGTTAATCTTGTAGTGCTCTACCCATCCATGTCTTTTTTTGCAATTATGGAGCAACCTAGCTTGAGTCAATCGAGGTCTACTTTTGTCATTTCGTGAATCTGGGCAGATTGTCTACTTGTTAGCGATTTTGCCGAGGATGTTGTAGTTGATCCGTGCATGCCATGTTATTGTTCTTTCCATGACAAGATTGTATAATGTGTATTCTTGATGGGTGTATGCTTAGATTGTCATGACATGCTCTGAAGTGAGTGCATCGAGCTCGTAAACATGCCTTCTTGATATCTGATTTTGCATGCTCCATTTTTTCACTAAGTCTGTGATCTGATTATGTTTTTGCCATGTTCACATGCTTGCAAATGTATTTTCTGATCCCTTTTGGCTCAAGGTCACTAAGGGACTTTTGTTAAGCTCTTTGAGTAGCTCCATGCCATGCTTTACTTTGCCATGTTCAGGTCCTGTAGAATATAGTTTTCAAGCTCCGAAATGTGCTACCTGATCTGAAATTCCAGACAAGTGTTAATTTCACTAAGTCTGAGATCTTTTTACCAATTGCACTTTTGCCATGCTTGTTTGAACCTGATAATGGATGATTGGCCGTAGCTCAGTGTTCCTCCTTTGTTAAGCATCATGAATGGATTCCTTCCATGTATTTTGTTGCCATGTTTGGGTGATGTATCATGTTCATCTTGTTGCTTTTAGATGCCTACTTGCTGTATATCGTAGACCGGTGCCATATTTGAATTGCTTGCCATTTCCAAACCGTAACTCCGATTCCGGTGATCTTTATATCGTTTTCAAGAGATTTCATCTCACCTTTCCAGTGGCACACTTGGATTTCCATGTTGAGGCCAGGTTCTTTCACCTCTTGTCAAATCTTGCATATGCATCCCGCATCGCATCCCGCATAGCATACCATGTTTGCATCATGTTGTTTGAGTTGTGCACGTGGTTGATTGCGTTCCTTTTGCTTGTTGTCTTGTTTGGGTAGAGCTGGGAGACGATTTTGCTAACGAGGAGCCCGTTGAGTTTGCTTTCGAGGATCCAGTCAACTCTGACAACGTTGCAGGCAAGATGATCATACCGTCGAAATCACTACTATCTTTTGCTTTGCTAGATGCTCGCTCTTTTGCTATGCCTATGCTATGATACCTACCACTTGTTTATCATGCCTTCCAAATTGCCATGTCAAACCTCTAACCCACCATGTCCTAGCAAACCGTTGATTGGCTATGTTACCGCTTTGCCCAGCCCCTCTTATAGCGTTGCCAGTTGTAGGTGAAGATTGGAGACCCTTCCTTGTTGGAACATGATTTACTTGTTGGGATATCACTATATTATCTTGTTATCTTCATGCATCTATATACTTGGTAAAGGGTGGAAGGCTCGGCCTCTCGCCTAGTGTTTTGTTCCACTCCTACCGCCCTAGTTTCCGTCATATCGTGTTATGTTCCCGGATTTTGCGTTCCTTACGCCGTTGGGTTATAATGGGAACCCCTTGATAGTTCGCCTTGAATAAAGCTTCTCCAGCAATGCCCAACCTTGGTTTTACCATTTTTCACCTAGCCTCTTTTTCCCTTGGGTTGCCGGAGCCCGAGGGTCATCTTATTTAAACCCACCCCCCCCCCCGGGCAAGTGCTCCTCTGAGTGTTGGTCCACCTGTCAGCTGCCGGTGGCCACTAGGGGCAACTCTGGTCTGGCCTATCCATACCTAAAACAATCCGAGTGTGCCGTGAGAACGAGATATGTGCAGCTCCTATCAAGATTTGTCGGCACATTCGGGCGGTGTTGCTGGATTTGTTTTAACTTGTCGAAGTGTCTAGTAGAACCGGGAAATCGAGCCTGATCGGAATGTCTCGAGAGAAGGTCTATTCCTTGTCATGGGCTAAGTTGGGACTCCCCTGCAGGGATTTGAACTTTCGAAAGCCGTGCCCGCGGTTATGGGCAGATGGGAATTTGTTAATGTCTGGTTGTAGATAACTTGAGCCTTAACTTAATTAAAATGAATCAACTGTTTGAGTTACCATGATGGTCTATTCTTGGTGGAGTCCGGGAAGTGAACACGGTGTCTATTCTTGCTGCAGGTTGTTCTCTAGTTATTCGTTCGCGCTTTGCTACCTCTTCTCGCTCTCTTTTACGAATAGGTTAGCCACCATACATGCTAGTCGCTTGCTGCAGCTCCACATATTTACCTTGCCTTTCCTATGAGCTTAAATAGTCTTGATCGCGAGGGTGCGAGATTGCTGAGTCCCTGTGGCTCACAGTTTACTGCCAAACCAGATGCAGGGCCAGACGACTCCATTCCAGATGACGCGTTAGAGCTCAAGTGGGAGTCCGACGAGGGCTCACGCCGTTACTATGTTTCTTTCCCTGATGATCAGTAGTGGAGCCCAGTTGGGGTGATCGGGACCGTGTCGCATGTTGGGTTGGTCTTTTATTTTGGCACAATAGTCGGGCCATGAGTGATTGGTTGATGTAATGCTATTTATGTACTTTGTGTGACATGGCGAGTGTAAGCCAACTATGTTACTTTTCCCTTATTATGTATTACATTGGATGTTGTGATGATTGCCGAACTTGTGACATTGCTTTCAATGCGGTTATGCCTCTAAGTCGTGCCACGACACGTGGGAGATATAGCCGCATTGAGGGCGTTACAGGCACCCACCGTGGGGCTGGCGCACGATGGTGTTGAGTCTTGGAGGGCGCTATCCTAGGGATCGAGAAGCTCCGTCCGACTTATTGAAGAAGTTCCAGCCGGTTCATCGGAGAGTTCCAGTTGGTTCGGCGAAAAAGTTCTGTCAGGCTCATCGAAAGGTTCCGTCGGTTCGTCGGAAGGTTCTAACCGGATTATTGAAAAGTTCCGACCACTTCGACATAAGGTTCCATCTGAACCATCAAAAGGTTCCGATTGCCTCGGGGAGAAGTTCTGTTCGAATCGCCAAAGGGTTCCAGCTGAATCACCGAAAGGTTCCGGTTCAAAAGTTCCCGTCGAATTATCAAGACGTTCCGGTTCTAGAAATTCCGGCTGAAAAAGTTCCGGCCGGGTTATGTGGAGACCTCAGGCACTAGAAGACATATAACCAATCAACTCTTCTGTCCAAAAACAAAAGAAGCACTATGCATTATTCAGCGCCACCATCCGGCAAAAAAATACCAGGTGTTATTGTTCCTATGTATTTTATCAGTACATGTTAATTCATCCGACAACAATTACTCTGGCCTACAATATTTTTACGCAGGACAACCATTAAAAGAAAAAGGGGTGATGTTATACCACGGATGCACGTTTGGCTGTGTTGCGCGGCTTCACGGACAGACATGTCGCGGTCCGGTTACGTCAACGTGCCGACCGACTCGCCCGTCCGTACCGCCTTCCAACGCCACGGACGACTCGCCCGTCCGCTCTAGCGGCCGGATCACGCGCCGGATTGCAACGTGGAGGACAATTTGCTCGGCCGCACCGGCTTATAAACGTCGGGGTCGATTCATCTATCTGCTCCCGTGGCCGATTCATCCGTGAGGGATTTCAATTTCACCTAGTGATCATCAACTTGAGGTGATGTCCATCTAAAATATATTTTATTAGCACATATTATTTTTGTCAAAGATCAGTTTATCTTTGTCTTGGTCTGCAATATTGTTTATGCAGGACAATTATTCACTCCAAAGGCTATGGTTGTGTCATGGATGTATAACTCGCGCCACCATTATAATGCGCTAGTATCTTACCATGCCATCAAGATCGATGAATATATGTGCAAGCCACCATTCTGCAGACCGGTTTACATCAATATGATGGGCTAACTCGCCCATCCATGCCAGTTTACAACGCCGCGGCCGATTCATGTGTCTGTGCCGCCTCTAAAGCCGCGGTCATCTTTGTTGACCGTCTCTCACAACCTGGTCTACATCAACGCACCGGATCACACCTGTCTGCATGAGCTATTTATTAAGTATAAAGCCAGTCACTGCTCGGGTAGCCCAGTTTTCTTTCAAATTGGAGGCAAATTATCATCAACCGTCGTTTGCACTGGATGGCTCAATGAGCAGACGCAGAAGTCACCGCCACTACGGTTTGGTTAAACTTCAAATAGCTAGTTGGAACAAACCATTGGCCGAGTTGCTGATACGGCTCATACGGGATCATTTATAACCCGCCGCAGTCACCTCAACCTTCTGTGGATTCACATCATAATGTCAAACACCAATGATATGACTCAGCAAATACGGAGAATCTCAAGCCAACTCCTTGAGTCGCCTTGAGACTTGGGGACTACAATGATATGACTCAGCAAATGCTGCCGGTTTTCAGTGAAGTCAAGGGCCATCTGAAAAATTCCGGTTCAAAATGAAGAATGCCGGTTTAAAATCCGGTTCAAGGGAAATCTGTTCTCCCACAAAGCTCTAAAGCTTTCAAATCCGGTTTAAGAATTTCCGGTTCAAAAAAGAATTAACTTCTCGCAAGTTCGAGTTTAAAGGCTGTCGGAAAATTTCCAGCTGAAAATGAAGATTCCGGTTCAAAATCCGGATCAAGGGAAAGATGTCTCCCATAAAGCTTTGAAGCTCTTAATATCCGGTTTAACATCCAGTTCAAGAAGAAATATCTCTCAAAAAGTTCGAGTTCTGAGAAAAGTTAAAGGTTGCCGAAGAGGACCTGTTGCCATGATGCACGGTTCAAACATGGGTTATCCTGCCTTATTGGCTTATCATATTATTGATCACATGGGGGATTCTGTTTATAAAGCGGAGTTCTGATTACATATTGATCCGGCTATCAAGCCAATATTATCATAAGAGCACATCCCTGGTTACTTCGGTAATCTGGCTATCAAGCCAATATTATCACAAGGGGCCAAAGAGAGTCTGTTGCACAACACAACTCAATCATGGGTATCCCTTGAGCACAGCTCACAATATCACTTGGGGGCTATGTTCGAACCATAGTCACACCTCTTGATAGGCTTAAGGCCACCAGGGAAATCATTTGGGGGCTCTGGTGGTATCCGAACCATAGCTACACCTCTTGATAGGCATAAGGGCACCAGGGAAATCACTTGGGGGCTTGGTCGTATCTGAACCATAGCTACACCTCTTGATAGGCATAAGGCCACCAGGGAAATCACATGGGGGCTATGGGTTCGAACCATAGTTACACCTCTTGATAGGCATAAGGGCACTAGGGAAATCACTTGGGGGCTTGGTCGTATTCGAACCATAGTTACACCTTTTGATCGGCGCAATGCCACAATTATGACTATATGGGGGCTCTTGTCGTATCCGAACCATAGCTTAAACCTTCTTGATCATACATATACATCATCATATATTGCATCATACGTTGCATCATCATTACGTCATCATAGCATGTATCATATGTGCATGGATATACCGATGTTCATTAACCCGGCTTGACTTTCAACGGCAAGTTGTTTGAACATGATCACTTATAATCCGGCGCTTATTAAACCGGTCTGGTTTTGACTAACAAGTCGCCAGTGTTATAAGGAAAATCCGGTGTTTATTATATCCCCGTACGGTTTATTATCATAATCCGGCACAATATGGAAGGAGTTATCAGTACTCAAGATTTGGGTTATCACCCTTACTACAAAAAGTTGGTAAACCAACGATGTGATTCAATGTCACAGGTATGATATATTTCATATTTGATTATTCTTAAGTGCAACCTTGGTTATAAACCCAGGTTATATGTTGGGCATTATGACCCGTCCGACGGTAAACCTCCAGGACACTTTATATGCAGAAATAGGTTGAATAAAGCATGATTATAAATAATAGGTGTTTATTAACCCGGCCTGGCTTTCAACGATAAGTCACCAGCATATGAAAAACATCAAAATGTTAGAAGTCTTGGCTTCTACAATCCGGGTCATCACCCTTACTGCACGGGTATCATAAACCAACAGGGCAATTCAATATCATAGGCCATATAGCCATGATTGTATGACTCATCCTTGAGCGTCTTTGGGGTTTGATAAACCGCCATGATGGCAGACTTTAAGTCATCAGGAAATTTTGCGTTGAGAAATCAAAAGAAGGATATTTCATGACTCCGGGTTGATACTGGCCCCGAATTATAATTATCAAGGCATCACCATGGTATTAATCTACATGTGTCTTTCAATAAAGGTATGAGTATTTTGGGTTGATAACCCGCCCTGGCTTTTGACGTTAAGTCGTCAGGGTATATGTCGCTTAAACTCCGTGCAGGATTTACAGAGTTCTGACTTACATAAATAGTTAAGTCCAATCATCATCAAAATTGATGCTTCAAAATAAATATCTATTCTGGATTTTCTCAAAGACTATCAACCACAGGGTTATAAAAATTCTGGCTTACAATGAATGCGCATTAAGTCGCCATTTGCCAAGAGCCGCTGAGTATTTAAACTTCGGATTTACTTGTCAACCGATAAGGTATGCAAATTTCTAATAGCCAAACTTGGCTGGATTTTCATGATGATATTGAATGATTGAGGTTTTCATACCGGATTATATTATTCAAATCTTCAAATAGCCAACATGGATGGATTTTATTATGGTTATCAGTAACCAGTATTATGATTAAGGTTTTCAAAGTCCCTTTAGCGTAATGGCTATTATATTATCAATGGATATGATTTATTCTACAATTGAAGGAATAGTCCCGAGTCGCTGCAGGCTTATGACCCGACACTTGGGGGCTACATTATTCAAGATGAGATTACATCAACTATGCAAGTCTCATGTCGCTGCAAGCATGCACCATGACACTTGGGGGCTAATGCAAAATCATTTTTACTAGCCTTATTGAAGATCCAACTCATTACATCATAATAAGCCGGCCCTTGGGGGCTACCAATTGCTCCTGTCAAAATTTAAGGTACACAAGCTTTAATCCATTATATTGAAAGGTTTATTGTTCAGTTGGTAAAGCATAAAGCTCTTAACCTTGTGGATGTGGGTTCAAGCCCCATGATGGGGGTTACATCATATGATATTATTTTCAATGAAGTATATATCAAGTCCCAGCTCAATATTATCTTACTGAGCCAACCCTTGGGGGCTATACGTTGTTGTTCAAATCTGCATGATGATATTTATAAAGTCCCTGCTCATTATTGCTTAATGACCCGGCCCTTGGGGGCTACACTGGTTGAAGCTTTTTGAGCATCAGGCAATTACAAGTCCTAGGTTGCTGCAAGCATGACAACCCGGCACTTGGGGGCTACATAATATGTAATATTCAGTTGTGGCTAGTGACAGAGATGAACAATATGGATTTCTTCAAGGTTGCAACATTTCTATTGAAACAAGTCTTAGCTATCACTATATTCTCCTCTTAAGACTTGGGAGCTACAGGTAATAGGCATATAAAGGACGAACATCTTCAAATTCTTAGTTTTGGGCAAATCAGGAAGATTAATTGTGTGACCTGGCATTGGCAACAATCATAACCTGGCGTCTATAAACGGTCATGACCCGGGATCATCAGTTTTTATAACCCAGCAATTTTGGCAATAATAAACCGGCAAGTTCTACATTTTCAAACCGGCTGAATATCAGTTGAATATTTGAAGACCAATATTTTTGTCAAATCAGAGCATTGAAGGCTGATTCAAATGGATTCTTTATTTACAAAATATCTTATGCAAGCAAATTGATTATGAAGCTGGTCTATTGACTCGGATTTTCTAGAAGGAGGAAATGACAAGGACTTAAGGATGAGCACGTGCCGGTTTACAAGAATTCTTAACCCGGAGCACAACCTGTGAAATTTGTTCTTATATTTATTTTGTGGCATAAGTTTACCATGGATAAATCCAAGCTAAACTTGGGGGATAATGTCGGGGATATACCCCGCGGCGTAACCCGGCCAGAAGTATAACCCGGACGGACTTGGCGATTCACTGGCGACCCGCACTGGCCAGACGGTTTACAAACAACCTGACTGAAACTTATGATTCACTAGTAACCCGGTGGGCGGGACATACGGATGACAAGGCCCAAGGCCCAAAAGGCCGGTTTATGTTATGGTGGGCCGGTTTACAAGGAAAGGCGTGAGGAATATTTCTCTTACAAGAAGTTAAGACCTGGACTTGTATCCGGTTTGTATTAGAGATAGACTAGTCCTAATCCTAAAAGGACTCCACATGCAGCCCACCCCTTCAACATATATAAGGAGGGGCAGGGCTCCCCAAAGAGGGGAGAGGTAAGAAGAAACAATCTTACGGCTAGACATAACTGGGAGAGCCGGTTTACGGCGTCTCCCTCATGATGATAATGAGATCTAGCCTCAAATAGCATGTAGGGTTGTTACCAGATGATGTTTCCCGGGGCCCGAAGCTATCTAAATCCTTGTCTTGTGTTGCGTCTCTCGATTCCACTCAACCCCTCTCAAGGTACTACAAAGATGCGTTGGCCTCGCGACTAAGTCCTGACACTAAGGACATCTGCCGTGACAAAACCACGAAACCAAGGCTGACCCAAACCACATGGCCGAGGTCGGACCTGTGGGGCCCGATGGGAAAGAGATCCCCGTTAGCTTAGTGTATGGGCAACTAGAATTAGCCGCAAGGTACTCCCAACAGGATTGTAGGCTAGACAACCTGTTGGATGGTATAGAAGAGGAATTTAGTCAGTCTACATGACTATGTAATTAAAGTGACATGTATAATGCCTTCTAGCCGGATTGTAGATCATTTGTCATGGCAGACCTTTTAACTTCAACCTCGGGACCCGATAGTCCGGAGTGTATCTGAATACCCTCTCAGTTATATAAGAACCGGGGTATGCGTGGAAACCAGGCGTAGGGGTCATTAGTGCTTGAACAAAAAAGTACCCAACTAGTTATGTTATATTACATGGGTAGTAAGAACCATCTTCCAGGTAGAATAGTTCTGTTAAGGGTTCCTTTCCCTGGGTACGCATGCCCTAAAGTTCATGTTCGGACTGCGAGAGGAGACGCAGGCAAAAACATCCGGGGGCACATATGGAAAATAAATAAAAATCATCTTTTATTCACCGACCGAATATTCCCTTAAGAACGCTAGCTTTCGGCTTCACCCAGTCTGAGGTACACATCCGGCTGACCCGGCAGTAACAATCACAGAGGTGCTCCCCTTATGTCCTAGCCGAATTAACGGGAACGTAGGGCATAAATACAAGAGCCAGGCAACCCAGCTTGGCCAAAACTTAATTCATATCGATGCATATAATGGCGAAGAAAAGGTACATGCGGAAGAAAAACACGTGTGCGGGGCATGAAGCCCAGATAAATAATTAAGCTTCTGTGCAAGAAGCCCCTAGGTATAATGAGCGCGGTTAGCGCGTCAATAGTGTGAAAGAAAGGCACAAGTTGGCCCTTGAAGGCCTTGAGAAAGAATAAAAGAAAGAAAGAGAAAAAAGACAGATAATGTATCTGCAAAAAATGGACAGAGGAAGGAGACGAACATAGGGTCCGGCACTAGGCGTAGAATCTTAGGAGCATGGCTGCGTTCCATGGGTTCGGCTCAAGTCGATTATTCGATGCATCCCGTAGACGGTACGCTCCACTGGTCAGATCTTGGTCAATAATTAAGGGACCTTCCCAATTGGGCTCGAGCTTGGTCTTTTTCTTCTCCGGCAGGCGTAGAACTAGCTCGCCAACATTATAAGTTTTAGCCCGTACTTCTCTGCTTTGGTATCTGCGAGCCTGTTGCTGATAGAATGCGGAATGGGCTTTTGCCACGTCACGTTCCATCTCCAGGATGTCCAGACTGTCCTGCTGATCGAGCTTGGCTTCTCTTTCTTCGTACATGCGCACTCGAGGTGAGTCATGAATTACGTCGCAGGGCAGAACCGCCTATGCGCCGTACACCATAAAGAAGGCTGTGTCTCCGGTAGTACGGTTCGGCATGGTCTGTAGCCCCCAAAGTACGGAGTCGAGCTCCTCTACCCAGTGCGTGTTAGACTCCTTTAAGGAACGCACTAATCTGGGTTTGATGCCGCTCATGATAAGACCGTTTGCTCGCTCAACTTGGCCGTTAGTTAGTGGGTGATAGACCGAGGCATAATCGAGCTTAATGCCCATGTTGCTGCACCAGAGTTTTACCTTGTCGGCCGTGAAGTTCGTGCCGTTGTCAGTGATGATGCTGTGGGGGACGCCATAAATGTGTACAACCCCGGATGTGAAGTCTATCATCGGTCCGGATTCGGCCGTTTTAACAGGTTTGGCTTCTATCCATTTGGTGAATTTATCCCCCATGACCAGTAAGTATTTTTTCTTATGGGTTCCCCCTTGAAGGGATCCAACCATGTCAAGCCCCCAGACCGCGAAGGGCCAGGTAATAGGGATTGTTTGGAGGGCGGTGAGTGGCATGTGGCTTTGGTTTGCAAAAAGCTGGCAACCGACGCAGCGTTGGACCAAGTCTTGTGCATCTACCCGGGTCGTCGGCCAATAAAAACCTATACAGAAGGCCTTGTTTACAAGGGCCCGGGCTGCGGCGTGGTGGCCGCCGAGTCCGGCGTGAATTTCTGCCAAAAGCTTCCGCCCTTCCTCTTCGCAGATGCACCTTTGAAGGACTCCGGTAGTGCTTTTTTATGCAGCTCTCCCTCGTAGACCCTGTATGCTTTAGATCGCCACACTATGAAGCATGCCTCATTTTGGTCCTCGGGAAGTTCCTGCCTAGTAAGGTAGGCCAGGAATGGTTCTGTCCACGGGGCAATGATGGCCACTATTACGTGGGCTGAAGGTGTTATTTCGGTGGCAGAGCCTCCGATTATGTCAGAGTGTTTGGTATCGAGCATTTTGGCCGGGTCCAGACTATTGTTACCGGTGTCCCCTTCCCATACCACGGATGGCTTAAAAAACCTCTCCAAAAAGATGTTGGGGGGGACCGCATCGCGTTTTCTGCCGATGCGGGCGAGGATATCCGCTGCCTGATTGTTTTCCCGAGCCACATGGTGAAATTCGAGCCCCTCGAACCGAGCTGACATCTTTTGGACGGCGTTGCGATAGGCTGCCATATTTGGATCCTTGACCTCTAAGTCTCCATTTATTTGTGATATTGCGAGGTTCGAATCCCCACGCACCTCCAGGCGTTGAATTCCCATGGAAACTGCCATCCAAAGACCATGTAACAGGGCTTCGTATTCGGCTGTGTTGTTGGAGTCTGTATACAGTATCTGTAGTACGTATTGAAATGTATCTCCGGTTGGGGACGTCAGGACGACGCCAGCCCCCAGACCAGCCACCATTTTGGAGCCATCGAAGTGCATGATCCAATTGGAGTATGCACCGTACTCTTTAGGGAGTTCGTCTTCCATCCATTCGACGACAAAGTTGGCCAATACTTGCGATTTAATTGCTTGTCGGGGTTTGTATGTTATGTCGAACGGGAGGAGCTCAGTTGCCCATTTGGCAATCCAGCCTGTGGCGTCGCGGTTGTTTATAATATCATTAAGTGGCACTTCCAAGGATACTGTAACTGAACACTCTTGAAAGTAGTGTCACAGCTTCCGGGATGCCATGAATACCAAAAAGGCTATCTTTTGATAATGTGGGTATGTCACGACCGGTTTTCCAATAAATTTTTTATTGAGAAGCCGATCTTTTGAGTCTAGTATGAGGAAAAATCCTCCTTATCGGTAGACAAAATTCTTGATACAGTAAGCCGGTAGCATATAATATATTACAGGGTCGAGCTAAGGCTTCTTAACAAATTATTACAAGCACGCCAATAATTATACAAAATGGCGGATATGACACAATGGTGTGGTGGCATACTACTGACTCGAGATAAAAGTGGTGGTGGAACATCAGAGTGGAGTGGATAACACGACTCCTAAACAGGCAGCTCATCGAGCGTCGAGGTGAGGCTCGATGAATCTATTCGGGTAGCGGAAGCGGATATAATACAGTAACCAAATCCAGGATCACTCGAGACTGACTGGGACTCCCCTAGGCGTCGGACTCGCTATCGAACTCTTCATCCATGAGATCTCCTTCGTCGACATCTGGCCAAATCAACAAGCCAGGTGAGTACTTTGAAAGTACTCGCAAGACAGTTTGGACATAAGATATAACAAATGCATGCATGAATGCGTCATGAGTAATTAGTAATGCACATTCGATTTAGTAAATAATGGCACAACATGCTAAATAAAAAGGGAGTCGGGTGGTAGTCTTCCCAAAATCCCAACAAAAAAATAATAACTAAAAACCGATCGGGTGTCTGGAGCGACGCCTCGAAGGGTGAACAAATAAATAATCATGCCGCAGTCGGGCGTCTAAGCGACACCACGTAAAGGGCTTATATTGAAAAGTAAATGACATGCGTGCCAAAATCGGTCGTCGGAACGACATCGCAGAAAGGGCTTATATCGCAAGTAAATAACAAGCGTGCCACAGTCGGACGTCTGAGCGATATCGCAGAAAGGGCTTATATCGAAAGTAAATAATAAGCGTGCCACAGTCGGACGTCTGAGCGACATCACAGAAAGGGCTTATATCGAAAGTAAATAACAATCGTGCCACAGTCGGACGTCTGAGCGACATCACAGAAAGGGCTTATATTGAGAGTAAATAACAAGCGTGCCACAGTCACATGTCTGAGCGACATCATAGAAAGGGCTTAAATTTCCTTATTCATATCTGATAAATTCACAAAGATATAATACTCATAAGAAATATTCAACACACAATAATAAACGGGTTAGTCCATCCACAGGAATAAACATTTAACCGGACTTAACACTCATGCGGTTCACTGGAGTTTTTTTTGTCACTGAGACAGACACTTGACAAGATAAGTTGAACACATTACTTGGACATGGATAAGATGATTCAAAGGATTTTCGACTCTGCAGAGTTTGTACTAAATTACCCACAGCCAACGGATTTCCGTAGTCACGCAGGACTAGTTCTGTTTACGGTAGTTCGGCAGAAACACATCTAACCAGTACACACCCATCCCACCTCACGATGCCAGGAATCACCCTAGACAGCATTCAAGAAAAACTTGAGACGGGGAGATCACAATCTCGAATAGCATGGGATCAAATTTATATACGCGCGCTCTAAGGGGTGCCCCCCTCTCGGTCCCAACCGGAAACACCCATGCCCCCTGACTGGATGACTAGCTTTAATCCAGGGCCGTGGAACCCTCATCACGGCCTCTCGATTTGGTGTGTACCAGGAAAGCGGTTTGCAGCTTACTAAGCCATATCCCTTGCGGAAAACATGTGGTAGTATAGGAAGGGAAAACAGATGGAAACTGGACTGATTCATGTTGACACTTGAGTCAAATAGTTTGGCATAAGACTGGCATGCTACAACACTGCCATCTTACCCATTCTCATGCCATCACATGGCCAGGCAAACTCATATCCAACAACTTATGGATTTTCGAAACTCACTTTCCTCAACTTTGCATGTAATATGACATTCATCGAGATGCTCATAAACATGCCATGCAACTACTTAATGCAAACATGCCAAAGACACTCATCATATCAAAAGTTCAAACATGCTTGCCTGGTTCAGAGTAGTCGGAGCCTAACTCGGTGAAGTTCGCAGTTTCGTCACCTCCTTCGGTATCTACGGTATAAAGAAACATACGCGCTAACGTACATACCGTGAGGTGCACAAAAGAAATTCCAAATATTTTTCAAACAAATATGATAAAAAAACTAGACAAAAATTTAAAAAGGACAAAAAAAGAATCAATCAAAAATCATTTTCTGTTTAAAAGTTATAAGGGTTTTAATCCAGGGACCTTTCTGTAATGAAACAAAAACTTCTCAGGCTTCATTTTATAAAACAGAAGACGTTTCGTTTGAGAATACGCCGGCCCAGAGGGGAGACGTACTTTGGCAGAAGATGATTTCAGAAAACGTTTCGTCTAAAAGAAAAGAGAGGCTGACGGGGGGGTCCCACCCGTCAGGTTTGAAATTTCAAACGGGGAAGAAACAGAGCTCGTCGGCGCCCGAGAGCTGCGGTGGTCGCCGGTGGCGATCCACGGCGAGTTAGGAGGATCGGAGAGTACCTATGTGCTTAGCGTGTCCTTCCGCGTCGGTGGGTGGTTGTGGTGGTCATCGATGAGCACCACGTCAACGGTGTCCTTGCTCCGGAGGACGGCGGCTCAGGTGGAGTTGGATCTCGTCGGGGAGGGCTGCGGAGGTCAAATTGAAGCCTATGTTAGATCACTGGGTGCTCGAGGAGACTACTGACGAGGTTTGGGTGGCGGGGATGGCTTCACCGGAGTGGATCGAGCTGGTGACCGAGGCGGATTGGGGCGGCCGGAGTTGGGGGGAGGAGACCTCCTCGAGGTCCTCCTAGTGGCTTGGCGGGGTCCTGGTGGGGTGCAGTGGTGGTGCATGCTCAAGGACGAGCTCGGGGCCCCTTTTTATAGGCGATCCGAGGCGGTGGCTTTGAACGGATATCTCCGGCGATGGTTATGGCGGCGCAGAGCTTGGTCGGGCAGTTTAGGAAGTTGGGCGTCAACGTGGAGTTCCTCTGGTTCCGTTTAGGCGCTAAACGAGTTCGGATTAGGTGCTTTGGGTGGGTTCAACGGAACGGGGTGGTGCGGGCCCGTCGGCGGCAGAGGGCGCGCCCTGTGCTTGCCGAGCCACGGCGACGGTGCTGCGGGGTGCGCTGGCGTGCATGTGGCCAAGCGCAGGGCAAGGGAGCGATGGGCGGCGCCTGACGGCGTAGCGAGCTGGCACGGGCTCTCGCTGGCCGCCATAGGTGGCTCTGCCACTGCAGAAGCTGCCGGCGTCGGCAATGCTCGCCGCCACCGACACCTGCACCCGTCCAAGAGGGCGTGCGGTGCTCTGGCCAGGGAGGAGAGGTCGTGCGCAACGCGCCAGGGCGCACTGTTGATTGGTGACAACACTCTGACGAAAAACGACACTGAATTTCCCTGAAACTCTGAATTTTCTGAAAGTGCACAGTAACAGTGCCGGCCAAGTGTTCGACGAAAAGATTTTGGCATGTGGGGAATTTTCCTTGAGCTGATTTTTGGTGGGGTGGCCTCTCATTGCATCTGGGGGCAGCCTGAATTTTTGTAGAATTTTTGGAGAAGAGGAGATATGAATTTCACCAAATTTGACAAATCTGGTCCAAACTTGCATAGGTCGAAACTTGAAAATTTTGAAAAGTAGAAGAGTGGATCTTGATGGATCTATGTTGGGGGTGCTAAAGGCTATCCAGAGGAGTTGGTTTGAGAGAAAAACTCAAAGGAAATTTGGTACTTCCTTTGTAAATCATCTAGGCTTAAAATAATTGACAGAATTGTTTTGGGGAATAGAATAAACGAAATAAAATCCAAAAATGCGTTGGACTTGTTGGAACAAAAAGTTTGGATTGCCCCAAAGTGGAGGGAGGGGTTTTGGGAGGATTTACCACAAGAGACATGGTAAAACCATGGGTGGTTTCAAAATAAGAGAAGCCCTAAAACTCATAGGGTTCCTTTTTAAAGAAAATAAATAAATTCCAAAAATATATTTGAGAAGGGAACAATCAGAAGAAAGGTTTTTAATAATCAAACACCAGAGTTGAAGAAGATACAAAAAATAAAATCCTTGCCAAGGGAAAAATTTTTGAGAGAGAAAACTTTGGAAGAGATTAAATGACCTTCTTCAAAACCAACAAGGTTTTTGTTGAAAATTAAATAAATTTTTTTGGAGTGTCACAACACCTACCCCCTTAGGAAAAATCTCGTCCCCGAGATTTCAGCTGATCCTCAAATAAGTGTGGGTGCTCTATCCGAAGAAAATCCTCTCTTTCCCAAGTTGCTTCACTCTCGGTGTGATTGCTCCACTGAACTCTGAAAAACTTGATGGTTTTCTGTCGGGTCCTCCTTTCAGACTCCTCTAATATTTTTATTGGATGTTCCCGATAGGTGAGGTCTGGCTGCACGTCAATGTTTTCATGGGATACTTGTTTTTCTGGGTTGCTTACGCACTTCCTCAACGGCGAGACGTGGAACACGTCGTGGACATCAGATAATTCTTCGGGTAATTCTAGCTGGTAGGCTACCGTGCCTCTTCGGGCCACTATACAGAATGGTCCGATGAATCTTGGTGCTAGCTTTCCCTTAATTTTGAATCGTTGCAGGCCCCTCATAGGAGATACTCGCAGGTACACATACTCTCCAGTTTCAAAACTGACTCCACGATGTTTTTGATCGTAATAACTCTTCTGTCGTCTTTGAGCTATCTTGAGTCAGTCCCTGATTAGCTTGACCTTTTCCTCGGCTTCTTTGAGCATGTCTGGGCCGAAGATAAGGCTGTCTCTGGTCTCTGACCAATTTAGCGGGGTACGACATCTCCGCCGTACAGAGCTTCAAATGGTGCCATTTGCAGGCTGGCCTGGTAACTGTTGTTGTATGCGAACTCTGCGTATGGCAAGCTTTCTTCCCAACTGGTTCCATTGGTGAGGACACTTGCTCTCAGCATGTCTTCTAGAATTTGGTTTACGCATTCAGTTTGTCCATCAGACTGGGGATGGTATGCTGTACTGAAGGCCAGTTGAGTCCCTAGTGATTGTTGCAGCTGCTCCCAAAATCTAGAGACAAACTGAGTGCCTCTGTCGGATATTATAGTCTTTGGGACTCCATGCAGACAGACTATGCGGGAGAGATAAATCTTGGCAAGCTTCTGAGTGGTGTGGGTTGTCTTCACTAGAATGAAATGTGCCACCTTGGTTAATCTATCGGTGATGACCCATATGGCATCATTCCCGCGTTGTGACTGAGGTAGTCCGACAATGAAATCCATCCCTATTTCGTCCCATTTCCACTTAGGTATCCTGTTCGGTTGCAGTAGTCCGGCTGGTCTTTGATGCTCAGCTTTTATGCATTGACAAGAATCGCAACATGCAATGAAGGTGGCTATATCCCTCTTCATACCATGCCACCAAAATCTTTCCTAAATGTCCTTATACATTTTGGTTCCTCCAGGGTGGATCGAATATGGAGCGGTGTGGGCTTCAGCTAGAATTTGCTGTTTGAGGTCCTCTATATTTGGCACGCAGAGTCTGTCTCCGTACCATAATATTCCCTCATCCTCTATGACGAATTCCGAGGCCTTGCACATACTCACCTTTCTTTTTATGCCTTCGATGCTGGGGTGTCCATGCTGAGCTTCTTTAATCCTCTCCACAAGGTTGGGTTGTACTTCCAAATTTGTTATGGTGCCTTCCGTGACCATCATCAAGTTGAGTTTGACAAACTCTTGTTGGAATTCAGGTCTCAAGCCTTGCAGACTGCCACTACATTTGCTTTTCCTGGATGATAGTGGATACCAACATCATAATCTTTTACCAATTCCAACCAACGTCGTTGCCGTAAATTGAGTTCTGGCTGTGTGAAAATATACTTGAGGCTTTTATGGTCTGTGTATATTTCACAACGATTTCCAAGTAAGAAGTGTCTTCGTTCCTTGAGTGCATGAATGACTGCTGCCAACTCCAGGTGATGAGTGGGATAATTTTCTTCATGCTTGCGAAGTTTTCTGGAAACATACGCGACTACTTTGCCTTCTTGCATCAATACGCATCCGAGACCCTTTCGGGATGTGTCGCAATACACTTCAAAGTTCTTGTGTATGTCTGGCACAATTAATACTGGTGTTGTCGTTAATTTCCTTTTTAGTTCTTGGAAACTTTTATCGCAAGCTCCGTCCATTCAAACTTCTTGTCCTTCTTGAGTAACTGTGTCATTGGTTTTGCTATGGTGGAGAACCCTTCAATAAACCGTCGGTAGTATCCTGCCATTCCCAAGAAACTTTGTACATCCGTTACACTGGCTGGTGATTTCCAGCCAAGTACGGCCTTGACTTTTTCCGGGTCTACGGCAATACCTTCTTGGGTCAGTACGTGGCACAGGAAACCTACCTGTCTTAGCCAAAATTCACACTTGCTGAACTTGGCGTACAATTGATGTTTCCTGAGTTCTCCTAGTACAACTCTGAGATGTTCAGCGTGCTCCTCTGGTGTCTTGGAGTATATCAGAATATCGTCGATGAATACCACAACAAACTTGTCCATAAACTTCATAAATATTTTGTTCATGAGGTGAACAAAATATGCGGGGGCGTTTGTTAGTCCAAATGGCATTACTGTGAACTCATACAGTCCGTATCTGGAGGTGAAGGCTGTCTTGGGGATATCTTCTGTTCGCACTTTTAATTGATGGTATCCCGACCTTAAGTCATTTTTTTAGAAGACCTTGGCCGGAGCGAGCTGATCAAATAAATCATTTATCCGTGCAATCGGGTATTTGTTGTTGATTGTGACCATGTTAAGTGCTCGATAGTCTATACACAATCTCAGTGTCCCATCCTTCTTCTTGGCAAATAAAATTGGTGAACCCCAAGGTGAGGAGCTGGCTCGAATATATCCTTTGTCCATTATTCTTTTATTTGCTTCTTCAATTCTACCAACTCGGATGGTGCCATTCTGTATGGTTTCTTGTATATGGGGGTGGTTCCGGCTGCCAGCTCAATGCTGAATTCTATCTCTCGGTCTGGTGGCAGGCCTGGTAGTTCTTCGGGAAATATGTCTGGAAATTCACACACTACTGGTACCTTGCTTAATTCAGAAACTTCCACCTTGTTCAATCTCGATTGCCGAGATATTTTTCTCTCTTTGGCTGAAACTCTTATTGTCTTCCCGTGGTGGTGGGTGAGAATTACGGTCCGGTTGAAACAGTCAATAAAACCTTTTTTGGTGGTTAACCAATCCATCCCTAGGATGACATCCAGTCCTTTATTTTCCAAAACAATAAGGTTGGCGTGAAACTTCAATCCTTCAAACTCAATAACCACACCTTGGAAGTAACTCTGAGTAACTTGCTTAATCCCAAGGGACTTGATGATCATGGATTTTTCCAAGGGAAGCATCGAAAAATTATTTTGCAAAGCAAAACTCTTCGAAATGAATGAGTGAGAAGCTCCAGAATCAAACAAAACCATGGCAGGTATTGTGTTGACAGGAAACATACCGAGTACGATATCCGGGGCATTATGTGCTTCCTCTTTGGTCACGTGGTTCAGATGACCCTTCCTGTGGTTGTTATTGGGGTTGAAATTGTTTCGCTTGGGCGCTGAATTATTGCCACTGTTGTTCGGCTTTGGGGTCGAGTTCCTTGGCTTGGGACACTGCTTGGCATAGTGCCCTTCCTCTCCGCAAGCGTAGCAAGTGACGCCTGGGCTATATGTGAACTCTTTGTCCCTTGAATGGAAATTCTTGATTGGGCATGAGACATTTGTCGTGGGTTTGCGTATCCCACCTTTCTGAAAATCCGTCTTGCTTCGGTGGTTGCGAGCAAGAGTTGTCTGGTCCCTTTTTCATTCGCGGAAATCCTCCAAGCTGCGTCTCTCATTTTCCAAGGTAATGGCCTTATCCACTAGCGTTTTGAAATCTGGAAAAGTGTGCACAACCAGCTGGCATTTAAGCGCGGGCGCCAGACCGTCTAGGAATTTCTCCATCTTCTTGCTTTCAGTCATATGCTCTTCATTGGCGTAGCAAGACAACAGAGTAAACTGACCGTTGTATTCTGACACCGTCATGGTCCTTTGTTTGAGGTCATCAAACTCTCTCTTCTTGATCTTCATAAGACTTTTAGGAATGTGCGCCCAGTGAAAACCTTCTTTGAACTCCTCCCAGGTTATATCATTTTCGTTAGGGTGCATGTGTAGGAAATTTTCTCACCATGATGCAGCTGCTCCTGTGAGATAGTGCGGAGCATATAGTACTTTCTCGAGGTCTGAACATTGTGCACTAATTAATTTTCTTTCCATGTCTCGGAGCCAATCCTCGGCCTCAAGAGTTTTGTCAGTATGAGAAAATGTTTGGGGACGTGTCTTCTGTAGCTCAGATAACTTGGATTGCTGCTGATACTGTCCATGGTGATTTCCCATATTGATGACTTGGTTCATCATTTCCTGGTGTTGTTGCTGACTTTGCTCATAAAGGCGGCACATTTGGGAAAGTGTTGTTTCACTGTCCTGTTGACTTGACTGCCCTTGTGCGAAATTGCTGCTTGGTGGTGTGCCATAATTTTCCTCTGGCTGAGTTGGCATGGAGCGCGTCCAGGGACGAGACATTTTTCACTCTGGGGATATATTTTGTAAAACTCATAAGAAAGGGAAAAGAGTCGCAAAAATAAATAAATGCACAAAGATGGGAAATAAATTAAATGCTCCAGGATTTCTCAAGAAAAGAAATTGATTGCGCACGGAGAAGGACTGCTCATTACATATCTTACACGCAAGCAGTAATTATACAATACATCACTCAGGATATGCATACATATTCCTGACATGTTATTTAGGCTAGTGCACTTCTCCCAGTTCCTACATGATGCGCAAACAAGCTACTCCTCACAACTTATGTACATATAAACATATCGTACAAAGCGATACATCGCATGGCGGCTAAGTGTACTCAGTCGGAGATGGTAAGGATCTCCTTTGCCCTGCCGAGGGTGAGGCGCAGTGAGGCTGGGGACTCGACCTCCTCCTCGCTAATAGGCTCCAAACGTGTAGTGTTGCACCAAGTAGATGGAGTGGGCGCCAGAGGCGGAGCAACACGAACAGGAGTGGGCGCAATGACTTGGTTGAACTCTTCGGTGGTAGGCAGGCGACGAGCAGTGGCGAGAGTGGTAGGTGCATAAGATGCGGAGGACGAGACGAAAGTCAGTGGCGGTGCGGTGTGCAGGAGCTCCCTCCTGTTGGCGGCACAGCCATGGACTGAGTCCATGCAGGCAGCCACGAAGTCGTCCACCAGGTTGTCGAAGGCTGCCTTCAGAGCCCGGAGGTACTCAATAAGCATCTGAAAAGCCTCGTCTCGTTCTCCTATGGGGAAAGACAACGCGTAGTGACAGGTGTATGGCACATGGCATGGAAGGTAGCGGTAACGGCGTGTCTTCATCGAGGGAAGGACATCCCTGAGATGAGCTATCGCCTCGCAGGCTGCCATCTGCATAGCATGCTTCTCTATAGGCATGGCTCTTCCCAAGTACCAGAAGCGGCGTAACTCAAAACGCCCTCCCTTGAATTGCACCGTGGCCTAGTGAATGGTCAGACTGTCGTTGACCTTGTGCTGATAGAGTGTGAAGACTGGGCGCATTGATGGCCCCATCGCGACCTGAACGATGAAGAAGAGGAGCTTGACGAACCCATCGGGCATGTTGGCGAACATCTGTGAATCGCAGCTGTTGTCAGCCATCTACAAAAGTAGGCAAAAATTCTGAATGGTCAGATCATAAATTTATGCTGACTGTCAGAAAATGACTACATTTGCAAAAATATGAATTAGCTCTATTATGCTATTAACCGATTAGCGATCGCACGTAGTGGCTTCCTACAGTCGGCCTGGCTCTGGTACCAAGCTTGTCACGACCGGTTTTCCAATAAAATGTTTATTGAGAAGCCGATCTTTTGAGT
Organism: Triticum dicoccoides; assembly: GCF_002162155.2. Classification (NCBI taxonomy): domain Eukaryota; kingdom Viridiplantae; phylum Streptophyta; class Magnoliopsida; order Poales; family Poaceae; genus Triticum; species Triticum dicoccoides. Next base: position 259,080,294 of record NC_041382.1, read on the forward strand.
CCAGTATGAGGAAAAATCCTCCTTACCGGTAGGCAAAATTCTTGATACAGTAAGCCAGTAGCATATAATATATTACAGGGTTGAGCTAAGGTTGCTCAACAAATTATTACAAGCACGCCAATAATTATACATAATGACGGATATGACACAATGGTGTGGTGGCATACTACTGACTCGAGATAAAAGTGGTGGTGGAATATCACAGTGGAGTGGATAACACGACTCCTAAACTGGAAGCTCATCGAGCGTCGAGGTGAGGCTCGTTGAATTTATTCGGGTAGTGGAAGCGGATATAATACAGTAACCAAATCCAGGATCACTCGAGACTGACTGGGACTACCCTAGGCATCGGACACGCTATCGAACTCTTCATCCATGAGATCGCCTTCGTCAACATTTGGCCAAATGAACAAGCCAGGTGATTACTTTGAAATTACTCGCAATGCAGTTCGGACATAAGATATAACAAATGCATGCATGAATGCATCATGAGTAATTAGTAATGCATATTCGATTTAGTAAATAATGGCACAACATGCTAAATAAAAAGGGAGTCAGGTGATAGTCTTCCCAAAATCCCAACAAAAAAATAACTGAAAACCGATCGTGTGTCTGGAGCGACGCCTCGAAGGGTGAACCAAATAAATAATCATGCCGTAGTCGGGCGTCTAAGCGACACCATGTAAAGGGCTTATATTGAAAAGTAAATGACATGCATGCCACAGTCGGACGTCGGAACGACATCGCAGAAAGGGCTTATATCGCAAGTAAATAACAAGCATGCCACAGTCGGACGTCTGAGCGACATCGCAGAAAGGGCTTATATCAAAAGTAAATAATAAGCGTGCCATAGTCGAACGTCTGAGCGACATCACAGGAAGGGCTTATATCGTAAGTAAATAACAAGCGTGCCACAGTCGGACGTCTGAGTGACATCACAGAAAGGGCTTATATTGAGAGTAAATAACAAGCGTGCCACAGTCGGACGTCTGAGCGACATCACAGAAAGGGCTTAAATATCCTTATTCACATCTGATAAATTCACAAAGATATAATACTCATAAGAAATATTCAACACACGATAATAAACGGGTTAGTCCATCCACAGGAATAAACATTTAACCGGACTTAACACTCATGCAGTTCACTGGAGTTTTTTTTTGTCACTGAGACAGACACTTGACAAGATAAGTTGAACACATTACTTGGACATGGATAAGATGATTCAAAGGATTTTTGACTCTGCAGAGTTTGTACTAAATTACCCACAACCAATGGATTTCCGTAGTCACGAAGGACTAGTTCCGTTTATGGTATTTCGGCAGAAACACATCTAACCAGTACACACCCATCCCACCTCACGATGCCAGGAATCACCCTAGACAGCGTTCAAGAAAAACATTGAGACGGGGAGATCACAATCTCGAATAGCATGGGATCATATTTTTATACGCGCGCTCTAAGGGGTGCCCCCCTCTCGGTCCCAACCGGAAACACCCATGCCCCCTGACCGGATGACTGGCTTTAATCCAGGGCCATGGAACCCTCATCACGGCCTCTCGATTTGGTGTGTACCAGGAAAGCGGTTTGCAACTTACTAAGCCATATCCCTTGGGGAAAAGATGTGGTAGTACAGGAAGGGAAAACAGATGGAAACTGGACTGATTCATGTTGACACTGGAGTCAAATAGTTTGGCATAAGACTGGCATGCTACAACACTGCCATCTTACCCATTCTCATGCCATCACATGGCCATGCAAACTCATATCTAACAACTTATGGATTTTCGAAACTCACTTGCCTCTACTTTGAATGTAATATGACATTCATCGAGATGCTCATAAACATGCCATGAAACTACTTAATGCAAACATGCCAAAGACACTCTTCATGTCAAAAGTTCAAACATGCTTGCCTGGTTCAGAGTAGTCGGAGCCTAACTTGGTGAAGTTCGCAGTTCCGTCACCTCCTTCAGTATCTACGGTATAAAGAAACATACGCGCTAACGTAAATACCGTGAGGTGCACAAAAGAAATTCCAAATATTTTTCAAATAAATATGATAAAAAAACTAGACAAAAATTTAAAGAGGGCAGAAAAAGAATAAATCAAAAATCATTTTCTGTTTAAAAGTTATAAGGGTTTTAATCCAGGGACCTTTATGTAATGAAACAGAAACTTCTCAGGGTTCATTTTATAAAACAGAAGACGTTTTGTTTGATAATATGCCGGCCTAGAGGGGAGACGTACTTTGGCAGAAGACGCTTCCAGAAAACGTTTCGTTTAAAAGAAAAGAGAGGCTGACGGGGGGGGGGGGGTCCCACCCGTCAGGTTTGAACTTTCAAACGGGGAAGAAACAGAGCTCGTCGGCGCCCGAGAGCTGCGGTGGTCGCCGACGGCGATCCACGGCGATTTAGGAGGATCGGAGAGTACCTACGTGCTCAGCGTGTCCTTCCGCGTCGGTGGGTGGTGGTGGTGGTCGTCGGCGAGCAGCATGTCGACGGCGGTCCTTGCTCCGGCGGACGGCGGCTCGGGTGGAGTTGGATCTCGTCGGGGAGGGCTGCGGAGGTCAAATTGAAGACTGGGTTAGATCACTGGGTGCTCGAGGAGACTACTGACGAGGTTTGGGTGGCGGGGATGGCCTCACCGGAGTGGATCGAGCTGGTGGTCGAGGCGGATCGGGGCGGCCGGAGTTGGGGGGAGGAGACCTCCTCGAGGTCCTCCTAGTGGCTTGGCGGGGTCCTGGTGGGGTGCAGTGGTGGTGCCTGCTCGAGGGCGAGCTTGGGGCCCCTTTTTATAGGCTATCCGAGGCGGTGGCCGTGAACGGAGATCTCCGTCGATGGTTACGGTGGCGCAGAGCTTGGTCGGGGAGTTTAGGGAGTTGGGCGTCAACGTGGAGTTCCTCTTGTTCCGTTTAGGCGCTAAACGAGTTCGGATTAGGTGCTTTGGGTGGGTTCAACAGAACGGGGCGGCGCGGGCCCGTCGGCGGCAGAGGGCGCGCCCTGTGCTTGCCGGGCCACAGCGACGGTGTTGCGGGGTGTGCTGGCGTGCATGAGGCCACGCGGAGGGCAAGGGAGCGATGGGCGGCGCAGGACGGCGTAGCGAGCTGGCACGGGCTCTCGCTGGCCGCCACGGGTGGCTCTGCCACTGCAAAAGCTGCCGGCATCGGTGTTGCTCTGGCCAGGGAGGAGAGGCCGTGCGCAACGCGCCAGGGCGCACTGTTGATTGGTGACAACACTCTGACGAAAAACGACACTGAATTTCTCTGAAACTCCTAATTTTCTGAAAGTGCATAGTAACAGTGTCGGCCAAGTGTTCGACGAAAACATTTCGGCATGTGGGGAATTTTCCTTGAGCTGATTTTTGGTGGGGTGGCCTCTCATTGCATCTGGGGGCTGCCTGAATTGTGGTAGAATTTTTGGAGAAGAGGAGATATGAATTTCACCAAATTTGACAAATCTGGTCCAAACTTGCAGAGGTTGAAACTTGAAAATTTTGAAAAGAAGAAGAGTGGATATTGATGGATCTATGTTGGGGGTGCTAAAGGCTATCCAGAGGAGTTGGTTTGAGACCAAAACTCAAAGGAAATTTGGTACTTCGTTTGTAAATCATCTAGGCTTAAAATAATTGACAGAATTGTTTTAGGGAATAGAATAAACGAAATAAAATCCAAAAATGGGTTGGACTTGTTGGAACAGAAAGTTTGGATTGCCCCAAAGTGGAGGGAGGGGTTTTGGGAGGATTTACCACAAGAGACATGGTAAAACCATGGGTGGTTTCAAAATAACAGAAGCCCCAAAACTCATAGGGTTCCTTTTTAAAGAAAATAATAAATTCCAAAAATATATTTGAGAAGGGAACAATCAGAAGAAAGGTTTTTAATAATCAAACACCAGAGTTGAAGAAGATACAAAAAATAAAATCCTTGCCAAGGGAAAAAGTTTTGAGAGAGAAAACTTTGGAAGAGATTAAATGACCTTCTTCAAAACCAACAACATTTTTGTTGAAAATTAAATAATTTTTTTTGGAGTGTCACAGGGTACCTTGATTTGCATGGAGTGAGGACAGTGGATACATAATATACCGGCTTTTGAAGGGGAATTTATGTCCGTCCGTTTCTCGTTCGACGATGAGCACTGCGCTTACAACATGATGAGTTGCTGCAATGTACAACAACATTGGTTCGCCAATATTTGGCGCATCCAGGATTGGGTTGGTTGCCAGTATGGCTTTTATTTCTTCCAATCCAGCTGTGGTAGTGTCCGTCCACTCGAAGTGTTCGGTGTGCTGAAGGAGGCGATAAAGGGGTAATCCCTTTTCTCCTAAGCGGGAGATAAAGCGGTTTAGAGCCGCCACACGACTGGTTAATTTCTGGATTGGTTTGAGGTCTGTTGGGATAGCCAACTGTGACAGAGCTTGGATTTTGGCCGGATTTGCTTCAATTCCTCTACTGGAGACAATGAAACCCATGAGCTTTCCGGCTGGTACACAGACAACACATTTTTCCGGATTGAGCTTGATGTTGTATGTTCGAAGGTTGTCGAATGTGAGCCTCAATTAGTGTATTAGAGAGTCGACGTGTTTGGTTTTGACGAACACATCATCTATGTATGCCTCTACAGTTTTGCCGATCTGTTTCTCCAGACATGTCTGACTCATGCGCTCATATGTTGCACCGACATTTTTGAGCCCAAAAGGCATTATGTTGAAACAGAAGGGGCCGTATGGTGTGATAAATGCCGTTGCGTCTTGGTCGGACTCCGCCATCTTGATTTGGTGGTAGCCGAAGTATGCATTGAGGAAACACAAAGAATCTTGTCCTGCGGTAGCATCGATAATATGATCGATGCGGGGGAGGGGGGAGGGATCCTTTGGGCAAGCCTTGTTGAGGTCCTTGAAACCGACACATAGGCACCAGGATTTGTCCTTCTTTGGTACCATCACCAGGTTTGTTAGCCAGCCCGGGTGTTTTATTTCTCTAATGAATTTGGCCCCCAATAACTTGGCTAGTTACTCTCCCATATCTTGTCTCTTAGGTTCAGAGAAACGCCGAAGATTCTGCTTGACTGGCTTGAATCCTGTCGGTGTCAAAACCGGCAGATCTCGGGTAGGGGATCTCGAACTGTGCGTCTAGGCGGATGGTAACAGGAGGCAGTGGACACGAAGTTTTACCCAGGTTCGGGCCCTCTTGATTGATGTAAAACCCTACGTCCTGCTTGATTAATATTGATGATATGGGTAGTACAAGATTAGATTTACCATGAGATCAGAGAGGCTAAACCCTAGAAGCTAGCCTATGGTATGATTGTCTGTTGTCCTACGGACTAAAACCCTCCAGTTTATATAGACACAGAGAGGGCTAGGGTTACACAAGGTCGGTTACAAAGGAGGAGATATGCATATCTGTATTTCCTGGCTTGCCTTCCACGCCAAGTAGAGTCCCATCCGGACACGAGACGAAGTCTTCAATCTTGTATCTTCATAGTCTAACAGTCCGGCCGAAGAATATAGTCTGTCTGCCGGAGACCCCCCAATCCAGGACTCCCTCAGTAGCCCCCGAACCAGGTTTCAATGATGATGAGTCTGGCGCGCAGTGTTGTCTTCGGCATTGCAAGGCGGGTTCTTCTCCAACTTTCAAGTGTTCGTAAGAAGTGTTCGGCTCCATAAATTTTGAACCTCTTGGCTTCTGTGCCCAATAAGGGATTTCTCCCATGCGTCGAATGAATACGAGGCGCCAGTGCATTTTTACCTTCACCCCCTAGCTAAATAAATAAATTGTCTATTAAAGGAATGGGGATTCTTAGATCTGATCCATACCATCCTCCCCCAGCGAGAATTCATCAGAGCGCGTTTCGGAAAGATCCATTCCAGCATGGCTGACCTCCGCAGCTCCTCCTCCTGCCCCCATAGCCCTAAGCCCGGTGATTGGGAGAGGTGTTCAGTCCCGCACAGTCGATTAGTCGAGCTGCAGACTAAGGGATTTCTCCCTCTGGCGTATATGGTACCTGTTCGAGCTGGGCTTGCCACCTACAATGGCGGGGCGCAAGTGGAGAGCTTTCCTTGTCCCTCCATGGGGGAACGGGTCTGCCTTGTTCCTTATTTACTAAGGGGACTAGGATTTCCAATTCATCCGTTCCTCCGCGGGCTCCTAGAGTTCTACGGCCTCCAATTACACAATCTCACCCCTGCCTCCATTCTACATATCGCCGGCTATGTTGCTCTCTGCGAGTTGTTCCTGGGCTGCGAGGATCACTTCGAGCTGTCGAAAAGGCTATTCTGCCATGTCCCTCGCACACAGAGGGAATCACTTTTTCAAGTGGGCGGAGCCGAAATATGGCGCATCGCCGATACCAGATACCTCTCCGGTACCCTGAAGAAGCCGTCCGAAGACTGGCCTTCAAAATGGTTTTATATGGAGGATGTCCCCCTTCTGGACCATGTTCAGCCGGGTCTTCCTGAGTTCAACAATGCTCCTTTGAAGAAGCGCCGAAGTTGGTGCCCACGGAGCCCCTAGGCGGAAGACAACGAAGAAGTCCTCTATCTGATGAACCGGATCAAAGCACTCGCTCGATCAGGATTGACAATAATCGAAGTTATGTCGATTTGCATAATGCGGGGAGTGCAGCCACTTCAATATCGTGAGCACCCGCTGTGGTGTTATAACGGGGCGGATGACGCCACCCGCTGCGGGCGTAAGGGTTCGGACAGTGCTGCCGCTCTAGCGAAAATTCTGTCTGAACTATTCAAGGGTGAGGAAGAGGAGTTCACCCGCATCAAGCCACGGGATGGATTCTCCATGTACAATCCTCCAAGCTCGGTAAGTTATATCTCCCTGCCCCCATTTTTCCCGCATTCTTAGTCGTAAGTATTCACCTTGCCACTTTGCGGCAGGAACTGCGAAAAGCCATAAAGGATGTCAGCAGCCCTTCTCCACAACCAGAGGACCCTGACCGGGCCCTCGATTCCGGACTTGAAGAAGATCCGGTTATCTCCGTGGAACTGATAGACCGGCAGTTCTATTAGTTAAGCTGCGACGATGCCCTGGTGGCCATTATGGCCGACTATCCCGGACTGCTCCCTGCATCGCAGGTAAGAAAAATCAAAAAGTCCCAACTCCAAAACTAGGATCCCCTTTTAGGCACTTCACCCACCATATACACGTGGCATCTTTTACAGGGAAGGCATTCGGGATGCCCTGCCGAACCCACAGCAACTCGCCAACAAGAGGCACCGAGGCCGGGTAGGCCAAAAAGGAAGGCGGTCAGGACGGAGACGCCAGCACAAAGGTATAGGAAAAACCCCGCTCCATGGTTGTCGTCTTTCTCAAAATGTAATGACACCCGCGTTTCTTTAACAGAAAAAATGCTCGCCGGAATATGTCCGGCGATGCTGCCAATCAAGCCTCCACCAGTCGGGCGCCAGGACCAGACATGGAGGTGGAAGCCGATATGGGGCAGGCGCTGGATAATCGCCCTACAGAGGATGTGGATAGATTATCCGCTACAAACTCAGAAGTGGAAAGCGCCATGAATCATAGGCGCCGCCGAGCCGTACTCCACGACGCTTGTTTCTCACCAGAGGCGTTCGACGCCTTCAATTCTGGAGAGGCGTACCTCCGTGCTCCTCAAGATGGTCTAGCCAGAGCCACATATCAGTATGTAAAGGATGTACGGGTGAGTAAATCTGGCGATTTATATGTATCACTAGCCCTGAGACTTGAAACAGTTAGCAGAACTGATTTAAGGATCATCTTTAATGTGCAAGTTCTTATAGAGAAGAATACTAGGCAGTCCCAAGAGCTGGAGGAATGCAAGACCCAATTACAGGCCGCTCTTGCCGCATTGCAGGAATAGAAAAAGCCTCCCGCTGGTAACATTTACTTTAAAGAATGATGGTTACCATATAGTGTGCGGCGTGTCTGCAGATCTAACAATTGATTTTGAAGATGAATCTGGAGAAAATCCGGGGGACCAGCATGTTATGCGATAGCTAGAGGCTGGCAAACGCGTGCTGACTGAGGTTATGCGGGAGAAAAACAATCTCCAAGATGCCAATATTAAGCTGAACATGGAACTAAAAGATGTTTGGGGCCAGCTTGCGGATTTCGAGAAGGAGAATAAGCGGCTTCGCCGCGGCATTTTCAATAAGTGTTTGAATGAGTCCTTTTAAAGGAGTTCGACGAAGAAGCTGACTAATAGCATTATGTCTATAGGTATGCTGACGGGTCGTCCCGTAGAGGAAATGCCTGCGTCTGCGGGTGATCTTCTGTCCGAGCTGTCACATCTGCACGAACAAGTTCGACAGGTGATGCAGGGTGTTGCCCAGGCCTTATGGTCGTCCGTCTCCCTGCCAGAAGGCGTTGCGGAGCTTGCGGAGAAGCTGAAGGGAGCACGGGGGCGCTTCCGATTATGGAAGATATCAGCCTCCCGATAGGGTGCCAGAGAAGCCTGGGCCATGGTGAAGACGCGGTATACCAAGGCAGACCCAAATCACATGGTCGAGGTCGGACCTGTGGGGGCCCGACGGAAAAGAGATCCCCGTTAGGTTAGTTTATGGGCAAGTAGAATTAGCCGCAAAGTATTCCCAACAGGATTGTAAGCTAGACCGCCTGTTGGATGGTATAGAGGAGGAATTTAGTCAGTCTGCATGACAATGTAATTAAAGTGACATGTATAATGCCTTCTAGCCGGATTGTAGATCATTTGTCGTTGCGGACCTTTTCGCTTCAACCTCTGGGCCTGATAGTCCGGAGTGAATCCGAATACCCGCTCAGTTATATAAAACCGGGGTATGCGTGGAGACCAGGCGTAGGGGTCATTAGCGCTTTATCAGACAAGTGCCCAACTAGTTATGTTATATTACATGGGTAGTAAGAAACATCTTCTAGGGAGAATAGTTCCTTTAAGGGTTCCTTTCCCTGGGTAAGCATGCCCTAAAGTGCATGTCCGAACTGCGATAGGAAATGCAGAAAAAACATCTGGGGGCAGATATGGACAATAAAAATCATCTTTTGTTCACCGACCGAATATTCCCTTAAGAACTCTAGCTTCGGCTTCACCCAGTCTGAGGTACACATCCGGCTAACCTAGCTGTAACAATCACAGAGGTGCTCCCATTATGCCCTAGCCGAATTAACGGGAACGTAGGGCATACATACAAGAGCCAGGCAACCCAGCTTGGACAAAACTTAAGTCATATTGATGCATATAATGGTGAAAAAAGGTATATGCGGAAGTATAACACATGTGTTGGGCATGAGGCCCAGATAAATAATTTAAGCTTCTGTGAAAGAAGCCCCCAGGTATGAAGAGTGCGGCTAGCGCATCTGTAATCTACAAGCGAGGCACAAGGTGACCCTTGAAGGCCTAGAGAAATAATAAAAGAAAGAAAGAAAGGTAAACAAGACAGATGATGTATATGCAGAAAATGGACAAAGGGAGGGGAATAACATAGAGTCCGGTGCTAGGCGCAGAATCTTCGGTGCCTGGCCGCGTTCCATGGGTTCGGCTCGAGTCGACTAGTCGATGCATCCCGCAGTAGGTACGCTCCACCGGTCAAAACTTGGTCAATAATGAAAGGACCTTCCCATTTGGGCTCGACCTTGTTCTTTTTCTTATCTGGCAGGCGTAGAACTAGTTCGCCAATGTTATAAGTTTTGGCCCGTACTTCTCTGCTTTGGTATTTGCGAGCCTGTTGCTGATAAATGCAGAACGGGCTTTGGCTATGTCGCGCTCCTCTTCCAGGGTGTCTAGACTGTCCTGCCGATCGAGCTCGGCTTCTCTTTCTTCGTCATGCGCACTCGAGGTGAGTCATGAATTATGTCACAGGGCAAGACTGCCTCTGCGCCGTATACCATAAAGAAGGGTGTATATCCGGTACTACGATTCGGCATGGTCCGCAGCCCCCAGAGTACGGAGTCGAGCTACTCTACCCAGTGCGTGTTAGACTCCGTTAAGGAGCGTACTAATCTAGGTTTAATGCCGCTCATTATAAGACCGTTTGCTCACTCGACCTGACCGTTGGTTTGTGGGTGATAGACTGAAGCGTAATCGAGCTTGATGCCCATTTTGCTGCACCATAGTTTTACTTCATCGGGCGTGAAGTTCGTGCCATTATCAGTGATGATGCTGTGGGGGACGCCATAACGGTGTACAACCTCGGATATGAAGTTCGTGAAGTTTGGCCTCTATCCGTTTGGTGTAATTTATCCACCATGACCAATAAGTATTTTTTCTTGTGGGTTCCCCCTGTAAGGGGTCCAACCATGTCAAGCCCCCAGATCGCAAAGGGCCATGTAATGGGGATTGTTTGGAGGGCGGTGGGTGGCATGTGTATTTGATTTGCAAAGAGCTGGCAACCGGCGCAACGTTGGACCAAGTCCTGTGCATCTGCCCGGGCCGTTGGCCAATAGAATCATGTATGGAAGGCCTTGCTTACAAGAGCCCGTGCTGCGGCGTGATGACCGCCGATTCCGGCGTGAATTTTTGCCAAAAGATTCCGCCCTTCCACTTCGGAGATGCACCTTTTAAGGACTCCGGTAGAACTTTTTTTGTACAATTCTCCCTCATGGACCCTGTAGGCCTTGGATCGCCGCACTATGCAGCGTGCCTCATTTTGTTCGTCCAGAAGTTCCTGTCTAGTTAGGTAGGCCAGGAATGGTTCAGTCCACGGGGCAATAATGGCCATTATTTTGTGGGCTGAAGATGTTATATCGGTGACGGAGCCTCCGATTGTGTCAGAGAGTTCGGTATCGGGTATTTTGGCCGGGTCCGGACTGTTGTTACCGGTGTCCCCTTCCCATACTACGGATGGTTTAAACAACCTTTCCAAAAATATGTTGGGGGGGACTGCATCACGTTTTGCACCGATGCGGGCGAGGATATCCGCCGCCCGATTGTTTTCCCGAGCCACATGGTGAAATTCGAGCCCCTCGAACCGAGCAGACATTTTTAGGATGGTGTTTCGATAGGTCGCCATTTTTGGATCCTTGGCGTCAAAGTCTCCATTTATTTGGGATATTGCGAGGTTTGAATCCCCGCGCACCTCCAAACGTTGAATGCCCATGGAGACTGCCATCCGAAGACCATGCAACAGAGCTTCGTATTCGGCTGAATTGTTGGAGTCTGTATACAATATTTGCAGCACGTACTGAACGGTATCTTCGGTTGGGGACATCTGGACGACGCCAGCCCCTAGACCAGCCAACATTTTAGAACCGTCGAAGTGCATGATTTAATTGGAGTATGCGTCATACTCTTTAGGGAGTTCGGCCTCCGTCCATTCGGCGACGAAGTCAGCCAATACTTGCGACTTGATGGCTCGTCGAGGTTTGTATGTTATGTCGAACAGGAGGAGCTCAATGGCCCATTTGGCAATCCCGCCCATAACGTCGCGGTTGTTTATAATATCATTAAGTGGCACTTCCGAGGCTACTGTAATCGAACACTCTTGAAAGTAGTGTCGCAGCTTCCGGGATGCCATGAATACCGCATAGGCTATCTTTTGATAATGTGGGTACCGTGATTTGCATGGAGTGAGGACAGTGGATACATAGTATACCGGCTTTTGAAGAGGGAATTTGTGTCCGTCTGCTTCTCGTTCGACGACGAGCACTGTGCTAACAACTTGATGAGTTGCCGCAATGTACAACAGCATTGGTTCGCCGATGTTTGGCGCGGCCAGGATTGGGTTGGTTGCCAAAATGGCCTTTTTTTTCTTCCGATCCGACTGTGGCCGTGTCCGTCCACTCGAAGTGTTCGATGCGCCGAAGGAGGCGATAAAGGGGTAAAGCCTTTTCTCCTAAGAGGGAGATAAAGCGGCTTAGAGCCGCCACACATCCAGTTAACTTCTAGATTTGTTTGAGGTCTGTTGGGGTAGCAGACTATGATAAAGCTCGGATTTTGGCCGGATTAGCTTCAATACCTCTACTGGAGACAATGAAACCCAGGAGCTTTCTGACTGGTACGCCGAAAACGCATTTTTCCGGTTTGAGTTTGATGCCGTATGTTCGGAGGTTGTCGAATGTGAGCCTCAACTCGTCTATCAAGGAGTCGACGTGTTTGGTTTTGATGACCACATCGTCTACGTATGCCTCCACTGTTTTGCCGATTTCTTTCTCTAGACATGTCTGAATTATGCGCTGATACATTGCGTCGGCGTTTTTGAGCCCAAAAGGCATTGTGTTAAAACAGAAGGGGTCGTATGGTGTGATGAATGTCGTTGCGCCTTGGTCGGACTCCGCCATCTTGATTTGGTGGTAACCGGAGTATGCGTTGAGGAAACACAATGACTCGTGTCCTGCGGTAGCATCAATGATTTAATCGATGTGTGGGAGGGGGAAGGGATCCTTTGGGGAAGCTTTATTGAGGTCTTTGAAATCGACACAAAGGCGCCAGGATTTGTCCTTCTTTGGTACCATCAACAGGTTTGCTAGCCAGCCCGGGTGTTTTATTTCTCAGATGAATCCGGCCTCCAATAACTTGGCTAGTTCGTCTCCCATGTCATGTCTCTTAGGTTCGGAGAAACGCCGAAGAGCTTGCTTGACTGGCTTGAATCCCTTTAGAATATTGAGGCTATGCTCGGCCAACCTGCGTGGGATTCCTGGCATGTCTGAGGGATGCCAGGCGAATACGTCCCAGTTCTCGCGCAGGAACTCTCGTAGTGCGGCGTCCACAGCGGGGTTTAACTATGCCCCAATGGAGGCTGTTTTTGTAGGGTCCGTTGGGTGGACATGGAATTCTACTATTTCATCCGCTGGTTTAAAAGAGGTGGACTTGGATCTCTTGTCGAGTATCACGTCGTCCCTGTCCACTGTGGAGCGTAGTGTGGTTAATTCCTCAAGGGCCAGTGCAGCTGTTTTGTTTTCGGCACGGAGTGCTGTGTCTGGATCACTTGCGAGAGTGATGATTCCGTTGGGCCTGGGCATTTTGAGCTTCATGTACCCGTAATGGGGTATGGCTTGGAAGATTGTGAACGCCTCCCGTCCTAAAAGAGTGTGATAACCACTGCTGAACAGGGCCACTTGGAATGTAATTTCTTCGGACCTGTAATTATCCAACGTGCCGAATACCACATCTAGTGTGATTTTCCCAGCGCAGCGTGCTTCCCGACAGGGGATGATTCCTCTAAAGGTTGTGCTACTTTGTTTAATGCGGTTCCAGTCTACTTCCATCTTTTGAAGAGTTTCCTCATAGATGAGGTTTAATCCGCTGCCGCCGTCCATGAGTACTTTGGTGAGTCGAAAGCCGTCCACGATTGGACTGAGGACCAGTGCAGCTGGTGCTTGGGCCGTTCGGAATTTATGTTTGTCATTGGCATTGAAGGTAATAGCCATGTCACTCCATGGATTTATTGCTGCTACATGGAAGATTTCGGCATGCTGCGGATTGTTCGCTTGTGCCTATTATTTGACGCGAAGGTCTCGAAGACCGTTAACACCGTATTTTTATCCACGAGATGGTGCTCTGTGGTATTTGGGAGAAGAAGATCCTCACTACTTTTGGCCACCTGCCGGAGTATCCAACATGCTCTAAGGTTGTGCATTGGTATTGTATCCGCTGTACTAGGAATTTTGCAGGGTCCGTTGAGCCATCCCTCTAGTACGGTTCCATACCCTGTAGATGGTTTTTCCTTTTTGGTGGGTCACCCGAGTGTATTGTGATAATGCACCCTTTTGTTTCGGACTGGGTTTGTATTCAAGGCCGGATTATCCCAGAAGTTTATTTTGGTTTTCCAGGCACTTTCCATCGCACAGTATTTCCGTACTATGGACGCCTAGTCAGTGAAGCGTGTTATCTCATGGTGATTTATGTCGTTAAGGATTCCCTTGTTCGTGCAATTATTGTAGAAAAATAGGATTGTGTCTTCCTCGCGATAGTCCTTAACCTTGTTCATCGCAAGGAGGAATATGGCCCAATAGTGATGTACTGTTCCCTGGGGCTCTTGCCTGATGTAGGAAAGATTGCTTATGTTTGGGTGGGTGGGTGGAATTGAATCCGAACCCTCACCTGATCTGGGATCTAGGGGCCGAGGAATTTCCAATTTTGGAAGTTCCGGTTCCGAGGTGTGACCCGATAATCCTAGCCCGCTGCCTAACTCTAAGTTCAGGGATCGGGTGTTGTCCTCCCACGAACGGGCGTCCGGCTCAGAGAGCTCGGGAATCCGGACATAGTTGGTCCTCAAGATGGAGGAAAGGTTGCCGCATTGTTCCTCCACCACTGCAATATGATGGGTGACCGGTGGAGAGTTAATCTCCCTTTGATCGGGTTTAAGCCCAATCCGATCATAGTCCGTAGCGACAACCAAGGCGGCGATGCGATCCAGGAGCTGATTTAAGGAGGCGAGCTCCATTGGATCCATCTGTTCGGCGAGTGCCGATTTGACATGGAGGTTGTTTTTGATGACCCGAGAAGTCATCATCGGCGCGGCGGCCGAACAAGCGGTCATGATGAAACCGCCTAGGCGGAGAGTTTGGCTGACAGCCAAAGTTCCCCCGACAGTGGTACCATCTTTAAAGACGAGACGAGACATCCTTCCTTCTGGCGACGGCACAGAGGAACTCTCAATGAAAGCACCAATGTCGGTGTCAAAACCGGCAGATCTCGTGTAGGGGGTCCCGAACTGTGCGTCTAGGCGGATGGTAACAGGAGGCAGGGGACACGAAGTTTTACCCTGGTTCGGGCCCTCTTGATGGAGGTAAAACCCTATGTCCTGCTTGATTAATATTGATGATATGGGTAGTACAAGAGTAGATCTACCACGAGATCAGAGAGGCTAAACCCTACAAGCTAGCCTATGGTATGATTGTCTGTTGTCCTACGGACTAAAATCCTCCGGTTTATATAGACAACGAAAAGGGCTAGGGTTACACAAGGTCGGTTACAAAGGAGGAGATATGCATATCCGTATTGCCTAGCTTTCCTTCCACGCCAAGTAGAGTCCCATCCGGACACGAGATGAAGTCTTCAATCTTGTATCTTCATAGTCTAATAGTACGGCCAAAGAATATAGTCCGGCTGTCCGGAGACCCCCTAATCCAGGACTCCCTCAAATCCCTTTAGAATATTAAGGTTGTGCTCGGTCAGCCTACGTGGGATTGCTAGCATGTCCGAGGGGAGCCAGGCGAATATGTCCCAATTCTCGCGCAGGGACTCTCGTAGTGCGGCGTCCACAACGGGGTTTAACTGTGCCTCGATGGAGGCTGTTTTTGTAGGGTCCGTTGGGTGGACTTGGAATTTGACTATTTCATCTGCTGGATTATAAGAGGTGGACTTGGATCTCGTCAAGTATCACGTCGTCCCTGTCCACTATGGAGCGCAGCGTGGTTAATTCCTCGGCCGCAAGGGCTTCAGATAATGCCTCGAGGGCCAATGCGGCTGTTTTGTTTTCGGCGCGGAGTGCTGTGTCCGGATCACTAGCGAGAGTGATGATTCCATTGGGCTCAGGCATTTTGAGCTTCATGTGCCTGTAATGGGGTATGGCTTGGAAGATCGTGAATGCCTCCCGCCCTAAAAGGGTGTGGTATCCGCTACTGAACGGGGCCACTTGGAATGTAATTTCTTCGGTCCTATAGTTCTCCGGCGTGCCGAATACCACATCTAGTGTGATTTTCCCAGCACAGCGTGCTTCCCGACTGGGGATGATTCCTCTGAAGGTTGTGCTGCTTCACTTAATGCGGTTCCAGTCTATTTCCATTTTTTGAAGAGTTTCCTCATAGATGAGGTTTAATCCATTGCCGCCGTCCATGAGTACTTTGGTGAGTCGAAAGCCGTCCACAATTGGACTGAGGACCAGAGCAGCTGGTGCTCGAGCTGTTCGGAATTTAGGTTCGTCACTGGCATTGAAGGTAATAGCCTTGTTACTCCATGGATTTATTGCTACCACGTGGCAGATTTTGGCAAGGCTGCGGAGTGTTCGCTTGCGCCTATTATTTGATGCGAAGGTCTCAAGGACTGTTAATACCGTATTGTTATCCATGGGATAGTGCTCTGTGGCATCTGGGATGAGAAGATCCTCACCACTTTTGGGAACCTGCAGGAGTACCCAACATGCTCTAAGGTTGTGTGTTGGTATGGTATCTGCTGTACTATGAAATTTGCAGGGTCCGTTGAGCCATCCCTCCAATACGGTTCCACGCCCTGTAGAGGGTATTTGCTTCTTTGTAATTAACTTGGGGTTCTTATGATAGTGCACCCTTTTACTTCGGCTTGGGTGTATATTTGGAGCCGGATTATCCCAAAATTTCATTTCGGTTTTCCAGGCGCTTTCCATTGCGCAGTACTTTCATACTATGGACGCCAAGTCGGCGAAGCGTAATATGTCACGACGACTTATGGCGTTAAGGATTCCCTTGTCCGTGCAATTATTGCAGAAAAATGAGACTATTTCTTCCTCGCGACAGTCCTTTACCTTGTTCCTCACAAGGAGGAATCTAGCCCAATAATGATGTACTGTTTCCTGGGGCTCTTGCCTGATGTGGGAAAGATCATTTAGGTTCGGGTGGGTGGGTGGATTTGAGTCCGAACCCTTACCCGATCCGAGACCCCGGGGCCGACGAGTTTCCAATCTTGGAAGTTCTGTTTCCGGGATGTTGCCCGATAAGTCTGGCCCGCTGCCTGACTCTAGGTTCAGGGCTTGGGTGATGTCCTCTTGTAAACGGGTATCCGGCTCGGAGAGCTCAGGAATCCGGACATAGTTAGTTCTCAAGATAGGAAGAAACGCCGCATTGTTCCTCCACCACCGCAATATGATGGGTGACCGGTGGAGAGTTAATCTCCCTTTGATCGGGTTTAAGCCCAATCTGATCATAGTCCGTAGCGACTCCCAAGGCGGCGATGCGATCCAAGAGCTCGTTTAGGGAAGAGAGCTCCATTGGATCCATCTGCTCGGCAAATTCTGAGCAGACGTGGAGGCTGTTTTCGATGACCAGATAAGTCATCGTCAGTGCAGCAACCGAATGGGCGGTCATGATGAAACTACCTAGCCGGAGAGTTTGGCCGACAGCCAGGGCTCCCCCGGTAGTAATGTTGTTTTTAACAACGAGACGAGGCATCCTTCCTTACGGTGATGGCACAGTGGAACTCTCAATGAAAGCACCAATGTCGGTGAGGCGGATCTCGGGTAGGGGGTCCCGAACTATGCATCTAGGCGGATGGTAACAGGAGGCAGGGGACACGATGTTTACCCAGGTTCGGGCCCTCTTGGTGGAGATAATACCCTACATCCTGCTTGATTGTTCTTGATAATATGAGTAGTACAAGAGTTGATCTACCACGAGATCGAAGAGGCTAAACCCTAGAAGCTAGCCTATGGTATGATTGTTGTTGGTCCTACGGACTAAACCCTCCGGTTTATATAGACACCGGAGGGTGCTAGGGTTACACAGAGTCGGTTACAAGGAAGGAGATCTACATATCCGTATTGCCAAGCTTGCCTTCCATGCCAAGGAGAGTCCCATCCGGACACAGGGAGAAGTCTTCAATCTAGTATCTTCATAGTCCAACAGTCCGGCCAAAGGATATAATCCAGTTGTCCGGATACCCCCTAATCCAGGACTCCCTCAGCAGGCATGGCTCTCGAAAGTTTAAACACTGCAGGGGTGTCCCATCTTAGCCCATGACAAGCTCATGATCCGCGGAGACAATCCTCCATCACGGGACACCCCAAGTATTCTAGGAATCCCCGTGCACAAGCTCTTCGAAGAAAGGAAAACTATCCCAAGGAGATTTCCTGGTGAGTCGGATCCGTGTCCAGAGCTGTGCGCTCTCTATCTACGAACTGATCCGTCTATGTGAAGTGGACGATAGCCAAAGGGGGGCACCGCCGACTGCGCCGTAGGTGGACCAACACTCATGTCGAGCACTGGCCCGGGGCTTGATTAAGAGTCCTCGGGTTAATTACTCCCTATGCAAAATTTTAGTTATTATTAGGCAAATGGTAAAACCAATGTTGGATCTCCTCGGGAAAGCTTTACTTTAGGCTAAGATATAAGGGGGCCCATAACACCCCGATCGTGTTAGGAACCCAAGATTCAGGGAACATAACACCGGTATGACGGAAACTAAGGCAGCAAGAGTGGAACGAAACACCAAGCAAAAGGACAAGCCTTCCACCCTTTACTAGGTATATGGATGCATTAATTAAATAAGAGATATTGTGATATCCCAAAAAATCCATGTTCCAACATGGAACAACCTGCACTGCACCTGCAACTAGCAACGCTATAAGAGGGGCTGAGAGAAAGCGGTAACATAGCCAAACAATGTTTGCTACGAAGGTGGGTTGGAGGCTTGACATGGCAATATGGGAGGCTTGAGAAACAAGTGGTAGGTAGCGCGACATAGCGATAGAGCAAACAACTAGCAAGCAAACATAGAATTGATATTGGGGCTAGTGACCATCTTGCCTACAAAGATCTCAGGATTGTCAAAAGCTTGCTCCACGTAAACGTACTCGACATGATCCTCGTTCACGAACTCTTCTCCCATCTCTACCCAAAGAAAGAATGCAAGCAACGGAACCACAATCAATCACGATGCAATGCACAAGTAACATGATGCAAGACATAGCATGGGATGCAAGATATGATGTGCAATGCATATGGGTACTCCAGAAGGGAAAATATGATCATGGCATCAACTTGACAAACCAAGCATGCCACTGGATAGGTTCGGAGATTTTGGTTGAAATTGATATGAATATCACCGGAGACGGATGCACGGTTTGCAACTGACAATCAAACAAGATATGATGCAATCTTCTCTTAATAGCAACATAGCACTTAAGATGCATCATGAAAATATGCTACAACACTCCAACATAAAAAGAAAACACATGGCAGTCAAGTACAGGTGAAGCTCTACAAATCACGACCACTGAGCCACTGCTAGAACTCACGAGAACAAGTCTAAAGCAACATGGCAAAAATTCAAATGACAATAGTTTATTAGACTTTGCAGAAATTCATTGATCACGACAGAACATCATCAGGTTGCAATGTTTATGCCTAGTAAACTATATGCTACAGGATCCTATTATAGTACTCAATATCATGGCATGATAGTACTACATGCACTTAATAAAACTCCCTTACTTAACTTGTCCCAAGGACCCACAGAAAATATGGTAGCATTAATGCAAACATGGCAAATGATATGAACAGATCTCAGACCTGGAAGAAATCATGGCATGGAATAAACAGATTCATGATAGCAACATTGCAAGCTTGTGGCACTCATCACAATGCTCTAAATGGCATGAAATAAAATCTAGCATGAAGTAGACATGAAAATGAGGCTATCCATGTGCAAAATAACCTCATAGCATGTTTGAATTAAACCACACGAAAATGACAAAACAACAACATGATCTAAAAAGGCATGGTCATGGACTTGCTCAAATGCAAAAAACTAATGCCACCACTAGATTGGTGGGATTTTTCTACCCCAAAAACATATATATTATGTCTAGGTTCCTCTTGAAGAAATCATCACAACTGCTATTCGAGAAATACTTCCGTAAATGGAAATTGACAGAAATGGCAAGTTTCCCTAATAGGAAATGTTCAGATATGGACTAGCTCGAAATGGAAAGATTCCATATCCAGAAATGGAATATCCCTGGAACAAAAGTAAAAACAAAAGAAAGGGAGAGGGGATGACAGGTGGGACCTGGACCCCTGAGAGGCGGACAGGTGGGTCCCACAGGGTCGCACACGGTGACCAAGCAGAGGAAATAGGGGAGGGCACCAGTGACGGGCAGAACGCGGCGGAAGGCTCGCTAGAGTTGCTCCAGTGGCCAAAAGGAGCAGCGGAGACGCGCAACGGGGTCGCATGGAGAAACCGCACACCCGCTAGGCAAACACGGCGCTGGACGATGACGAAAGCAACGCCGGTGACGAGGTGACAGAGGCGGCAACCGCGAGCTCGGGCATTACTTGTTTTGTGGTAACTTGTTGTGGGTAGGGGGAAAGACAACACATTACTTGCCATCCTAAAGTTCACTATTGTCTTCGACAATGTGTAAATAAAGAGCTTAATTCCAATCACCCGTTCCATTCGCCTAACAATCTTTCTTAGTTTCCTCACTAGATGCCGGTTCATGAATATCACATTGCCCCATACCAAAATGGATCAAAGCGTGGATCTGTACCCCTCATATATGTACCTACAAGCAACCAGTAAATGTTAGAAGCTTAACTGAGATTGCACAAAAGATGTAAAATATAACTACCTATGTTCCCAAGTACAAGTTTTTCTTGAGATTTCAATATGAACTACATACATATGTATATAGAATTATAGATATAGTTTAGATTAGAATCTAGATTCACTCATTTTTCTCCTTATGTAGTCTATATTGGAATCTCGAAAAATACTTATATTTAGGAATAGATGGTGTACAAGACATGGGATGCAGCTAACCTCGACGGCAAAAAACAGTGTCGACCATTATAGCCCTGTCTAAGTACATGGAAAGCCATTATTAACTACAACAGGGTTAACGTCCACCAAAAATAGAAAATGGTAATAAAACAGCATCATCTGTAATGATATCTTCATTTCAAAAGAGTAGCACAGAAGCAAAGGGACGGATTAAAAAATGGATACAACTATTAATTGCAACAGGCTTAACATCATCCTTATTCATGTTTTGTAAGTTTGTAGCCATTGAAATACAACTCTTTAAAATGGATAGAACTGTTAATTGCAACAGGCCTAATGGCCATTGAAACCTGATACTGATAAAAATGCAATTGGCAGATTTAAACATCACAGGCCCAGTTGTGTATAAAAAGGTAGGGAAAATAGATAAAATGTGTTAGGCATGTTTACTACAACATGCTTAATACATCGACCATACAAAACATAGCCATTAATTGCAACCGGTATTGGTAAGATTGAACTAGTGAGTACATACTTGGTAAGTCCTAAGAGGTACTTGCTGGGGCACATCATCTTGGCCAGAGCCTGCCCAAAGTCAGTGACCACGGAAGCGAGCTGTTCCTCCGGGTTAAAGCATGGATTAGTGCCACTGACATGTGTACCTATAGGCAACCAGTAAATGGTCGAAGTTAAACTGCAATTGCACAAATTATATGCAGCTCACCTCAACAGCAAACAAAAGCATCAGCCGTTATGACCCTGCGTAAGTACATGGACAAGCATGTTAAGTACAACAGGGTTAGCATCCACAAAATTTGGCAAATGGGCAGCATCTCTAGTATATCTTCATTGCGGAGAGTAGCATGGTATCAAATGGAAAGATTAAAAAATGGATACAGTTATTAATTGCAATAGGCTTAACAACATCCTAAGTCATGTTTTGTAAGTTTGTGGCCATTAAAATACAACTATTTAAAAATGGATTGAACTATTAATTGCAACAGGCTTAATGTCCATTGAAACCAGTACTGATAAAAATGCAATTGGTATAGTTAAACATCACGAGGCATGTGCTGCCAGAGAAGAGAATGGCCCAGATGTCTGTAAAAAGGTAGGAAAAGTAGCAAAAACGTGCTAGGCATGTTTACTAGAACATGCTTAATACATCGACCGTACAGAACATAGCCATTAATTCTAACTCGTATTGGTAAGATTGAACTGGTGAGTACATACTTGGTATGTCTTGAGAGGTAGTTGTTGGGGCAGTTTATCTTGGCCAGAGCCCGCCCAAAGTCAGCGACGATGGAGGCGAGTTGTTCCTCTGGGTCAAAGGGTGGATCAGTGCCACTGACATGTGTACCTACAGGCAACCAGTAAATGGTAGAAGTTAAACTGCAATTGCACAAATTATATGCAGCTCACCTCGATGGCAAACAAAAGCATCGGTTGATATAACCCTGCGTAAGTACATGGACATGCATGTTAAGTACAACAGGGTTAACATCCACTAAAAATAGCAAATGGGTAGAATTTCTAGTGATATCCTGAGTCATGTATTGCAAGTTTGTTGCTGGTATTGGTGAAATTGAGCTGGACACGGTAATATTTGAACATCACAAAGTGTGCAGTATTGAAATAAACAAGGCACGAACATGCTTAATATATCAACCATACAAAGCATAGCCGTTGCAAGTGGTATTGGGAAGATTTAGCTGGTCAGATCTAACCTATTAAGTCCAAGGGGTAGTTGCTGGGGGACTTCATCTGGGCCAGAGCCTGCACCATGTCGGCGGCGGCGGCGGCGGAGGCGAGGTGTTCCTTCGGGGCAACACGCATTGTAGCCTTCGCACCATGGACCGCCATCAGCTCTTGGCTGGGGGGGGGGGTTGAGGCATGAGGATGTTTCGCAGGCGCGATTTAAGCAATCAGGCCAGGGATGTGATAGAGATCGGTGGATTACCTGACTGGATCCGAGCAGGACGTAGATGTGGTTGAAGTTGTGGTTGCGGCGGTGGTGGTTTGAGATGCCGGTAGGGGGAGGCGCGAGGGGGGGATATTGAGGGTGGGGATGTGGTTGGAAGAATAAATTCTGAAATCGCGCTCGTAATAAAAATTTCGCTACGAAACTTGAAACTTGGGCGGGGGAAACACACAACACAGACGAAGCGTGTAAAATACTCGTGTGGAAGAAAAAAGAAAGTTGGCAGATCCCATCTCCAAAAAATCACGTGTACTCAAATTTTTTTGGTCAATGGTACGCCTGGTTTATTAGGAAACATCCCACAGGTAACTGACTTATGGGTCATTAACGCAAAAAAACGTAGACGAGTACGGCATAGAAATCGTGTGTTTTGTGATCTTCTAATAATTAATGCAAAAAAATGCACACGGGTAGACATGCTAATCAACACTCAAAGCCTCCAAAGGATGCTCTACCGACATTGTATGTTAATGCTACAAACTTAAAGTACTACTAGTAATTTACTCTAATAATAGACTCTTAAACTGCTTCTCACATGCTGCTACCGGCGCATGCTGGCCAGACGCTGATGTTCTCCTTCCCGACATTGTAGGCGGCAGCCCACTGTGCTTCGATCTCCGTCAAGCTCTCCTCACCATGGTGTGTGGCCTCTTTTTTCTTGCGGCAGCGGGACTCTCTATTCTTGACTGCTTTATGCCTTTTCCACTCCTTCTATGCGGCTTTGGCCGCCTCTAGATCCGCCACCCATTCGGCCAAGGCAGCCTCAAAGTCCGCCCATGTAACTGTTTGGCCGCCGGCGGCGATGAACTCGGCGCGGCGACACGCCATCGCTTCCTTACCATGTGTGCGGTCACGAGTGGCGAGGAACGCGGCGCGGTGGGATGCCATAGCTTCGTTACTAGTTACTATGCATCACGGTGCCATGGACGACGCCTGGAGAGAGCTCTCGGACGGAGGGGCCGTGTCGCCGTACAGTGCGGTGGTATTCGAGAGCTCAACGACAGACGACAACAGAAATTTTGCTTCCCTTACAATTTTGCTCGTTCATTATCACACATGGTTCATCTCCATCGCTTCCGGAAACAGTGTGCACTAAGCCTATTTGTGTGTTGCATTATGATTGGTCGAAACCCCAACCACGGGGATCGCGCGTGTGCAGCAGGATGCACCGCGATCGAACAGCAATCCACGTCCCTCACATCACACCCGTGCACCTGTAGCTGGATTGGATTTATATGCGATAAATGCCTAGAAAATGCACATAATCGCCTAAATATGGTAAATTAGCCTGAAAAAATGCCAAATTTGAAGACAATGATTTGCAGGGTGTATGTTCGTTGTAGAAAAAAACTCCAGGGCAAAGAACAAAGAAAATTTGGATTCCTTTCAATCTTGGAGATTTCCCTCTCAAAAGCATGTAACTTCCTCGGTGATGCTTTGATTTATGAAGGGCGTGCATGACGACATAAGCCAAACCTTCTCAATTTTTTACCAGCGCATGGTGAGGTCATACCATGGCACCATGCCAGGCGTCATGTTTTTAAGAATTTATTTCATTTTTTCTATAGTTGAAAACCCAACAAACAAACATTTGTGGTTGACTATTGCCACACATTTCATCGAAATATCTGTCCATTCCATGTAAAAGGCATGAGAATTTACTAAATGGCACGAGCATGGTTTTCTAGCCCATTCTTGTGGCCCCTTTCATGCATCGATTGTTTGAACTTGAATTATGTGCATTAATGCCTAGGAAATGCACATAATCCCCTAAATATGGCAAATGAACCCGGAAAAGTGCCAAATTTGAACACAGTGATTTGGAGGTTGTATGTTCATCGTAGAAAAAAACTCGTGGACAAAGGAAAAAGGAAATTTTGACATCCTTCAATCTTGGTGATTTCCCCCTCGAAACCATGAAACTTCCTCTATAATGGTTCGATTTATGAAAGGCGCACATCACGACTTAAGGAAAACATTCTCCAATTTTTACTATGGCATGGTGAGGCCATACCATGGCACCATGCCAGGCGTCGTGTTTTCCAACCATATATTTCATTTTTATATAGTTCTTAACCTAGTAAACGACGCCTTTAGGGTTGACTATTGTGGCGCCCCAGCTCAGAGAAACCAGAACGCCACGTATTCCAGCCTAGAGATCGAGGAGAAGTCTTCTGGAATACGCCACTACTTAGCATAGAAAAAATCAGCTTCCTATTATTACACGAATATCAACACAAGGTCTCCGATATTACAATGTATAACATCGGCACGGAGAGACTACACCGTCCTCAGTTGCTCTATGCAAGCAGCAGAACAACTCGAAGAAGCAGAAAAACTTCTAGCAGCGGAACAACGACGACGGTGGTGAACTCCACTCTGCAGGGACTCTGGCTGGAACATTTATCCTAGCTCGCGAACACAGGAACCACACCAAAGAAGCAAGCAATCTAGGCACGACCTGCAAACTGGCATGACACGCCAGGTCAGTACATTGAATGTACTTGCAACCTCACAATAAGTAGAAGCATTCATGACAAACAACAACATGGCAATTACAGGTTAAATAGGAATTATCATGAGATCATCAGGATAACATGACATGAACATAATATCGCTAGAAAAATATGATCATGGCAAGAACATATAAATCTGATGATACTAGCATGCGACATGATGACACTACATGCACCATTTATTCTGCTCGTGTTACCTCGTAACCATCACATGCATCACTTACCAACTTCGGACATTACACGATCATCTTAGGATCAAATCGAGCTTGGTATACACAATACCGTAGTAATCATCAAATGACCACAAGGAGCTTGATCTTTACCCACGATTCTCGCACAACATCACGAATATACAACAACTCGGTATCCTCGATACCAGAGTGATCATTTCGGCGATCACAACCAACTTATCTCAAACAGTGATCCTTCCGGCGATCACAACCAACTTATCTTCTCATCGAGCACATTATTATTATTATTATTATTATTATTATTATTATTATTATTATTAATGTGGACTCATAGTGTGACCGACTATGAACTGGGCCATTATCCGCGGGCGCGGCTATCGATAGATTTAATATACACTCTGTAGAGGTTAGTACTCTATACCCACACTATGGAACCCATGGCCTCGCACTCCCATTCGGCTGGACCAACGACGTTCCGACAGAACTGAACTACTGCCATGACACTCTCCCGGACACTCCGACTCACTCCCCACTGGGCTAGTCCTTGGTGGCCCCGTGTCTACCAAAGACACAACGACCACCCTCGTGGCCAAAACGTCCCTCACGAGGACCGGATCCATAACAACAACAAACGGGCACACAAGGCTTATTTCCTCCTACCTGATCAGGGTAGAGCGCGCCCATAACCTTCCCTAGTTGGAGGCACCGACGAGAGGCATGACAATAGACCGAGTTAGGACCTTCCCATAAAGGTAAGCATGGTTTCACTGGTCAGTTCGATATGGTGGCACCATGACTCAGCCAACAGTTGTTCAAGTTCAATTTAATCCGGTTAAACTAGAATGCAAATATGTTGAGCCATGATAAAATAACATGATGCAAGGACAATGCATGAGCATGATATCAACATAAGCATGAGGGTACAACATAACTATCCACCATATCAACAATGAACCATATCCAACTGAGCATGGCATAATGATGAGCATGAATATTACAAGTACAACACTACTCATAGCATAACATGACCATTATCATCAACCATAAATAACATGCAAGAACTCATCAATAACATTACTGAGTAAACACTTAACCAACTAGTAGTAAAGGAAAAATGCATATTAACAGTACTCGGTAACCAACATTAGTCATGCACCGAAGAACATGACCAACCCAACACGTACTACTATCAAGCATAGAAATATGAAAGTAATACTAACAAGTAGTTCATGATCACATGGTGCAAGAACATAGCATGACGATAATCACCGATCCACAAGCATGACCAAAACTACGACAACAGTAGCAAAATAAACATATAGTTATTAAAGATTCAAGTTGAAAACCAATACTATTGCATGACTATCATGCAAATGGTGGTTGTGGCTTGCCTGGGGTGGAAGAAATCACCGGGGAGAAGTGCGGTGAAGCCGCAAAAAGAATCAACGGAAAACAGTTCTCTCTCGGAGGGGCTGTTTACGGGCAAGGACAAAGTGGTAATTTCCAGTATGTGAAACCATAGTGAAAATGAAACCAACAGAATGGGCTCGACAAAATGAAGACGTGGGCTTTGGATTCACCTTAAATCGGAGTCTCGAGCAAAAAGTTGTGATAGTTTTTCTTCTAGGGACCTATCTGTAATATAAATTTTTACAGAGTGGGCCAAATCAGAAAAGCTAAAAGCGCATTCCAGGAACTACGCTTTCGGGACAGTGAAGGCATATTTTCAGCCGAAGCCGCAGTTGTTTACACTTCACTAAAACAAAAGCGTATTGGTGAGATTATGCTTCCACTTAACTGACGTGGCAATGCGGGGTCAACGCGCAGCCGTTGACAGGTGGGGTCAGGAGGCGATGCGGGGCCCAGCTGGCCTCGTCTTCTTCATCCTCGCTGCACCCCGATGGGAAACAGAGGAGGCAGGGGTGGGGTCATGATGCCGGAAGTGGCCCGGCCGGCTTAGGCCGCTTCCGGCCAAGCCGAGGCCCCTGGTTAGACCAGCAAGGAGTGCCGCACCCTTCCAGGGATTCACATGCGCCGAGAAGTGGACGAGGTGATGGCGGCGTTGGCGAACAGAGGAGGTTCTGGATGGGTGTGCATCGATGCTTGCCGGTGACTCGGGCTACCCCAGGTGGTGCTCGGACCACCTAAGGGATAGGGATAAGACGCATCATCCAACCCGTGGTGAGGATAGAACCAGGGAGGGTTGGGGTAGCCGTGGTGATGGGAGGTAGAGGGCGCGGATGGCGGCTCGGGTTAGAGGGGCCACGGTGGCTCCTGCGACGGGTCGAGGTGGTGGGGAGGTGCGCCGAGACGTGGAGAATGAGATGGTGGTTGGCTCGAATTTGAGCCAAGGTCAAGGCGGAAATGGTGAACGGCGACGGTCAGAGGCAAGGGAGAGGTGCTCCGATGGGGAAGGAGGAACGGGGAGAGGCTTGTGGAGTGAGGAGAGCCTAATGGATGCTCAGAAAGGGCTCGGGAGGCCTTCATATAGGCGGGAAAGGGGGCCGAGCTCGGGTGTCTCCGCGAAGGTCCGGCCAACACTCTGGTGATGCTCATTGATCACGGGAGGGCATGGGAAGGCGACGAGGGAGATAGAGGACGAGCTACAGAGGCGCACATGGCAAGAGGGACCGAGGGCGCAGAGGAGAAGCGGCCACAGCGTCATTAAAGCTCGGTCGGCCATAGTGCGCCCATGGGCGCGCGACGGCGAGCGCTGATGGAGGAGCTAACGGAGGGGGAAATAGCTCCAGGAGGACGGCGACGACGCGGGCTAGCTGTTGGACATGCTCAAGAGCGTGAAGACGACGAGAGGGAGAGGGGCCCGAGCAAGAAGACGCCCTAGACGCAGACAACGCCAGCAGAGCGCGCGCAATGCATGCCAAAGCTCGTGATCACCGCGTCTACTAGTGCCCACAGTGCCACAAGCTAAGCCAAACGATGTCTGGGGTGGAGTCCTTCCTGGGGAGGTTGCAACTGCGGTGGTAGTTTGGTTAAAAGGGCTTTGGTTAAAAGGTAATTAACCTCTGATGTTTACTGCAGTAAACTTGGATGAACACTACTGATCAACAGGAAGGAGTTTGGAAGCAATGGAGTTGTCTGCGGGGTTCAGGGCAAGAAGGACTTTCATCCTGGTAACTTTGAGAAGATTTGGACCAAGATTTAATATAGTTGCTTTAGAACTGCATAAACTGGTCCAAAAGCAAGAGTTGGATGATGCACTCATATGGGAAGGCCACTTGAGCTGAAATTTGGCAATGCCTAAATATTTGATCATAGTAAGATGCTGTAAAAATTTCATACCAATTAGACAAGCCAAAGTGGTACTTGCTTCACAAACATCTTCACTGACCAGCATCTTGCAATAATTCTAGAGAAATATTGGCTAGGTGAAATGGTGAAAAATTAGGTGGAGAGAAGTAATTTTGCTAGGAGAACAATCTGGTAATTTATTAGGATTTTTAAAGCAATATTAAATATACTTGCTTCACAACCTAAAAATAGTAACAAAATCAAAGATTTGGTCTTGTGCTCACATATGTAAAGGGATGGAGCTGAAATTTGTATTAGTGTGCTAATATCAGAACATGAGGGAGTGTGAAAAATTTCAACTCATTTGGATAAACCTAGCTATCACTTCCTTCACAAAGGCCTCCCTGAGACAGGAACTTTGATAAAATCACTGAGAAAGTTTGGCTTGGCAAATAAAGTTGAATTTTGGCACAGGTCAATTATTTGGACAGGAAAAGATGTCCAAAAAGTTTGGGGTCAAATGGGCAAAGATAAATGTCACTTGCTTCACAATGTGCCATTTAGGACAAAATAGGAAATGATTTTATTGAGCATGATGAGAAATATGGACAATGAGATATTTTGCCATATTTGAGGAAGATATGGCCCAAAACATTTATAGGAATTATTTGTGGATTTTTGGATGGGCAGAAATATAGGTTGCTTCACAACCTAGGGCAGATAGGGTTATTCCTTTAATAGGAAAATGAATATTCCTGAGAAAAAGAAATTAGGGTTTGATCATGAAGTGAAGTGACATGATCTTGGCAAAGTTTTTAGAATCATTGGTCACTTGGGAGAGGAAATGAGGATGATTTCCCAGGCGACAAGGCCATAGAACCACTCCAAAAAGAAAAACAGAGCAAAAACCAATTAAATTAAAAGAAAAAGAAAAGGGCCAAAATCCAGGCTGTTACAACTCTTACCCCCTTAAAGAAATCTCGTCCTCAAGATTTAGTTGCTCAGGGAACAAGTATGACTTGAGGACACCGTTTCCAACTCGGGTATCCTTTTTCCTTTATTTATTGTTCCCCCAAGAATTTCATATGATTTTCTTCACTTTCTCTAGGATGGTTTGCTTCACCTTTCCCCAAATCCTGACAGGTCTTTGCTCATATACCAATGTCTTTTTACTGACGTTGATTCTCCATACCTTTGGTGATATCCAATGGATCTGAGCATAATTTTTATTTTGGTCATGAAAACCTTTTTACTTCTGTCATGGGGTTGCTTTTAAATAAATGCAGGCCTTCTGGTTTCAATAAATGTGAAGAATTAATCATGGCCATCTCTGACGGAATCTGAGTGCTCATAAGTGGTGTTGATTTATTTTGATTTACCCCTTTGTCTCGAGCATGAGATAGGTACCAATGATTCGAGTGCCTTTTTTCAGGAGCAATATAACGGTGTATGGAGTCATAACTGTGTCATACTTCAAATATTTTCATCTTGAGACTGGCCTGACAGGGGCTGACGGACAATTGCTTTTCCTGACAGATTGACCATGTACTTAATTTCGTTTGTGAGTATACCGGGTCTCAGCTGATGGTTCGGCTTTTGACTTTCTCATTTTGTCGGTATACCTATTTGGATTAACCATTCCCAGCGGGTCAGCGGGATATGAGATCCTTGTAAAAACAGAGTAGGCCACTGGGAGTATGCCTTTGTGGATCCATAAGGAATTATGGCCTCCAACTGATTTGGGGTATCCAGACCCAGATGGTCGTGCAAAAATCATCATACCTTTGCTGCCAGTCTCACCCTTTAACAGTAATGATTTTCTTTGTGAGGATACCTTACTAGAATACTTTGGCCACACCTGTCCTTAACTCTTTGTATGACCAGGGTCGTGATTAGAGCAATATTTTTGACATTATGCCTTGTCCCTGTTTTCTGACCTAGGTCCACACATATATGACATATATTCGGGACTTGTAGCGGTACAGAGCCTGTTCTTGAGGTAAATCATACAAGAAGGTTACAAGGTTTTAAGGCATCTCCTTGTCAGTTGCGGGAATAATGACCTTGATGTCCATTTGCAAGATTGTTGATTCGGTGATGTCATAACCATATCCTGTCAATTCTGGTAATTCATGGGATGTATCTCTGCTTATTTTCCTTTGCCTGACTCATGAGGTTGTGGGATCCTCACTTTCCTCGTATGAGTGACTAGTATGATTGGGGATACATGCTCGCCATATATAAGATTCACATCCAACCAAACATCGGCTTTCTGAAGAAGACTCATGCCCTGACGGATTTGTGTTTTCGACAAAATTTTGTAAGTCTGATTCTTGAGTGGTACTGCTTATCATATAACCTCTGAGGACGGTGTATTAGTATGATACTGACGCAGACTGAATGGCTTACGAGAGAAGCTATCTGAGTAGCTTGCGGAAGAAGACTTGTTATTTTCTGCTCCAATCTTTTGTTTGGGTATCGTGTAGAAGAAGGCTCTATAGCTTACGCAGGAAGCTTGGTCTGATTATTGTGCTGGAGAAGCCTGAGTTCCGTACATGAGAAGCTTCTCCTGGGGTTTGCTTGTTGAGAAAAATTTATTTTCCGTAATCTTTTACCGAGGTATCTTGCTGAGAAAGAGTGGGTATCTTGGATAAGAAATTGTTCACATATCATGCTGAGGAAATTTGAGGAGCCTTTCATCATAAATTTCTTCCGATAATGTGTGGAAGAAGACTGAGTTTCTAACATCCCAAGCTTCATACAAATATTCAGACTAAAATCTGCACACCCGCCCATAATATTCTAGGCTGATTATTTGCATGAGAAATTTTGTTTGACTGTCTTCCTTGAGCATATCACATTCTGACTTTATTTCAGAGGATAACATATTTCAAGCATCATGCATGGCTGAGCCAAAGTGTTGTATAGGATCCATACATTTGACTGAAAATATATCGTTGATCTTGTACCTGATTTGTCTTGTTGCTGACTTGATCATTACTGCTGTGAGGATTTTGTACCGATTTAGACTTGAGTTATCAGTATTTTTGTGAGGAGTGAACACTAATGCAAAATTGATTATCAGCCTCAAGATTAGATATTCCCCATTTCACTACAGTCGGCTGAGAATTCCATTCTGTTTAGCTGAGTTTCCAAATATTTGAACTCCTTGCTGATTCTTCGGGTCCGGTGGCGGTTGATGAGAAACTGTTTATAGGGGAGAAATAATGTAACACCTGGGCCCAAAAAGAAAGAAGCAAAATAGAACACAACTAAACAAACGCACACATAACACACAATCAATGTCACATACTACTCCTAGTCACACAATATGTATGCCTACTTTAGCACACAAATCTCGCCGGATCTCCGGTAATACGATCTAGCATGCTATGACGGTGTGCACGAGGATGAATAAATGTGTGGAAGAATTGGTGTAAATAGCGCTACACCAAGTGCTAGCTTAGCTAGGTAGAAACCTGGACTAGCTCGGAGGCTAGGACGCACTTGATAAACCTGCAATGGGACACGAAGGTCGCAACCACATTATTATCAAGCAGACGGAAAAGATCCGTACTCGTCCAAGAAATAGGATAGCGGGGAAAAACTGAGGCTGCTGACATTTCCCATTCTAGATAACTAAGATCATTATGGGTTTGGAAAATAAAAGAGCGATTCAGGATAGAAGCATATCCATCCCCGAAACGATAGGCGGGGCTAAAAAGAGGATATCAGCGAGATACCTGAGCACCATTTCTACAAACAGTGTCGGGATCACTTGGCATCACTCTGCTGGGACAGAATGACACCAAACACTGAAGAACGAGCAAGAAAAGAAAATTGGAGGAATGCAACGGCTGAGCTGTAGTGGATCCGAACCGATACCAGCTACACTCACTAGATAAACCATTAGCAACAAGCACTAAGGCTATATGCATGCTTTGCAACAAACAAATGCAGCAACCAAAAGCAATAAACAAGCCGAACTTTAAACTACCGATTTCTACCGGTTTCTACCGCTCGCGCTGACTAGGGCGTCCTACAGCCAGATCAGCTCTGATACCAAGAGTTGTGGCACACCGGCTCAGAGAAACCGGAACGCCCTGTATTCCAGCCCAGAGATCGAGGAGAAGTCTTCTAGAATACGTCACTGCTTAGCATAGAACAAATCAGCTTTCTATTATTACACGAATACGAAAACAAGGTCTCTGATATTATAATGTATAACAACGGCACGGCGACACTACGCCATCCTCAGTTGCTCTATGCAAGCAGCAGAACAACTCAAAGCAGCGGAACAACGACGACGGTGGTGAACTCCACTCCGCAGGGAATCTGGCTGGAACATTTATCCTAGCTCACGAACACAGGAACAACACCAAACAAGCAAGCAATCGAGGCACGACCTGCAAACTAGCATGACACGCCAGGTCAATACATTGAATGTACTTGCAAGCTCACAATAACCAGAAGCATTCAAGACAAAGAACAACATGGCAATTATAGGTTAAACATGAATTATCATGAGATCATCAGGATAACATAACATGAACATAATATCGCTAGAACAATATGATCATGGCATGAACATATAAATCTGATGATACTAGCATGCGACGTGATGACACTACATGCACCATTTATTCTGCTCGGGTTACCTCGTAACCATCACATGCATCACTCACCAACTTCGGACATTACACGATCATCTCAGGATCAAATCAAGCTTGGTATAAACAATACCGTAGTAATCATCAAATGACCACAATGAGCTTGATCTTTACCCATGATGCTCGCACAACATCACGAATATCCAACAACTCGGTATCCTCAATACCACGATGATCATTCCGGCGATCACAACCATGACCAAGACTTGGTCTCAAACCGTGATCCTTCCGGCGATCACAACCAACTTATCTCAAATGGTGATCCTTCCAGCGATCAAAACCAACTTATCTCAAACAGTGATCCTTCCGGTGATCACAACCAACTTATCTCCTCATCGACCACATTATTATTATTATTATTATTATTATTATTATTATTATTATTATTATTATTATTATTATTATTATTATTATTACTGTTGACTCATAGTGTGATTGACTACGAACTGGGACCTTATCTGCGGGCGTGGCTATCGATAGATTTAATATACACTCTGCAGAGGTTAGCACACTGTACCCACACTACGGAACCCATTGCCTCACACTCGCATTCGGGTGGACCAACGGTGTTCCGAAAAAACCAATCTACTGCCATGACACTCTCCCGGACACTCCGACTCACTCCTCCCTGGGCTAGTCCCTGTGTGGCCCCGTGTCTACCAAAGACACAACGACCACCTTCGTGGCCGAAACGTCCCTCACGGGGATCCTTAACAAAAACAATGGGCACACAAGGCTTATGTCCGCCTACCTGATCAGGGTAGCGCGTGCCCATAACCTTCCCTAGTTGGAGGCACAGGCGAGAGGCACGACAATAGACCAAGTAATGACCTTCCTGTAAAGGTAAACCTGGTTGCACTGGTCAGTTTGATATGGTGGCACCATGACTCAGCCAACAGTTGTTCAAGTTCAATTTAATCCGGTTAAACTTGAATGCAAATATGTTGAGCCATGATAAAAAAACATGATGCAAGGACAATGCATGAGCATGATATCAAAATAAGCATGACGGTACAACATAACTATCCACCATATCAACAATGAGCCATATCCAACTGAGCATGGCATAATGATGAGCATGAATATTACAAGTACAACACTACTCATAGCATAACATGACCGTTATCACCAACCATAAATAACATGCAAGAACTCATCAATAACATTACCGAGTAAACACTTAACCAACTAGCAGTAAAGGAACAATTCATATTAACAGTACTCGGTAATCGATGTTAGTCATGCACCGAAGAACATGACCAACCCAATACTAACAAGTAGTTCATGATAACAAGGTGCAAGAAGATAGCATGACGATAATCACCGATCCACAAGCATGACCGAAACTATGACACTTGTAGCAAAACAAACATATAGTTATTAAAGGTTCAAGTTGAAAACCAATACTACTGCATGACTATCATGCAAATGGTGGTTGTGGCTTGCTTGTGGTGGAAGAAATCACTGGGGAGAAGTGCGGTGAAGCCGCGGAAAGAATCACCGGAAAACAGTTCTCTTTCGGAGGGGATGTTTACGGGCAAGGGCAAAATGGTCATCTCTAATATGTCAAGCCATAGTGAAAATGAAACCAACAGAACGGGCTCGATGAAACAAAGACGTGGGCTTAGGATTCACCTTAATCGGAGTCTCGACAAAAAAGTTGTGATAGTTTTTCTGCCATGGACCTATCTGTAATACAAATTTTTACAGACTGGGCCAAAACAGAAAAGATGAAAGCGCATTCCAGGAACAACGCTTTTGGGACAGTGAAGGCGTATTTTCGGCCGAAGCCGCGGCTATTTACGCTTTCACTAAAACGAAAGCATATTCGTGAGATTACGCTTCCACTTAACTGATGTGGAAACGTGGGGTCAACGTGCCGCCGTTTACAGGTGGGGTCGAGAGGCGATACGGGGCCCAGCTGGCCTCGTCTTCTTCCTCCTCGCTGCACCCCGATGGGAAACAGAGGAGGCAGGGGTGGGTCGCGATGCCGGCGGTGGCCCGGCCGGCTCAGGCCGCCTCCGGCCAAGACGAGGCCACCGGTGAGACCGGCAAGGAGTGCCGCACCCGTCTTGGGATTCACGCGCACCGGGAAGAGGACGAGGTGTTGTCGGCCTTGGAAAACAGAGGAGGCTCTGGATGGGTGTGCGCTGGCGCTTGCCGGTGACTCGGGGTGCCCCAAGTGGTGCTCGGACCACCAACGGGATAGGGAGAACACGCCGCATCCATCTCGCAGCAAAGATAGAACCGAGGAGCGTTGGGGTGACTGTGGTAATGGGAGGCAGAGGGCGCGGGCGGTGGCTTGGGTTAGAGGGGCCATGGTGGCTCCTTCAAGGGGTCGAGGTGGTGGGGAGGTGCGCCGAGACGTGGAGAATGAGATGGTGGTGGCTAGAGGTGGTGGAGGGGCTTGGCTAGCTCGAATTTGAGCCGAGGCTGAGGCGGCAATGGTGAACGGCGACGGTCAGAGGTGAGGGAGAGGTTCTCCGGTGGGGAAGGAGGAACGGGGAGAGGCTTGTGGAGCGAGTATAGGCTGATGGGTGCTCAGGAGGGGCCCGGTGGCCTTTATATAGGTGGGCGAGGGGGCCGAGCTCGCGTGTCGCCACGGAGGTCCGGCCAACACTCTGGCGATGCTCATCGATCACGGGAGGGCGCGGGAAGGCGATGAGGGAGATAGAGGAAGAGCTACAGAGGCTCACAGGGCAAGAGGGGTCGAGGGCGCAGAGGAGAAGCGGCCACAGTGCGCCCGTGGGCGCGCGGCGACGAGCGTTGACAGAGGAGCTGACGGAAGGGGAAATGGCTCTAGGAGGACGGTGACGATGCGGGCTAGCTGTTGGACATGCTCAAGAGCGCGAAGACGACGAGAGGGAGAGGTTCCCGAGCAAGAAGACGCCCTGGACGTGGCCAACGCTAGCAGAGTGCGCGCAATGCATACCAAAGGTCGTGATCACCGCGTCTACTGGTGCCCACAGTGCCACAAGCTAAGACAAACGATATCTGGGGGATTCCTTCCTAGGGAGGTTGCAACTGTGGTGGTAGTTTCGTTAAAAGAGCTCTGGTTAAAAGGTAATTAACCTCTGAAGTTTACTGTAGTAAACTTGGACGAACACTGCTGATCAACACGAAGGAGTTTGGAAGCAATGGAGTTGTCTGCGGGGTTCAAGGTAAGAAAGACTTTCATCCTGGGAACTTTGAGAAGACTTGGACCAAGATTAGAACTGCATAAATTGGTCCAGAAGCAAGAGTTGGATGATGCACTCATATGGTGAGGCCACTTGAGCTGAAATTTGGTCAAGGCCTAAAGATTTGGTCATAGTAAGATGATGTAAAAATTTCATACCAATTGGACAAGCCAAAGTGGTACTTGCTTCACAAACATCTCCACTAACCAGCATCTTGCAATAATTCTAGAGAAATATTGGCTAGGTTAAATGGTGCCAAATTATGTGGAGGGAAGTCATTTTAGTAGGGGAACAATCTGGTAATTTATCAGGATTTTTGAAGCAATATAAATTATACTTTCTTCACAAACTGAAAATAGTAATAGAATCAATGATTTGGTCCTGTTCTCACATAGATGAAGGGATGGAGCTGAAATTTGGAGTAGTGTGCTAATATGAGCACATGAACGAATGTGCAAAATTTCAACTCATTTGGATGACCCTATCTATCACTTCCTTCACAAAGGCTTCCCTTAGATAGGAACTTTGAAAACATCACTGAGGAAGTTTGGCTACGCAAATAAAGTTGAATTTTGGCACAGGTTAATTATTTGGACGGGAAAAGATGTCCAAAAAGTTTGGGGTCAAATGGGCAAAGATAAATGGCACTTGCTTCACAATGTGCCATTTAGGAGAATAGGAAATAATTTTATTGAGCATGATGAGAAATATGGCCAATGAGATATTTTGCCATATTTGAGGAAGATATGACCCAAACAATTTGTAGGAATTATTTGGGGATTTTTGGATGGGCTGAAATATAGGTTGCTTCACAACGTAGGGCAGATAGGGTTATTCCTTTAATAGGAAAAGGAATATTCCTGAGAAAAAGAAATTATGGTTTGGTCATGAAGTGAATTGACATGATCTTGGCAAAGTTTTGAGAATCGTGAGTCACTTGGGAGAGGAAATGAGGATGATTTCCCGGGTGACAAGGCCACAGAACCACTCAAAAAAGAAAAATAGAGCAAAAACCAATTAAATTAAAAGAAAAAGAAAAGGGCCAAAATCCATGCTGTTACAACTATTAGCATAGATTTCCTTGAAATATCTGCCCAGTCCTTGTAAAAGGCATGAGAATGTACTAAATAACACGACCATAGTTTTCCACACCGTTCTTGTGCACCTTTTCATGCATCGATTGTTCAAATTTGAATCATGTCCATTAATGCCTAGAAAATGCACATAATCCCCTAAATATGGTAAATGAGCCCGAGAAAATGTCAAATTTGAACACGTTGCATTTGAGGCGGTATGTTGATCGTTGGAAAAAAACTGAATGACAAACTAAGACGAAAATTTGGATTCCCCTTCAATCTTGGGGATTTCCCTCTCGAAAGCATGGAACTTCCTCGGTGATGGTTCGATTTATGAAGGGCGTGCATGACGACATAAGCCAAACCTTGTTGTCGGGGAAACTGATCCTCGAACACCTATGGGGCCGGCGGACCGGGCCCCTTTTGGTTTGGCGGGGGGCGGAGATCGCACGAAGAGCACATCGAGGCGAGGCACACGAGCAGTTTACCCAGCTTCGGAGCTCTCCGGAGAGATAACACTCCTACTGCTGCTTGTCTGGTTGTATTATCTGGTGTTCTTGCTCTCCAAAGCGAGAGTGTGATGTTCTCTAGGCTACGGCTGGATCGAAGCAAACTGTCTGAGGCCCCGAACCTATGAGCCGAACCCCCTTTACGTTGCGCATGGGCCTCCTTTTATACACTAAAGGGGTCACCCACAGCTGGAAACGTAGAGGAGGGTAAAAACGTAAAAAGCGAGGTAGTTGATACAGTTGCTTGTACAGTGCACCCTACCTAACTCTGACGGCAGGGGACAAGGGCATTAAATGCCCGCCTGAGTCGCCCGAACAGTGCAGAAAAGGACCGTTAGGGGCGCCACCGTTCGCCACGATGGCGATATTGTCAGCTTCGCACGCCACTGCGCACCACTGGCTGCACAGCCTCCCGCCACGCACGTCCGGAGAGGCCCCCAGAGCGACACGTTGGTGGATGCGCTGGAGCACGGACGCAGAGTGGCCGCCTGCCGCGGCAAGCGCCTTGCCGCTGTTGTTATCTTGTCGGGTCCGGAAGCTTGTCGCTCACCGGGCTTCGAGGTACCTTGGTTTGTCTTCCCGGCAAGCTCCTCTTGCCGGGGCCTTGTTGCCTTGCCGGAGCGCGTGGCGCGTCGCGGCAAATTCATTGGAGCGCCTTGGTTGGCCTTCCCGGCAAGCTCCCGTTGCCGGGGTCTTGTCTCCTTAGCTTAAATACTTTGTTCTTGGATGGCTCCAAGAGAACCTTGGGGGATCTTGGTGATCACCCGGCAAGCCTTTGCCGCGGGGTGCTGCAACTGCCCGTGCACAAGTTCGGGGTACTAGGGTACCCCTAATCTAGTACACCGACAGGAGCCCCCGGGCCTAGGCCAGACACGATGCCGAGCACTGTTGGGCCAGGCCCAAGTCAGGGCACGGGCACACGTGGGCTGGGCCACGCCAAATCTTGTTCCGTATCCACCGCACTTTCCCATAACGACACGCGTTGAATGCGGCATCGTGGGAGAGATCGTGGGTGGTTGTTTAAGTGGAAGGCCGAAACGTCTGCCCCGTCCCTCTTTATAAGCAGAGGAAATAGGGGCAGTTCGTTCCCCCTCGCTGCTTGTTGCTACTCCTTCTTCACAAACTTCGCCGCTCCCCCCTTCTTCTTGAAGCCGAGTGTGCAGCGTTCCGCCCCCCCATTGCCACCAGCATCACCACGCCGTCGACCTTCTCCACCACCTCCGCCATGGCCCCGAAAGCCGACAAGGGAAAGGGCGTGAAGTCGGCCGAGGCGCAGCAGCTCGCGGCGCTGCGGAAGGAGCGGGCAATCTTCACCCCCCAGCTCGGAGTGTAGGAGCTGAGGGAGTACTTCTACCTCTTTTGGGTGACGGAGACGCGTGCGCATCCGCGCACGAGGGTACTCCCAGCTACCGCTTCGAGGCCGGCTCCAAATGGGTACTCGTTCTTCCCGCTATTCTTCTATTGCGGGCTCTGCCCGCCCTTCTCGGAGTTCTTTTCTGACATTATGAACACGTATGGCTTCCGCCTCCTTGACTTCACCCCCAATGTTGTCTTGACCATGGCAGTTTTCGCACACTTGTGCGAAAACTATGTCGGAGTCCACCCTAGTGTAGCCCTTTTCCGCCACTTCTTCATACCTCGGGTAGAGAGAGGAGAGCCGCTTGCCGGAGGGATTGCCTGGGTCTCGAGAGTCGGCAAGAAAGAGGCGTACTTGGAGGGTGAGCTTCGCAGCAAATGGGAGGAGTGGAGAGCGGAGTGGTGTTGGATCGTCGAGGAGGATCCGCAGCCCTTCATCGCCGTGTGCCAAACTCCAATAGTGCGCGGCAATGACTGGAGCAACATGGCCCCGGAAGACGAGAGGCTGAAGATCGCCATCACTAGGATTCTTCGCCTCAGGCTTGCCGGGCTCACCGTAGGTGCTGTCGGAGCAGATTTCCTCCGCCGCCGCATTGCCCCCCTGCAGGAGAGGAGGAGGCCCGCCTGGGAATTCAAGAATTCAGCGGACATCATGAGGCTACGGCCGGGCCTCAACTACAACTTCACTGTCTTGGAGTTGGACGCAATGCTCTTGGAATTATTCAAACGCGACTCTTAGCACCCATTCACACTGCCGAGGGGCGTAGTTCCTTTGTGCAATAACTCTTCGCTTGACCGGATCCGCGCCATGATGCCGTTGTGCGATTCACACGGCATCGTCCCAACTTGGCAAGAGCCTGCGGATGACGTTGTGCAAACGTTCTTCGACACCTTGGAGGAAGTGCCAGTCCGCGCTGACGAGCAGAAGAGCCTCACTCGTGACACCACCGACGAGGAGCTGCAGCTCATCGCTACCAGGGCGGAAGAGGCTGCGGCCGCAGCTGCTGCGGGTGTGTTTGGGTTCACCGTGGAGGAGGCGGAGGCTGTAGAGGCGGCAAACCTTGCCGACCGTGCGGAGTTCATGGGCGAGGAGGAGCCTGCCGTTTCTGAAGCCGAGTCGAGCGAGGCCGGTGAGGAGGAGGCTGAGCCTTCAGAGAGCTTGCCGCAGGCGGAGCCCCCGGCCCCGCCAAGGAGGCGCCTTCGCAGGGCCGGGGACGCAGCAGGGCGGCAGCCGGCTCCACAGCCACCGAGCCGTGCGACGCGCTCTACCGCGGCAAGCAATGTTGCCGCGGGAGCGCCTCACGCAACAGCGGCAATTGGAGCGGGACCTTCCCGGGCCACCGCCACTACCCCCGCCAAGCGGGCAAGGGATCCTACTCCTCCACCTCACCGCACCGGAGGAGGGCCAGACTTCGATCTTTCCGCGCTCAGCTCCGATGAGGAGGAAGAAGAGTGAGTTTCTTTGGTGCCCTTATTATCCTTCAATCTTGCTGTTTATATCTTGTATCTGACTTGCTCCAATATGGACTCTTTTCTTTTCAGAACACTGGCCCAGAGAGCGGCGAAGAGGGCCAAGGCCGCGGTGATCGTCATCGAGGATGATCCCATCGCGTCGGCAGGCGGTGGGTCCGAGACCACCTTGACGGACCCGGCAATCACCCCTCGGAGTAGCCCCCAGCGCAGCCCCCAGCGTAAGTTCATAGTTTAGCCTTCTGCTGTCGGGCGCGCTTGAGTGCTTTTTCCTTAGTTGATATCTTGCTTGTTGACTTGTGTAGGAGCAGAGCAGCCTCATCAGGAGTGCCCGGAGGCCGGCCCCGAAGAGCCACCTGCTTCGACTGCGCCGCCAAGGGAGGAGTCCCCGGCAAGGGAGCGCTCTCCGGCAAGGGGGGACTCTCCGGCAAGGGACGGCACTGCTGATCCTGCGGCGATCGAGGCCGCAACTGAAGATCTTGGCGCAGGTAATGCACTTGCCCAAAAAAATTCCCTTGGGTTCCACTTCTTCTGTTTTTCTTTCCTTGAATTTCTGATTGATTTTCCTCCCTTCTTCGTTCTTCAGAACCATCTTCGGCTGAGCCAATGGAGACAGAGGGCGCCGGCGAGGAAGGTGCCGGTGCTGATGAGACCGCCGGGGCTGCTGCTGCGGAAGCCGGCGAGGGATCGGGCGATCGCACTGACGACCCTGAGGCCGCAGGAGCACCGGGCGCTGCACCGACCACCGAACCCTCTGCCGCTTCCGCAGAGCCGGGCTCCGAGGAGCCCTAGCCCGGCGCCTACTTGCAGGCTGGTGACAACATCTTCATCAAGCTACCCTGGGCGTCGAGCTCCAGGGCTCCAGTCGAGGGGGAGACTTTTGACGGGGAGGTGCTCGCCTCTACTGGGCTGTCATTGGTTGACGCGCCCGGCAGCAGCAGTGGCGAGCTTGAGGAGGAGCAGCTACTGCGAAAGCTGCTGTCACTCTACCGCACCCGGCAAGCCAAGCTGGCTTCCTGGGAAGCGCTTGTCGCGAAGGCGGGAGTTGACATGGAGAAGTGCGCGGAGGAGCTCCGGGGACAAAATCAAGAAGCTCTCCGGTCCCTGGCGCAGGAACGGGAGCGAGTAGACGAGGAGCGCACAACCTTTCTTCTCGAGAAGGCCGAGGCTGAGGAAGAACAAAGGCTTGCTGCCGAGAAGCAGTCCGCGCGGGAAGGCAAGCTAGTGCAGTGGAAGGCCCACCTCGACAGCTACGAGGAAGAGCTCGCCGAGCGCGAGCAAGCACTTGGCGGGGCGCTCAAGGAGGCAAAGGATGCCGCGGCAACTGCAGAGGCCGCCAATAAGGAGCTAGAGGAGAAGGTGGCGCGGCTGGAGGCCGATATTGGGAAGAGCGGCGAGGAGATTGCCACTCTCAAGCGTGAGCGCGAGAAGGATGCTGCCGCCCATGGTGAACTGCAAGGCCTTCTCGCTGAGAGGGGCAAGGAGCTCAGCACCGCCAAGGATTCCAAAGCAGACCTGGAGCTGAAGCTGGCCACGCTGACGCAGACACTGGAGGCCGCCAAGGAGCGAGAGAAGACCTTGGCGGAGAAGGTCAAGGCTGACGCGGCGCTGCTGGAGAGCATTGCAGTCACCCAGAACTCCTTCAGAGACACAGTGGAGCACTGGACCGAGGGTCTGGTGAACACTGCCGCCGTCATCAATGAGGAACTGGCGCAGCTGGGGATGGAGGACTTTGGGTATCCTTCCAACGAGAGCCTTCAACACAGCGCCAAGCTCAGTTTATTCTTCAAGGGCGTGGCGATGGCATTCCAGCGACTCCGGGAGAGGATCCCGAAGCAGTTGGCCGACGAGTCACGCAAAATCTGCGCCGGGGTTCTCCGGAAGGTGCTGATGAAGGTAGCCTTCCGCAATCCAGGCCTCAGCTTCACCAACGTCCTCCGATCCTTGACGCCTGACGCCGATCTGGATGCACTCAAGGCCCTTGTCGCACCCATTGTGGACAAGGTGAGCGAGATCAAGCGAGTCGAGGGCGGGCGCGTAGATTAGGCCGCCCATTTCTTCCTTTCCCTTGTCGCTGCTAGTCATGTCAGGAAAACAGTCTATTAGAGTTGCGACAAGTTATCTTTGTAATATAACTTTATTTCTGTCTATCAATTGCAATGCTATTTCCTCTACTAGATTCCTCCCTTTGTATGTTTTCACCCTACGCTTCTAGGGAACTTGTCGGCGCAGGCGCCCGAGCCACGAGCGCTGAGTGCGGAACTTCAGCAGCCTGCTGGCGGCGCTGCTTCCGACAAGAAACCTTGTCGTGACTAGATGCTGCACGCTTAAGCTGTTGAGCAGACTCGAAACAAAGTAAGGGCGCAACTCGCCACGAGTTGGTTCCTCCGCGCACAGGTTTTCCATACAAAGCAGGGTCGTTCGAGGAAGATAACTCAAAAATTTAAAAAAGTGATTACTCAAACTTTGGCAACTTAGCTTTTCTGTTATTTGCTTCCCGGTAAGGCAAGTCTTTGCTTGAACGACGCCTGGCCCACACCACAATCTTCTCCTTCCCCCCCGGCAAACTTGTGTGCGAGAGAACCTTCTTTTCCTTTAAAAGAAAAAGAAAGAAGAGAAAATAATAATATGGAGCACTTCGGTTCGTTACTGCTTACCGGATGTAAGTGCTGTACAAAGTGTCAGATAATCACATGCAAGAAAAGAACTAACGCATGAAATGGACTAGCTGTGCAGAGCACATGGGGTTTTACTTATGCACGGGATCTGCACCCGGCTTTGTACAAAGGATTACATGCAACAGCGGCAAGACTTGTAGAAAAGGTGGTTGCCGGAACGGGTTCCGGCAACCGCGCCTTATGGGAAAAACTTACGAAGATGTTCTATGTTCCAGGAGTTGCTCACTGGAATGCCATCTTCGGTCTCAAGGCGGACAGTGCCAGGCCTTGTGACTTGTCTCACCCGATAAGGGCCTTCCCACTTCGGCGTCAACTTGTTGGAATTCTTGGCGGATTGAACGCGCCGAAGAACAAGGTCGCCTTCCTTGAAGCTTCTGGCTTTAACTTTGCGGCTATGATAGCGGCGCAAAGCTTGCTGG
Source organism: Triticum dicoccoides (assembly GCF_002162155.2). Classification (NCBI taxonomy): domain Eukaryota; kingdom Viridiplantae; phylum Streptophyta; class Magnoliopsida; order Poales; family Poaceae; genus Triticum; species Triticum dicoccoides. The sequence continues at coordinate 259,123,969 of NC_041382.1, forward strand.
TATCAAGTAGCTCGTACAGTAGCCTGAAGACGATCTTCCTCAAGGAGCAGCGCGTCGTCTTGCCGGAGCTGTTGTTGCTCAAGCTCATCATAAGCGAGCACTCGAGGTGATCCGTATACGAGTTCCGTGGGGAGAACTGCCTCTGCTCCATAGACTAGAGCGAAAGGTGTCTAGCCAGTGGCTCGATTTGGCGTCGTTCTGATCGACCAAAGAACCACCGGCAGCTCCTCGATCCAGTTCCTTCCGCACCTGTGCAGCCTGTCGAAAGTTCTGGTCTTGAGCCCACGCAGCACTTCAGCATTTGCCCTCTCTGCTTGACCCTTGCTTCTCGGATGAGCAACAGAAGCGAAGCAGACCTTGGCGCCAAGGTCTTGGACGTACTGCATGAAGGTGCGGCTCGTGAATTGTGTGCTGTTGTCGGTGATGATCCTGTTGGGAATCCCAAAACGGCAAACAATCGACCTGAAGAACTTGACTGCTGACTGTGCTGTCACCTTCCTCACTGGCTGCACTTCCGGCCACTTTGTGAACTTGTCGATTGCGACGTACAAGTACTCAAAGCCCCCGACAGCTCGGGGGAAGGGGCCGAGGATATCGAGCCCCCAGACCGAAAATGGCCAGGATAAAGGGATCGTCTGGAGAGCTTGAGCTGGCTGGTGTATCTGTTTGGAGTGGAACTGGCACGGTTCACATTTGGTTACTTGTGCAGTTGCATCCTGGAGGGCTGTCCGCCAAAAGAAACCTTGCCGGAAAGCTTTGCCGGCAAGTGCTCTTGCGCCTATGTGGTGGCCACATATGCCTCCATGTATCTCTGCCAACAGCTTTTGTCCATCTTCCCGGCGAATACACTTCAATTTCACACCGTTGAGTCTTTTTCTGTACAGTATGCTATCGACAAACTGGTACATACTTGACTGCCGGGCTACTCTTTCCGCTTCTTCTTGCTCTTCGGGAAGTTCTCCTGTCTGAAGGAAATGGACAATCTGCTGTGCCCATGCTGGAGCTTGTGGCTCGACAACAAGGACTAAAGGCACATTTGCTGCTGCGGGAACATCTGCTTCTACGGCAAGGACTTGCGGCCCTGTCGGAGCTTGATGTTCCCCGGCAAGCTTGTCGGAGCAAAACTTGTCAGGAGCGTCTGCTTCAACGGAACAAACCATAAGGCTTGCCGGAGCAGACTGCCCCTCAGCATCTGTGGTGTTGATCTTGGGGACTTTCTTGGCGACGGCTTCGGGGAGCTCTGCCGGAAAGTAGTCACCAGAAACCAACTTCCTCTTCTTGCTTTGTCCAGTTGATGGTGTTACGGATGGTTGAGTCAACTTAAGCACAAAGATCCCTGGTTCCACAGGTAACTTTAGTGCGGCGTACTTTGACAGGCCATCAGCAATATCATTCTGAGCTCTTGGGATATGCTCCATTTGTAGGCCGTCAAAGTGCTCCTCTAGCTTCCTCACTTCATCGACATACGCTTCCATCAACGGACTCTGGTAGTTCTTGTTCACTTGTCGGACGACAAGCTGTGAGTCACCACTGACAATGATCTTCTTAATCCCAAGGTCTGCTGCGATTCTGAGACCGACAAGCAATCCTTCATACTCTGCAGTATTGTTGGTTGCTTGCTCTTTGGGAAAGTGCATCTGGACTACGTACTTGAGGTGCTCTCCGGTGGGTGCGACAAGCAGCACACCTGCACCGGCGCCTTGCAGCGAGAAGGCTCCATCGAAGTACATCAGCCACTCTTTGCTTGCCTCTTTGACGGGGATGCTCGTTTCTGGAATTTCTTCATCTGGGGTTGGCGTCCACTCTGCTATGAACTCTGCCAATGCTCTGCTTTGGATAGTTGAGGTGCTCTCAAACTTGAGGCCAAAGCTTGACAATTCCAGCGCCCACTCGACAATCCTGCCTGTTGCTTCTGGATTTTGCAGTATCCTCTTCAGCGGAAAGCGAGTGACGACTGTGATCTCATGTGCTTGGAAGTAATGGCGCAGCTTTCTCGAGGCCATAAGGAGGCCGAAAAGCAACTTCTGCACACCAGAGTAGCTTGATCTAGCTCCCTGCAGAAAAGAACTGACAAAGTAGACTGGGCGTTGCACCATTCTCCTTGGCATCTCATCTTGTTCCTGCGCAAACCCACGTTTGTCGGGACCAGAGCTTGTCGGCGAAGCCCCCTGCTTGTCGCTGGATGGATCTGCCATGGTTGCCAGCTCATCATCTGCCTCCCTCTCCGCCACTAACGCAGCACTAACCACTTGATTGGTTGCTGCTATATACAGCTGCAACTTCTCTTGCGGCTTAGGTGCGACAAGCGTTGGAGTGGAGGACAGGTATCTCTTCAAGTCCTGCAGCGCAGCCTCCGCTTCCGGAGTCCATTTCATTGGACCTGCCTTTTTCAAAATTTTGAAAAATGGCAGGGCGCGCTCAGCAGATCTAGAGATAAACCTGCTGAGAGCAGCCACGCAGCCGGCAAGCCTTCGTACATCCTTGACGCGCTTTGGTACATCAATCTGCTCGATGGCTTTGATCTTGTCGGGATTGGCTTCAATTCCTCGCTGAGACACGAAGAACCCGAGAAGCTTGCCGGAAGGGACTCCAAACACGCACTTCTCGGGGTTAAGCTTGAGGTTGATCTTGCGCAGGTTTGCAAATGTCTGATCTAAATCTTGAATCAAGGTCGCTTTGTCCTTGCTCTTGACCACTATGTCATCCATGTAAGCTTCCACATTTCTGTGTATTTGTGGCTCAAAAGCATGGTGAACTACCCTTGCGAATGTTGAACCAGCATTCTTCAAACCGAAAGGCATCCGTACGAAGCAGTATGTGCCACACGGGGTGATAAATGCGGTTTTCTCTTCATCTTCTTCTGCCATGAAGATCTGATGATATCCTGAGTATGCATCAAGAAACGAAAGCAAATCACATCCGGCTGTGGAGTCAACAATCTGGTCAATACGCGGCAAGGGAAATGGGTCTTTGGGACAAGCTTTATTAACATCAGTGAAGTCAATACAAAGTCTCCATTTCCCATTTGCCTTGCGCACAACAACAGGATTGGCCAACCACGTGGGATGGAGTACTCCTCTGACAAGGCTTGCTGCTTCCAACTTCTTGATTTCTTCTGCGATGAATTCTTGGCGCTCAAGTGCCTACTTCCTGACTCTCTACTTGACGGGCCGCGCATGAGGACAGACGGCAAGGTGATGCTCAATTACTTTCCTGGGAACACCAGGGATATCAGACGGTTGCCACGCAAACACGTCGACATTCGCCCACAGGAAAGCAACGAGTGCGCTTTCCTATTTGGGGTCAAGAGTGGCGCTGATGGTGAAGGTACCACCGGTGCCATCCTCCTTGGCGGACACCTTCTTAGTCTCAGGCGGAGCTGTCATTGTCTTCTTGCACTTGCCGGTTGAGCTCGATGGTGCGTCCTCGACGGTAGCGCAACACTCCGAAGAGGTGCGCTTGCCGGAGTGTGCATCAGAGCTCTTGCCGGACTTGGTCTTCTTCTTCCCCCCGGGAGCTTCAGCGGCAAGTGTCCTTTGTTCTGCTGCGGCTGCTGCTTCCCGGTAGATCTTGTCGGCACAGATAAGAGCATCCTTCTTGTCGCCAGGGACAGAGATGACACTTATTGGGCCTGGCATTTTCAGTACGTTGTACGCATAGTGAGAGGCTGCCATGAACTTGGCGAGTGCTGGACGGCCAAGGATTCCATTGTAAGGTAATGGAAAATCGGCAACGTCAAACGTGTCCCTCTCAGTCCTGAAGTTCAGCTCACTGCCAAACGTTACCGGCAACGTGATCTTTCCCTTTGGCTTGCTTCTCCCCGGGTTGATTCCTTGAAATGTGCCGGTCTCTTCGAGCTCGTTGTCAGGGATCTGGAGCTTCTGGAGCACCGCGGAGGAGATTAGATTCAAGCCGGCCCCGCCGTCAACTAGCATCTTAGTGACCTTGAGGTTGCGGATTGTTGGTGAAGCCAACATCGGCAAGCACCCGACCACAGTTATGCGATTCGGGTGGTCCTCAATATCAAAGATGATAGGCGTGCTGGACCATTTCAGAGGCCTGCGTGACTCGACGGGTGGTTCTGCTGCATTAACCTCCCGCATCCACTGCTTGAGCTGGCGGTGCGAGGCATGCAGAGAAGCACCACCATCAACGCACAGGACCTCTGTAGCTTTCTGGAACTCCTGCTCATCGGTCTCCTCATCATCCATATCTTCATCGTCGCCGTCATCTTCATCCTTGTCGCGGCCGCGAGGAGGTCTGTCTCCTTGCCACTGCTTGGCCTTGCCGTGGCGTCCTCCTCGGCCGGGACGTTTCTTGCCGGATCCACCAGCTCCTTCCTGGGCCTTCTCCTTGTCGCGCCGCTCGTATTCAGCTTTCTGTTGCTCAACGAGCTGCTCGACCCTCTTGCAGTTCTGAAGATCATGGCCCTTGGTGCGGTGAATCTTGCAATACTGCTTGTTGGTGCCGTCCTGCTTGTCGGCGACCGCCACCTCTGCGGCAACCTCCTTGCCGGAGTCACCAGCTTTGGCTTCCTTGGCGCCGCCACCGTTGCCGGACTGCTCAACAACTAGCACTTCTTTGCCTTTCCTCCTTTTGTTGTTCCGCCGCCGGTTTTTTCTTGTCGGGGCGGCATCTTCGCTGTCAGATCCTCCCGCTCCTATATTTTCTCCGGGGAGTCTCCTCCCTTCCTCAGCACGCGCGCACTTGTCGGCCAGTGCATATAACTCACTAACGTCCCTGATCTTGCACATCGCCATTTCCTCCCGCATCCTGCGGTTCCGCACGTTCTGATGGAACGCGCTGATCACCGCGGCAGGGTGGACGTCTGCGATGTTGTGCTGCACGCTACTGAATCTCTGAATGTACTTGCGCAGGGGCTCTCCTTCCTTCTGGGCGAGCAAATGAAGATCACTCTCCTGGCCATGAGGCTTGTGTCCGCCGATAAAGGCACCGACAAACTGATGGCACAGATCAGCCCAAGAGGATATGAAGTTGTCTGGCAAGTGCATGAGCCAGGATCTGACATTGGGCTTGAGCACCAGCGGGAAGTAGTTGGCAAGGATCTTGTCATCTCGTCCCCCGGCAGCTTGCACCGCAATGGTGTAGATGCTGAGGAACTCTGACGGATGCGTCTTGCCGTCGTACTTCTCCGGTACATCTGGCTTGAAGTTCTTTGTACTGGGCCACTGGACTTGCCGCAGCTCACGAGTGAATGCAGGACAACCTACCGCATACGGTAGATCGCCTGGTTCCCCTGGCGCATGCATGTCAACAAAGGGCCCAGCGCGCTTGTCGGATTGACGTCGCGCTTCTCTTTGGCGCTCGATGCGGGTTCGAGCGTCTTCTTGTTGTCGATCATGAAGAACTTGGCGCTGATCGCGACGAGCTCGTGGATCCGACGATGCAGTGGAGTCGCTGTTGAGGTGGATCCGGCGAGTCGGCGATCTTGGCCTTCGGGGCGGTGATTGCATGGTAGTTGCACCTCCACCCGTTTCGTCACCACCGGCTCGCGTCCGGCGGTCTTGCGGTGGCGGCGACGCGCTCGGCCGCCGTGGAGTGTCGCCGTTGGCGTAGCCGATGAGACTCTGAATGGTGGCCCTCCATTCGTCGATCTTGTCCGATGTTGGAGGGTAATCTAAGAGAAGTTGAGCTCGCGCCAAAGCTTCTGTCGGAGTGGTGGGTGGCAGTGGCGGACGCCGCGAGGAGCGGGACGTGCTCGAACTTCTAACTATGTTAGAAGGAGCAGTATCCCGTCCAGGCGACCGTGCCCCGCTCGTGCCAGCATGCTGGCGTGGATGCTGGTCTTGAGCGCCCCGAGATCCTGAGAGTGGCGCGGAACATGTACAGTCGCCGAGGTTTGTGCAGCCTTGTCCTTGGACTTGGCAGCACTGTGAGCACCCTCATCGACGTCTGTTCTTCCGCTGGCGTCCACTCCACCACCCGTTTGCTCCAACGGTGGCGGAAATGACGTGGACGGAGCGGCTGCCGCCGAAGTCTTCTTCTTCGGTGGCATGTTGATGAAGGGAAAGAAGATCTAGCTCGTGTGAACACCGGATCAGGTTCACACAATCTCAACGCCCCCTACCTGGCGCGCCAAAGATGTCGGGGAAACTGATCCTCGAACACCTATGGGGTCGGCGGACCGGGCCCCTTTCGGTTCGGCGGGGGGCGGAGATCGCACGAAGAGCAGATCGAGGCGAGGCACACGAGCAGTTTACCCAGCTTCGGAGCTCTCCGGAGAGATAACACTCCTACTGCTGCTTGTCTGGTTGTATTATCTGGTGTTCTTGCTCTCCAAAGCGAGAGTGTGATGTTCTCTGGGCTACGGCTGGATCGAAGCAAACTGTCTGAGGCCCCGAACCTATGAGCCAAACCCCCGTTACGTTGCGCATGGGCCTCCTTTTATACACTAAAGGGGTCACCGACAGGTGGCAACGCAGAGGAGGGTAAAAACGTAAAAAGCGAGGTAGTTGATACAGTTGCTTGTACAGTGCACAATACCTAACTCTGACGGCAGGGGACAAGGGCATTAAATGCCCGCCTGAGTCGCCCGAACAGTGCAGAAAAGGACCGTTAGGGGCGCCACCGTTCGCCATGATGGCGATCTTGTCAGCTTCGCACGCCACTGCGCACCGCTGGCTGCACAGCCTCCCGCCACGCACGTCCGGAGAGGCCCCTAGAGCGACACGTTGGTGGATGCGCTGGAGCGCGGACGCAGAGTGGCCGCCTGCCGCGGCAAGCGCCTTGCCGCTGTTGTTATCTTGTCGGGTCCGGAAACTTGTCGCTTACCGGGCTTCGAGGTACCTTGGTTTGTCTTCCCGGCAAGCTCCTCTTGCCGGGGCCTTGTTGCCTTGCCGGAGCGCGTGGCGCGTCGCGGCAAATTCATTGGAGCGCCTTGGTTGGCCTTCCCGGCAAGCTCCCCTTGCCGGGGTCTTGTCTCCTTAGCTTAAATACTTTGTTCTTGGATGGCTCCAAGGGAACCTTGGGGGATCTTGGCGATCACCCAGCAAGCCTTTGCCGCGGGGTGCTGCAACTGCCCGTGCACAAGTTCGGGGTACTAGGGTACCCCTAATCTAGTACACCGACACTTGTCAAATTTTTACCAAGGCATTGTGAGGTCATACCATGGCACCATACCAGGTGTCATGTTTTTTAAGCATTTATTTCAATTTTTCTATACTTAAAAACCCAACAAACAAACATTTGTGGTTTACTATTGCCACACATTTCATCGAAATATCTGTCCATTCCATGTAAAAGGCATGATAATTTACTAAATGGAACGAGCATGGTCTTCTAGGCCGTTCTTGTGGACGCTTTCATGCATCGATTGTTTGACTTGAATTGTGTGCATTAATGCCTAGGAAATGCACATAATCCCCTAAATATGGCAAATCAACTCGGAAAAGTGCCAAATTGGAACACGGTGATTTGCAGGTTGTATGTTCATCATAGAAAAAACTCGTGGACAAAGGATGAAGGAAATTTGGATCCCCCTTCAATCTTTGTGATTTCCCCCTTGAAACCATGAACTTCCTCGGTGATGGTTCGTTTTATGAAAGGCGTGCATGATGACATGTTTACCAGGGCACAATGAGGTCATACCATGGCACCACACCAGGCGTCTTGTTTTCCAAGCATGTATTTCATTTTTGTATAGTTGTTAACCCAGTAAACGACGCATTTATGGTTGACTATTGCCGCAAATTTCCATGAAATATCTGCCCATTCCTTGTAGAAGGCATGAGAATGTACTAAATAGCACGAGCATGGTTTTCCAGACCATTCTTGTGGACCTTTTCATGCACCGATTGTTCGAATTTGAATTATGTGCATAATTAATGCCTAGAAAATGCACATAATACCCTAAATACAGTAAATGAGTTCGGAAAAATAACAAATTTGAACATGTTGCAATTGAGGCGGTATGTTCATCGTTGGAAAAAACTGAATGGCTAACTAGGACGGCAATTTGGATTCCCCTTCATTCTTGGTTATTTCCCTCTCGAAAGCATTGAACTTCCTAAGTGATGGTTCGATTTCTGAAGGGCGTGCATGACGACATAAATCAAACCTTCTCAACATTTAACGTGGGCTCGGTGATGCCATACCATGGCACCATGCCAGCCGTCATGTTTTTCAAGCACATATTTCATTGTTCTATAGTTGATAACCCATTAAATGACGCGTTTGTGGTTGACTATTGCCACACACTCCATTGAAATCTCTTCCTATTCCTTGTAAAATGATTGAGAAATTACTAAATACCACGAGTATGGTTTTTCCAGACCATTCTTGTGCACCCTTTCATCTACCGATTGTTTGAATTTGAATTATGTGCATTAATGCCTACAAAATGCACATAATCCCCTAAATATTGTAAATGAACCCGGAAAAGTGTCAAATTTGACACAGTGATTAGCAGGGTTTATGTTCATCATAGAAAAAAAATCTCATGGATGTAGGACAAAGGAAATTTGGATTCCCATTCAATCTCGGTGATTTACTATCGCACACGATTCATCCTCGTCACCTCTGTGAACCACGTGTGGTCACTCACACATGCAAAAGGAAAAAGAAATCCCTTGCCTACTTTGTCCCCACTCACTCGTCGTGGACTCCTCCGCAACTCTGCACCTTAAGCTCGATGGCTGTTGGTGGCGGGCGTAGGTCGCCCACCAAATGGCACCGGATTTCGCCCCTACCGCTTTCCGACGCCTATCTGCATCGACATTCTAGACTCTGGTCGACTGGCTTTTTCTGCGGGATTGGGCCAGGGATTTTTCTCACATAGAAGGTAATCAACTTAATTAGCCAAATATTCACTCAGCTATCATCGCAGTCCATCCGTCGCTGTAAATCAACCAGTGGAAATCGTCGTGGAATCATTTTTGTTCTAGCTGATTCGTGGGTGTTCATTCATGTGTCCACAGTGCAAGCACAAATCGGGCAACGGTGGTCATGGCTAGTCGGAAACGAAGTTCTATCTCACTATTCCGGATAACTTCAGGGAGCTCTCGGTATGTTCAATCTCAACCTACCACGGTCGGCATGGCCTAAATTTGTGAACATATACCGTATGTTGCTACATTATCTATATATTTGCATCAAATGTTTGTTACATTATCTATTTTTAATTATTTGTTTTTGTACTTTGCTTTCATCTATATATATGGATCTGTTCTATTAGTTACTCCCATATTTGCATCTTGTTCTATAATTTCAATATATCTAATTTATGATCTTAATTTTGATTTCAAGCAGTACATCCCTTGCTTTGCAAGAATAGGAGTAGAAGGAAATCTTGGGCTTTACTTTGCTGATGACTCCCACGATGTCATATTGACAACGCAAGATGGATTTACAATGACGATTAGCATAAAACTTGATAAAGATGGTCACTCCTATTTTAATGCGGACCTTTGGAGAAAAATGTCTAAGTGTTATGAACTGAAAGTTGGCAATAAAATTCTAGTGCGTGCACCACAGCCTGGTCTAATCAACATGGATGTTTACTTCCCCAACGTCATCAACCGATCAAAGTGTGATCGAGGTTAGTGTCCTCTCAACTTTCTCCATGCTATCATATTACTATTTAAGCAACCAATTGATCACTATTAAAGCAACCAATTGTGATATCATATTCTGAATTCGTTCCTAGGCAGTAACAAATTCTATTTACCAATTTATGCGCACCATATATTCTTCTGCCATGTTCTGCATAACTAATACCTTTCCATCTTTTAAGCAGGATATGTTGGAAGCATAGTGAACGATTTGTATGTTACTAAGCATAGCAAATTTCACTGGAAGGACTTGAATCATGTCATAAAATTCGTTGATAATCTGACAGAGATAGCACAACATATGTACGCTGGATTTTGGATGGGATTAATTAGACCTATGGTGCACACACTGAAAAAGACCAATTGTGTGCACAAAACACTGGTAAAAAGTCTTATTTTAATGTTTATGCTCATAAACTATATAGATCTTCAACGATATGTTATAATTGTTTTTTATTCCACATGTCAAAAGAAATTGCCCCCTGTAGCAGTTCCTGGATCGATTTCCTGACATGGTCGAATTACATTTGTGCCTGCTTATAACGCCAAAGTGATTACAAGGTACTGCATTTCCCACAAAAATGGAACTATTCAAATTAACAAGTTCTCGCTTGTCATGGCAATGCATCCATATTGGAAAATTTGAGACACTGTTCTACACATGCTCTACCAAGGCATAGGAGGTCTCTTCCTTTTCATTAACAAGATGCCGAGTCGCCGTGATGAAGCTGCTTCCAATGGATAGTTGTGGTTGTTGGCCCTCAGCCTCTTAAAATCTGCTAGTTGTTACTATATATGTTAAGTATGTAGATATGGAGCATATGGTTGTTGGCCCTTAGACTCTTAAAATGTGATAGTAGTTACTATGTTAATTATGTAGATATGGATATGGTTCTCAAAACCGTGTTACGAAGATCCTCCTTTTGTTGAATAGTGCAATCACTATATATATGTTACTCAAATGCTGTTACCCAAGTTCATAAATTTTCATGGAAAGTATTAGTATCGTACACAGTTCCTTGAGTTTAAGCGTGTGCCCGATGTCCAGAAGGTACTTGCATATTAACTATCCATATTGCAAATTCATACACATGTTAACATAAGGAAACATATGTGTAACATACTAATCATCGCACACGAGTACTCGCAGACGCATCGTGTGTGATACTCCGCCACCGCAAGCAACTAGTTTGTATTTTTCAAAGTTTTTGTGCACACAGAATCGCACACGAAGTAACTGTATTGACCGTTTGTGTTGTAATTTATCATCGCAAACTGTTCATCCGAATCGGCTGTTTGCCACATATCACACACATCTTGTTTACATGACTCGTTTGTGTTCTTTTGGCTCATCGCAAACAGTTCATCCATGTGAACTGTATGCCGCACATCACACACATCCTGTTAACTTGAACCATTTCTATTGTCTTCTCTAATCAAAAACAGTTCGTCCAAGTTAATCGTATGCCATATATTGCACACACATTGACATGGCTGTTCGTTTCTATTGTTGTACCTCATCACAAATAGTTCGAATGGATTAACCGTGTGTCCTGCATCGCACACACATTGTTATGGATGCTCGTTTCTGTTATTCTGCCTCATTGCAGACAGTTTGAATGGATTAACCATGTGTCCTGCATCGCACATGCAACTAAAATCTGAACCGTGTTTGATGGCTCCGCCCTTGCAACCATTTTGCACCTTCTTTGACGGTTTTTTACACCACCGTTTGCGATTAGTGCATCGCACACAGTTTCGGCAAAGGGTCTCTGATCGTAGTGTCGCGTTAGCAGTATCCTACAGTAGTGAAAGTAGTCTTCTCCTACAAAAGCCTCTGCTCGTTACATTGTGGTGGGCTCGGTGATGACCTCCGTCCTACCGTCCTAGCGGTCTTGGTCTTGTTGCACAGGAATGGCAACCTTGGCTGATTCCTCGGGACTCCGCACCTACACTTTCCTCTTTAGTACCAAAGAGGAAACTGGTGCAATGCGCCTGCTGGCGCCCACCTTGCCTTGGTCGTCATGGCTCACGTCGCCCGAACCTCGTGAGGTGAAGCTTGCATAGAAATCTCTGCTCCTCAAGAGCCAGCCTGAGGAGGCCGCTCCTCGTGGGGATCTTGGTGTCGCCCACCTCGCGAGGCTTGGCCCCTCACGAGGGTCTTAAGTTGTTGATGCTGAAGATGGGCTGTACCAGGCCGTCGATGAAGCCACACTATGGGCCACAGTCAGGCATCTTTGGGTACCCCAGTTCCCAGAATGAAGTCAAAATGTCGGATTTCAGTTTCCGCAGACCCTTGAGAGGTTCGAACTCTGGGGTGCGTGCGAAGGACTCAACCTCCCTAGTCTGCCCACTCGCCAATCTCACGGCTTAGCTCGGGAACATGAAGGAAACGAGACACGACAGTTTACCAAGGTTCGGGCCACCTTGCGATGTAAAACCCTACTCCTGCTTTGTGGTGGATTGGCCTCGAGGGGCTGAGGATGAACTAGTACAGTGGGAGAACAACATCCAAAGGAGGCGTGTTCTTGAGCTCGTGGGGGAGAGGATGATCTCCAGGATTCGGATCCCATCTACGGTGGTGGCTAGGCCCTATTTATAGTGGCCTTGGTCCGCTTCTCAAATGACGGTGGGAAGGGATCCCACACCGGCCAAATTTGAAGGGAGACAACTAGTACATGGTATCGTGACGAAAGTAGTCTTCGCCTGCAACTACCTCTAGTCATGACACTGTGGTGGACTCGGTGATGACCTCTGTGATGTCGTCCTGGTGGTCTTTGTATTATTGCACGGGAATGGAAACCATTGTATAATTCCTCGGGACTCGGCGCCTGCGCTTGGCTCTTTAGCACCAAGGATGAAACTGGGGCACTGCGCCCGCTGGTGGCCACCTGGCCTTGGTCGTCATGGCTCACGCACCCGAACCTCATGAGGTGAAGCTTGCATAGAAGTCACCGCTCCCCAGGAGTCAGCCTAATGAGGCAGCTCCTAGTCGGGGTATTGGTGTGGCCCGCCTTGCGAGGCTTGGCCCCTCCCGAGGGTCTTGAGTTCCTGATGCCGAAGATGGGCCGTACCAGGCCGTCGATGAAGCAATTTCGTGGGCCGCATGCAGGCATGTCTGGGTGCCCCCATTCCCAGAATGCCGACAAATGTTAGATTTCGGGTTCCTTAGACCATTGAGAGGTTCAAACTCTAGGGTGGCTGCGAAGAACTCAACCTCCCTAGTCTGCCTACTCACCAATCTAATGACCTAGCTCGATGAACATGAATGAAACGAGACACAGTAGCTTACCCATGTTCAGGCCACCTTGTGGTGTAAAACCCTACTCCTGCTTTGTGGTGGATTGGCCTCAAGAGGCTGAGGATGAACTAGTACGGTGGGAGAACAACCTCCGGAGGAGGCGTGTTCTTGAGCTGGTGGGGGAGTGGATGATCTCTAGGATTAGGATCCTATCTATGGTGGTGGGTAGGCCCTATTTATAGTGGCCTTGGTCCTCTTACCAAATGAAGGCGGGAAGGGATCCCACAACGGACAAATTCTAAGGGAGACAACTAGTACATGCTATCCTGACAAAATTAGTCTTCTCCTGCAAAAGCCACTGGTTGTGACGCTGCGGTGGGCTCGGTGATGACCCCCGTCCTGCTGTCCTAGCGGTCTTTGTCTTGTTGCGTGGGAATGCTATCCTTTGGCAGATTCCTCGGGACTCTGTGCCTGGGCTTGCCTATTTAGCACCAAAGAGGAAACTGGTGCACTGCGCCCGCTCGCGCCTACCTGGTCTTGGTCGTCGTGGCTCACATCACCCAAAGCTCGCGAGGTGAAGCTTGCATAGAAATCTTCGCTCCTGAGGAGGTCTCGTGGGGGTCTGGTGTCGTCCGCCTCGTGAGGATTGTCCCCTCGCGAGGGTCTTTAGTTGTTGATGCTAAAGATGGGTCGTACCAGGCCGTCGATGAAGCCACACCGTGGGCCGTAGGCAGCAAAGTCTGGGTACCCCGTTTCCTAGAACACCGATAAAATATAGGATTTCAGGTTCTGCAGACTCTTGAGAGGTTCGAACTCTAGAGTCGGTGCGAAGAACTCAACCTCCCTAGTCTGCCTACTCGCCAATCTCTTTACCTAGCTCGATGTACATCAATGAAATGGGACACAACAGTTTACCCATGTCCGGGCCACCTAGTGGTGTAAAACCCTACTCCTGCTTTGTGGTGGATTGGCCTCGAGGGGCTGAGGATGAGCTAGTACATTGGGAGAACAACCACATGAGGAGGCGTGATTTGATCTGGTGGGGAAGAGGATGATCTCTAGGATTAGGATCCCGTCTATGGTGGTGGCTAGCCCTATTTATAGTGGCCTTGGTCCTCTTCCCAAATGAAGGCTGGAAGGGATCCCACAACGGCCAAATTCGAAGGGAGACAACTAGTACATGTTATCCCGACAAAATCAGTCTTCACCTGTAAAATCCTCTAGTTGTGACGACGTGGTGGGCTCGGTGATGACCTTTGTCCTGCCATCCTAGCGGTCTTGGTCTTGTTGCACGGAAATGGAATCCTTTGGCTAATTCCTTAGGACTCCGCGCCTGGCTTGCCTATTTAGCACCAAAGAGGAAACTGGTGCACTGCGCCCGCTGGCGCCCGCCTGGCCTTCGTCGTCATGGCTCACGTCACCCGAACCTCGTGAGGTGAAGCTTGCATAGAAATCTCCGCTCCTCAGGAGCCAGCCTGAGGAGACTGCTCATCGTGGGGGTCTTGTTGTCGCCCGCCTCGTGAGGCTTGGCCCCCCGCGATGTTCTTGAGTTGCTGATGCAGACGGTGGGACGGCCGTACCAGGCCGTCGATGAAGCCACACTGTGGGCCGCAAGCTGGCAAGTCTGGGTACCCCTGTTCGCAGAACACCGACAAAATGTCGGATTTTGGGTTCCGCAGACCCTAGAGAGGTTCAAACTCTGGGGTGCATGCGACGAACTCAACCTCCCCATTTTTCCTACTCGCCAATCTCATGTCCTAGCTCGATGAACAGGAAGGAAACATGACACATCAGTTTAGCAAGGTTCGGGCCACCTTGCGATGTAAAACTCTACTCCTGATTTATGGTGGATTGGCCTCAAGGTGCTGAGGATGAACAATTATAGTGGGAGAACAACCTCCGGAGGAGGCGAGTTCTTGAGCTGGTGGGGGAGAGGATCTCCACGAATCGGATCTCGTCTACGGTGGTGGCTAGGCCCTATTTATAGTGGCCTTGGTCCTCTTCCCAAATGAAGGCGGGCAGAGACCCCACAACGGGCAAATTCTAAGGAGACAATTAGAACATGGTATCCTAACAAAAGTAGTCTTCGCCAGCAACAGCCTCTGGTCGGGATGCCGTGGTGTGCTCGGTGATGACCTCCGTCCTGCTATTCTGGCGGTCATGGTCTTGTTGCACGGGAATGGAAACCATTGGCTGATTCCTCGGGACTCCGCGCCTGCGCTTGCCTCTTCAGCACCAAAGAGGAAACTGGTGCACTACACCCGCTGGCGCCGTCCTGGCGTTGGTCATCATGGCTCACGTCACCCGAACATCGCGTGGTGAAGCTTGCATAGAAATCTCCGCTCCTCAGGAGCCAGCGTGAGGAGGCCACTCCTCGTGGGGGTATTGGAGTCGCCCGACTAGCGATGCTTGGCCCCTCACGAGGGTCTTGAGTTGCTGAGGCCGAGGGAGAGTTTGAGTTGATGAAGCCATGCCATGGGCCGCAGGCAGGCAAGTCTGGGTACCCTCGTTCTCAGAACGTGGACAAATGTCGGATTTCAGGTTCGGCATACCCTTGAGAGGATCGAACTATGGGGTGCATGCGAAGAACTCAACCTCCCCAGTCTGCCTACTTGCCAATTGTTGGGGAACGTAGTATTTCAACAAAATTCTTACGATCATGCAAGATCTATCTAGGAGAAACATAGCAATGAGCGGTGAGAGTCTGTCCATGTACCCTCGGAGACTAAAAGCGGAAGCGTTTAGTAACGCGGTTGATGTAGTCAAACATCTTCGCGATCCAACCGATCAAGTACCGAACGCACGGCATCTCCGCAATCTGCACACGTTCAGCTCGGTGATGTCCCTCGAAATCTAGATCCAGCTGAGGCTGAGGGAGAGTTTGGTTAGCACGACGGCATGGTGATGGTGATGATGAAGTTACCGACGCAGGGCTTCGCCTAAGCACTACGGCAATATGATCGCGGTGGAAAACTGTGGAGGGGTGCACCGCACATGGCTAAGAAAACAACTTGTGTGTCTATGGGTGCCCCCCAGCCCACGTATATAAAGGAGGGAGGAAGAGGAGGCTGGCCAAGGAGGGGCACGCCTATAGGGGGAGTACAAATAGGATTCCCAATCCTAGTTGGAGTCCCCTTCCTTTTCCAAGAGAGGAGAGAGGGAAGGAGTAGGAGAGGGAGAAGGAAAGAGAGGGGGGCACCACTCCCTCCCTAGTCCAATTCGGACTTGCCATGGGGGGTGCACGGCCACCCCTTGAGGCCCCTCTCTCCTTTCCCGTAAGGCCCATTAAGGCCCACTATTTCCCCCGGCGAATTCCCGTAACTCTCCAGTACTCTGAAAAATACCCGAATCACTCAGGACATTTCCGATGTCCGAGTATAGCCTTCCAATATATTGATCTTTACATCTTGACCATTTCGAGACTCCTCTTCATGTGCGTGATCTTATCCAGGACTTTGAACAACCTTCGGTACATCAAATCACATAACTCATAATACAAATCATCATTGAACGTTAAGCGTGCGGACCCTACGGGTTAGAGAACCATGTACACATGACCGAGACACATATCCGGTCAATAACCATTAGCGGGACCTAGATGCTCATATTGGCTCCTACATATTCTACGAATATCTTTATTGGTCAAACCGCATAACAATAGACATTGTTCTCTTTGTCATTGATATGTTACTTGCCTGAGATTCGATCGTCGGTATCCTCATACCTAGTTCAATCTTGTTCCAGCAAGTCTCTTTACTCATTCCATTATGCATCATCCCACAACTAACTCATTAGTCACATTGCTTGCAAGGTGACTAGTGATGTGCATTACCGAGAGGGCCCAGAGATACCTCTCCGACAATCGGAGTGACAAATCCTAATCTCGATCTATGCCAACTCAACAAACACCATTGAAGATACCTGTAGAGCATCTTTATAATCATCCAGTTACGTTATGACGTTTGATAGCACACAAGGTGTTCCTCCGGTATTCGGGAGTTGCATAATCTCATAGTCATAGGAACATGTATAAGTTATGAAGACAGCAATAGCAATAAACTAAACGATCATAGTGCTAACCTAACGGATGGGTCATGTCAAGCACATCATTCTCTAATGATGTGATCCCGTTTATCAAATGACAACTCATGTCTATGGTTAGGAAACTTTAACCATCTTTGATTAACGAGCTAGTCAAGTAGAGGCATACTAGTGACACTCTATTTGTCTATGTATTCACACATGTACTAAGTTTCCGGTTAATACAATTCTAGCATGAATAATAAACATTCATCATGATATAAGGAAATATAAATAACAACTTTATTATTGCCTCTAGGGCATATTTCCTTCATTCTCCCACTTGCACAAGTGTCAATAATCTAGTTCACATCGCCATGTGATTAGTTCACACCGCCATGTGACTAATACCAAAAGGGTTTTACTAGAGTCAATAATCTAGTTCTAATTGCTATGTGATTAACACCCAAAGAGTACTAAGGTGTGATTATGTTTTGCTTTTGAGAGAAGCTTAGTCAATGGGTCTGTCACATTCAGAGCCGTATGTATTTTGCAATTTTTCTATGCACTACTAGGAAAAGGGCTATAGCTAATATGGACATTAATGGCGCACCTTGGGGCGCACCTTGTGTAGGTGCGCCATTAGTGTCCACATCACTAATGGCGCACCACACCCACGATGCGCCACTACTAACAATTTTTTTTAATTTTTCCAAAACTAATGATGGCGTACCAGGGCATAGTGCGCCATTACTAGTTTCAACTAGTAATGGCGCACCACACACTCTGTGCGCCACTACTAACAATTTTTTTCTTTTCTTCAAAACTAGTAATGGCGCACTAGTGTATAGTGCGCCATTACTAGTTCAAACTAGTAATGGCGCACAACAACCACAGTGCGCCACTACTAACAATTATTTTTTTATTTGTTTTTGCAAAACTAGTAATGGCGCACCACGTAACAGGTGCGCCATTAGTAGCCAGGGTTACTAATGGCGCATTGTTATGTGGTGTGCCATTGGTAGCCTAAGAGCAGCTAGATATTTTGGACAGCCACCTACCACACTCACTTTCCCCACTTCCTTATCTCCACCTCTTCCAAGCTTGTCTCGGCTGCCTCCTCGTCCTCACCTCTTTTGCACCATAGATTCACCCAAATTAAGTGGTTAAATTTCCTTTTTTTGATAGGTAAGTAAAGGGAAAGCTTTCTTTATGTTGTAGATCTACTTTTTTTCTCCCTCCAACAACGCGCACATGCACTTTTTATGGCCTAGATCTACGTATGTTTGTGGTGTTGCATATGTTTGTGTTTGCAGGTACCGGTATTTGAAATGCGATAGTTGCCAATATTTTGCCGGAATGTTGATTCATTTCCGTTTCGGCGAGAATTTGGCACTATGCATTCTTTTTGGTCCTATTTTTTGGCAAAGTCATGGCAATTTTTTTTGTTCTAAAATATCATTTTGCTCTACCCCGCAGGCGACCATGGTCCGCACGATGACCGAAGGCATCGTGAATAGGTTATTGAGCTCCGCAAAGGCCAAGATGCTTCAAAAGAACGAGACGAAGATAAGATGTCCGTGTCGAAGATGCAAGCTGAAGAGCCTTATGGACCCGGATTCCGTACAGGTGCGGGAGCACCTACTCTTGCGTGGTTTCATGGATGGCTATCGGTGGCAAGGTGATGAAGATGATTATGAAGTGATCCATGGGGGCCGAGCAAGAAATGAGGAAGGGCAGCAAGACAACCGCGGCGAGGGCGGGCGAGAAGACGAAGAATCTCCAGGATATGATCACGAAGTAGATGTGGTACACAGTCATCAGGTAGAAGATGCCGTAGCAGACAAAGGGCATGAAGATGAAGATGCCGGAGCAGACGACGATGGACCATCGATGGGCTGGGGTAGGACCCTCATATTCCTGCTTCTCAAGCAGACGGATAACGCAAGAGCTGCCGCCTGAGAGAAAGCCAAGCTGGATCAACTAGAGATGGACGCGGTTACTCCATTGTATGAAGGATGTAGGCCCGAGGATACCCGCCTGAAAGTAACGCTCATGGCTCTAGAGATGAAGGTAAAACACAAAATGACCGACGCATGCTTCGACAATAACATGTCATTCTGGCACGAACGTCTTCCCAAGGGGAACAAGTGCTCGACCAGTTTCGAGGAGGCAAAGAAAATCGTGTGTCCTCTGGATTTACCGCACGTGAAATACCATGTGTGTATGAACAATTACATCATTATCAGGACGAGCACGCGGAGTCTACCATATGTCCGGTGTGTGGCGTCACTCGATTCAAGAAGAGGAAGAAAGCTCCTCAAAAAATGGTGTGTTACTTTCCGATCACTCCTTGTCTGCAGCGGTGTTTCATGGACCCTAAGCTAGCAAAGCTCCTGCGTTGGCACGCGGATAGGGAGGAGAAGAAGCGAGAAGATGACGGAAATGATCCGGAGATAAATAAAACAGACAAGATGCTGAGTCACCCTAAGGATGCGAGCGAGTGGCAAGCCTTGAACTTCGAACACCCAGAATTTGGGGACGATCCATGGAACATCATGCTGGGAGCGAGCACCGATGGAATCAATCCGTTTGGCTGCCAGAGAAACACACATAGCACCTGGCCTATGTTTATGTGGATGTACAACCTTCCCCCCTGGTTGTGCATGAAGAGGAAGTACATTCACATGAGTATGCTAATTGAAGGGCCGAAACAACCAAGGAACGGCATCAATCTGTATCTGGGGCTGCTGAAAGAGGAGCTAGACACGCTGTGGAAAATGCCAGCCAATACGTGGGATGCCGCAGAGAAAGAATATTTCCCTATGAGAGCCGCACTGCTCACGACGGTGCACGACTATCTCGATTACGGGTATGTCGCGGGGCATGTGGTCCATGCATTTTCTAGATGCTTCAGGTGCATCGATGACACAAAGTATCGCCAGCTAGATAGAGATCCCGGGTCTTCGAAAACCGTGTTCATGGGACATCGAATGTGGCTTCTCGATGATGACTCATGGAGAAAACACAAGGATCTGTTCGATGGTGAAACCAAACCCCGAAGAAGCCCGCGTACGAGGAGCGGCGAGGAAATAGACGAGCTGTTGAAAAATTAGAAAGATTGCCCACTTCCGGGATAGAAGCAAAAAGCGCCTTAGCCGGGAATGAAGCGAAAGGCGCCAGAGCCGCTGCTGAAGGTATGGAAAACGAGGTCTATTTTCTGGGACTTGCCATACTGGAAGATCCTCCATGTGCCTCATAGCCTTGATGTCATGCATATCACGAAGAACGTGTGCGAGAGTCTGCTTAGTACCCTGCTCAACATGCCAGAGAGGACCAAAGATGGGCCGAAAGCAAGGGTAGACTTGAAATCAATGGGCATCAGGGAGGAGCTTCACGCTAATGATGATGATGATGAGGCGAAGTAGGACACGAAAAGATATCGCAAAGGCAAAAAGGCCAAGAAGATCGGAAATGACTACCCTCCCACGTGCTTCACTCTAAGTCAGGAGGAGATCGAGCAGTTTTTCACCTGCCTCGTAGGAGTAAAACTTCCTTATGGTTACGCGGGGAAGATAAGCAGATACCTAGACTCAGCGAAGCAGAATTTCAGTGGGATGAAGTCTCACGACTGTCATGTGCTGATGACATAGATACTTCCAGTTGCAATCCGTGGGATCATGGATGCGCACGTCCGTGAAGCGCTATTTGGCCTATGTAACTTTTTCGACGTCATCTCTCGGAAGTCGGTTGGCGTGAGGCAACTCAGAAGGCTACAGGAAGAGATCATGGTGATACTATCCGAGCATGAGGTGTACTTCCCGCCCGCATTCTTCGATGTTATGGTGCATCTGCTAGTCCATATCGTGGAGGATATCATCCAACTCGGGCTGACGTTCCTGCATAACATGATGCCGTTCGAAAGGATGAATGGTGTCATCAAAGATACATTCGCAACATGTCACGTCAAGAGGGAAACATAGCCATGGGCTTTCTGACCGAAGAGTACATCTCCTACTGCACGAATTATCTAGGCATCGAGAACCTCATTGGTCTGCCCATCAACAGGCACCTCGGCAGGCTCGCTGGATGGGGTCACCGCGATGGCCGCCGCGAAATGCATGTCGACTTCGAGGGTCGACTCGCCGACTTTGAAAGAGCAAACCTAGTCGCGCTACAACACATAGACGTGGTCGATCCTTGGGTGGTAGAGCACAAAACCATTATTGAGAGGATGTACAATGACCGAGGCCAACAGAGGACGGACGAAGATATAATCAAAGAGCACAACTCATGTTTCACGTGTTGGTTCAAGGAGAAGCTTCTGTCATACCCTTTACATGAGGATTCTTCCACAGAAGAAAAACTCATATTCGCCTTGTCACAGGGCCGAGCACAACCTGATGACCTATGAGGCGTATGATATCAATGGCTACACATTCTACACCGAGGAGAAGGAAATGAAGAGCGATGGTTATCCGAACTCCGGGGTAACGATGGAATCCTAAACCGATAACGACACGGACAGATACTACGGAAGGAGCGCGGAGATGTGGGGGCAGAGCTGCGCTGGAGAGAAGGTCCCGATGTTCCGTGTTAGATGGGCCAAGAGCGTCCTAAAAGAAGGCCGATATTTCACCACCATGGTTATACCCGAAGCCAAATCCAAGACCGCGGGCGCAAACGTCCCCGCGAAAAATGAGCCATGGGTCCTGGCTTCCCAAGTGGACCAATGCTTCTTCATTACCGACCCGTTGAAGCCTAGCCTTGTTGTCATGAGGAGAGGCAAAAGGAAGATCATCGGAATGGATGGAGTCGCCAATGAGAAAGACATCGACAAGTACGGCGACACGAAGATGGAACATGACGACGACGATGCAGTGCCATACACCACAAGAAGAAGCAGGACCACCCTACCTAAAGGACGTCCGTTCAACAGAAGAACTCCATTTACAAAAAAGAAGTGCAAGAAGATTGTGAAAAGATAGCTAGCTAAGATCGATCGTATTTAAATTGTACTCTTCATTTCTCGATTGTATTTCGACGTATTGAAATGATATTTCTTCTGTTCTAGTCCTCATGAATATTTATATATGTTTATTCTAGTATTTATGTTTATTCTGGTATACCCATTTTTATTTATGTTTATTTGATAATATTTGTTAATATTTCTATATTAATTTTTTGAACTCATGAAGATTTTTTAATACTTTTTGAACTCATGAATAAACTCATGAATATTTTTTGAACTCATGAATATTTTTAAATTTCATGAGAACTTTTTGAATTCATGAATATTTTTTCAAATTTGATGATATTTTTTCATATTCATAAATGTTTTACCAATTCACAAATGAATGCAACTAAAAATCCAAAAAAAAAGTTACTAATGGCGCACCAGGAGAAGGTGCGCCATTGCTATTAGGGTACTTATGGAGCACCCCTAGGCGGTGCGCCATTGGTATACCAAATTTTCAATATTTTTTAATATTTTTTGAACTCATGAATATTTTTAAATTCATGATAAATGTTTAATTCTTTAATATTTTTATAGTTCATATTCATAAATGTTTTCAAAAAAATTATTCACATTCATAAATTTGATGTTATTTTTTCATATTCATAAATATTTTCAAATAAAAAATTCGATGATATTTTTTCATATTCATAAATGTTTTCTAAAAAATTATTCACATTCATAAATTTGATGATATTTTTTCATATACATAAATATTTTCAAATAACAAATTCGACGATATTTTTTCATATTCATGAACGTTTTCTAAAAAAATTATTCACATTCATATATTTGGTGATATTTTTTCATATTCATAAATATTTTCATATAACAAATTTGATGATATTTTTCATATTCATAAATGTTTTCTAAAAAATTATTCACATTCATAAATTTGATGATATTTTTTCATATTCATAAATATTTTCAAATAACAAATTTGATAAATATTTTCTAAAAATCCAAAAAAAAGTTAGTAATGGCGCACTGGGGGAAGGTGCGCCATTGCTATCACGGGGTTTATGGCGCACCCCTAGAAGGTGCGCCATTGCTAACGTTCCCCCCTATGTATGTAGGTGTGTGCCTGTCCATCTCGCCCTTCTCCCATCTCGCCCCTCGCCTCTCGCCACCGCCGCCGATCCCCTTCCACCACCGGCGACCTTGCTCCCAAGCTCCGCCGCCCCTACCCACCCCCTGCCTCGCCTTCGCCGCACCCACCCACCACCTCCCTCGCTTTCCCAGCCCTCGAAATCCTAGAAAACCGCGGAGCCCAGACCCACTGCGCCGCCCAGACGCAGACCCACTGCGCCGCCGGAGACTTGGACCCTCGGAGCCGCCCCACCACTGCCCCCTCATCCACAAGAGGGCCATCCATGGACAAACCCCCCTTGGCCTGCGCAGCGACACGACACGGCGGCTAGGCGACGTCGCTGTCTATCTACTCCGATGCCGGCACCGCTCCGGCCTGACTCCGCCCCAATTCGATTCGGTATTGCCTTCTCCTCCTCTCTCGGTTCTTGCGCCTCCTGTTCCCTTGTCCTCACCTTCCTCTTATCCTACGATTGGATTGCCAAGGCCGTCGTTCCCAAGGGCTGCTCCATCGGAGGTTGGGGGAAGCAACCAGCCAGCCGTCCACGCCATGCACGGCGGGGCTCCCGCTCCACTGAGGAATGCCGGCTTCTCCGCCCCGCAAACATTGGGTACGTACGCAGGGGCGACAAATCCCTCTGTTCTTCTCTTTCGCCATGGTGGCTTGTTGCTCCCCAAATGTTGTTGTGTTTTATTCTTCTGGGGCAACGATCACACTAAACACACATCTTAAGTCTCTGATATATCGAAGGAGCACTGGTGAACCATTTGTCTAGCTGTACTGACAGCCATTGCAAAAAGTGAATCATTGTTAATTTAAGCTGTATGATTGCAAAAAGACTCTGTGGTTCAAGAAGCTAAAAAATGATTCAGATTTGTGACTATAGATAGATTATGCAGCTAAAGAAGTTAAAACTATATAACTGCAGATTGTTTGTAGGTGCTTCAGAGCAAAGATTCTGTAAGGAAAATGAGTTAGATTTACGTGGGTACAGATGTTTGCAAATGAAACTGCAGATTATTTGTAGATGGTTTTGAAGGTGACCACGTAGGTCAGAAGAAAAATGTTGCATTCAAGAATGAAAAAATAATTTTGGAAGTTTGTTTCACTAGCAGTATCATGAACTTAACCGCAAATAGCATGCATGTCCAGGAAAGTTGAACCAAAATTTTAGTCAGTGATGCAACTAGCTAGATGTCATAGATAGATGGATATCCTAATTTCATGACTGCAATTTGTGACTAAGTAGTGCACAGTATGTAGTTACTGAAAACAAAATGCAGTTACTAGCTAGCAAAGTGAGTGTCCATCGCCGGACGTCACGGGACTGGAGCCTCCGTCAGATGTCACGGGACTGGAGCCTCCGCCTGGCCGCTTCTTCCCTATCCCAATCCCAAACCCCATACAGAAACCCTGAATCCCCAATCCCTTCTACTCACCACATATGCTCATTTATTTTTCCTTTTGATGAACAACATGTTAGTGGATTAGTCAGCGGATCTGAAGGTCAGTGGATTCCGAGCAGCCAGATCAAAGGTAACTAAAGAAAACACCATTGCTCTATTATGCTTGTGATGGCCTGAATGATGGTGTAGAGATGATCTTTTGATTTTTGTGATGGTCAGATTTGTTACATCAGATCTACTAGACATGATTTGTTACATAGTTGTAGACATGTTCTATTGATACTTGTGATGGTCTCATAGTTGTAGACATGTTCTTTTTGATGCTTGCTTGAACAGTGCTAACAAGTTGCAAGAACAATATCACCCACCTAACTCAATTGTTGATAAAGGTGTTTGTGAACTTCTACTCGTTGGAGTTGTTGGCTTGGACACTTTGCTTTAGCATGATCTTCATGTTTGTCAAGGACATATGAATATTGGGTCACCTATAGGCTGTAGCAGCCTCAATTGATTTTCAGTGTTGATCTGTGTTGCTCAGTTATATATCAAATCAGTGTTTCTGGGGAACATTTATTTCTGAACATATCTAATGATTTATTTCATTATGAAAGAGAAATGCTTTCTTCCAAAAAAAGTGAAATGCTTTCTTATATGAAGTGTTTGCAAGACTACTTTTATGGCATTTATGAGGTTCATTTTTCTGAGCTTTTTGTGCTCCCTGCATCTTTCAGCTCTCATTTTTAGTGGAGTTGTTGAATTATATGCTCCTATTGGACATGTTTTGCGTGTTGATCCATCAATTTATCACATTGAGAAAGACTTGTAAAGATGATGATCATCTTGTACAGAAAACAATTTATGTGGTTTTGTCTCCGACCATCGTGTCGTGATGATTTTGCCGGTACCCTGAGAGGCCCTTGAGTTTGCCGGAATGTCAATTAACTTCCGTTCTGGCAAATTCGGGTACTCCATTTGTCCTATTTTCAGCAAAGGTCATGCTGAAATTTTCCGTGAATTTAAGCATGACTTTGCTAAAGTTAGGACATATGGTGTACTTGCGACTAACGCATGGGCCGTGGTATCTTAGTACTTAATTAAGTAGGATCAACTGCCTCTTGTGTTATACATATAGAAGTGTGATATCAACTCATAGTTATTACTAATGTCAGTTGCTCTCTTTCTGTGCCTTTTTACAGCATGAGCAATGCATAGTTATTACTAATGGTAAAATCTATTCTAGGTTCAGCATTTGAGCCATTATCCTAGGTTTGCCAGTACTAGTGCAGAAGCTCAAACAGTTCAGCTTTTGAGCCATTATTCTAGGTTTGCCAGTACTAGTTCAGAAGCTCAAGCTAAGGACTAGTTCTGAATCTTCTATCAACGGCTGATATGTCTACTGTCTCTTGGTGTTCGTCCTTCGAGAAGTACCTAGTTGAAGTGTCTCATGGTGTTATATTTGCAAATGCAAGTGTTCAGATGTCTATTTTGTGTTAATCAGAGGAAAAAGATTAGGTGTGCAGATAACATAACTTAGTTAAGTCTGACAAATACAGTTTGGACAGGTAGAAAGTAGAATTCACCATAAGCTTGGTTATATATGCACTATCATGTTAGGCTCAATTGTGAAATTTTGGATGTGAGATTTTTGACATGTGGTGTCCCTTTATTCTTGCTGCATTAAACACATATGCTGAATTCATGTGTGGACAGATGAAACCATGAGTTGTTTATAGTTCAGGAAAAGAATGTTATCATTATTGTTTGGGGAGTTAAAATAATCTATTTGTTGCACTTTGTGCACTTTCAAGTTGAAAACTGTTAAATGGAGATACTAGATTAGCTTTTTGAAGTATCCCATTAAATATTATTCATTACTGCCCGCTCTTAAATTTTTTTGCACAACTAATAAGCAACTGCCATTGGTGCCAATAGAGCCAAGTGATTAGGCCCAACTTAGAATTCTCCTTCCCTTTTCTGACAGCACTTGCATGTCACTGTTGGCTATTTTTTTAACTATTGCGCCATACTTGATAGGGTACATTATTAGAAGATACCCATATATATCAGTCAACCTAGGGTGCCTCGGCATCGATAAACCCTAAATGATGAAAACTTAACTTAGCATTTAGGGTGCCTCAGCATCGACAAACCCTAAATGATAAAACCTTGGCTTTTAGGATGCCTCGGGGTCGATAAAAAACTAAATGATGAAAGCTTAGGCTTTTAGGGTGCCTCGGCATCGATAAACCCTAAATGATAAAAACATAGCTTTTAGGATGCCTTAGTGTCGACAAACCCTAAATGATGAGACCATGATAATTCCTCAGTGTCGACCAACCGTTAAATAACACTGAGCCATTATGCCGTCACCCTTCAAGCTTTCCGGGCATTTGCAGCCCATAGCTTGTTCATTCTGTAGATTTCCAAAATTCAGTTTTGTACCGCACACCAAAGCCAACTTTTTGGCGACATTCCTCAAGAATTAGGTTATTTGGTCAACTTAGAGATCTTGTTCCTTGACAATAACCAACTTTTTGACCAAACTTTTTTCCTATTTAGAGAGAAACATGGCCCACAATGATGAGGCCGGCGGTTCGGGCAAGGCATTCTGGGAACCCGTCCCAGGAGATGGAGTAAGAACCTCACCGCTATGAGGACGCCGCTGAAGACACCGATCCCGACTACACAGCCCCTAGTGGCGTCGGGGATGACACCACTAATGGTGCCACCGAGGATGCCACCACTGATGATGGCAGCGCACGCACATATGGCAGCCAACCGAAGAGGCAATGGAAGGACCAGCGCCCGAACATGCTCGGCACCATGATGGAGGAATTTACTAAAGTGTCTCCAGTGGGCAGCCAACGGCGCCCCCAGAATTAGTCAAGGGGTACGCAGGACAGCTCGGGTGCATTCTCCGGAGCACCATCTGGATCAACACCGAGATCCTGAGGCATCATGACCGAGGGAATTTGCGCAACCTCCTTTTCACGAAGATGAGCACGGCCCTGGCTACTTGGAGAGCCGCGGTGAAGAGAATGATTGAAAAGGTGATAGTTATGAGAAGATCAAGGAGAAAAATCCTTCGATCAGCGAAGCTGACAACCTGGAGTTCAAGATCAAGTGCGAGAGCAACGCAACCGCGGAATCAAGTCAGTGGGGGAAAGATATGCGGACTTGAACTTAGGGGTCCACAAACTTGGTCCTGGTGGTGATAGAGTGGCGGAACCTATATGGGACAAGGAGGACGCGGAGCATGTCGAGCAAGGACTACCGCCCCTCTTCGATAAATACCGTGACAAGCAGACCAGGAACTATGTCAGGGCCCGGTACAAGATTGACCCGGTAACCAAGGAGCTTACCACGGATCCAAAGACCAAGGCGCTTGAGCTTGTTCTGGTACGGAATACACCCCCGCGTAATTAGCTCCATATGGTTGCATTCTAATTAATGAAGCCAATTTTCTAAATGGTTAACGTTCCTTCCGCAGGAAACTGAAAGCAGTAGCACGGGTTGTCTCAGAGCTCCCCTCGGGACACCACTTTAAATAGGGCGTTGAACGTAATGAAACACGAGGATAAGCTCAGTAAGCCGACGTCAGCTGGTCGTGTGGCCGGCAAAGGCTTGTCCATGAAATGGTCAGAATACTATACCGCTGGGCGAAAGGAGAGAAAGACCAGCTCGGAAAGCCAGGAGCGCGAGGTTCAAGAACTCAAGGCACAAGTGGCGCGGATTCTGGAGATAGTCGAAGAGCAAGTGCGAGACCAACTGGGAGCGACGATCACTGCCATTATGCCTGCCTTGCTTGAGGGGCTACAGGCGTAGATTGCGGGCGGCCAATAGGGGCCGCCCCTGATTCCCTGCTTCACGGGCAGCAACTCGCACAACGCGCCGGCGGCGCCATTGGTGTCTCCGGCAGAGGCGACATTGGTGTCTCCGGCGTCGGTGCCGGCATTGGAGCTTAATGCACCCGGGTGTGGGAAGAATACGCCAGCCGGCACCTCATTAGCTAGCCGCCCCTCCGTCACTTGCATGCTCGCCGTTGGTGGTGCCTCAACATTTGCCGAGCTCGGCGCCATCACGGTAACTAAGCCTCTCGGTCGATGACTTCATCTCCTTGCCTTTGACTGGGCATACCTGACGCCCTACATGTTTTCGCAGGTCGCCGCCGACATCCCATGCACTCTCCTGCACTTCGTGAATGGCGATTTGATCGATGTCGCCAAGGCCAGAATCATTCAACCGGGCAACCGCCTGTTCCATGGTAATCCGAAGCCACCCAACGTGTATAGGGTTCAACTAGTTTGGGTGCTGCGGGGCTGTAACAACTTGTTACCTCCGTATCGACCCCCTCGGGCCGACGAAGATGATGTGATGACCCTCAGCACCTGCATAGGCTGGTCCATGCTTTGGCCGAAGAGCCAGATTCATTTGGGGCAGGGGACACCACCCCACAAACAACACCGCCAGTCGTGCCGGCGCCAAGCCATGGCAAGACCACCGGAACGCTACCGGACGACGACGGCGAACATATGGCCGATCCGGACATGCATTTGCCACAGGATCCGAACGATGACGACGGTACATTTACTAGGGTCGATAAGAACTTCAACGAACATGGGTACGATGACGAATTCTGTAGCGACCCGACCTCAGATGGTCAAGTCTCTGTGCTTTAGTGTCATCCCTGGATCGGTAATGCTGACACACACAGTACTCGAAGGATTTATAACAGAATGGCAATCACACACCTATTAAATCGAATGTCTCAAGAGAGAACTTATTACAATAACATGGCTTAAGGCCATCTAATACGATAACGGCAGAAGGCTTGGAAGATAAAGTGAGTCCATCAACTCCAACGGCATAGCTGAGCTGCACGGCAACGACCTAACGAACCTTACTCCTCATCTGAAAAGTCTGCAACATCATATGTTGCAGCCCGAAAACGGGTCAGCACATGGAATATGCTGGCAATGTAACACAGTAGAGCAAGAACAGAATAATGCTATTACTACATGCATATTTGGCTGGTGGAAAGCTCTATGGTTATAGTTTTTGCGAAAAGCCAATTTTTCCCTACAAGAAAGGAATATATTTTAATTTTAACTATCATGGTAGTTGAAACATCATTGAGAAGGTTCCTCCAACTCAATCCCAATTAAAGTGATTAACATCCCGATAGTATTAATTAAGAATGATGAGATACATGTGATAATCCAAATACTAGATACTCAAGAATTGAACATAACCGGGGACACGGCTAACCATGATTAGATTATACACTCTGCAGAGGATTGCGCACTTTTCCCCACAAGACTCGATCTCTTCCATTGGATTTCTCGCACTACACGGTGTTTGAGAAACGGATGACCAAGACACAGTCTTTCAGAAACATTAACTCTCGACCCCGGACAGACCATACCAAAACTACATCCCACTACCTATTGATCTGCCTCTTCAAGAGCTTCACGTAACTTACTCA
Source organism: Triticum dicoccoides (assembly GCF_002162155.2). NCBI lineage: Eukaryota > Viridiplantae > Streptophyta > Magnoliopsida > Poales > Poaceae > Triticum > Triticum dicoccoides. The sequence continues at coordinate 259,153,797 of NC_041382.1, forward strand.
ACTATGCTAGAGCCCATAATAGCTTGTGGCTGCACACAGAAGTTTCTAGCATGAATCACCTCAGTTCCCTTTGAGCCTGGGTGGTGGTCCATAGGAAGATCACACGGGTACTCCGGGATTTCCAAAAAATACAGGCAACACTGGGTTCCCCAGGTGCCTCAATCCACCCAGATGTTAAATTAAGTTGCCACCTTAAGTTGAACCATTAATTAACAATCTCACAGCTGTCATGGATTTCACTCAAACCCAAACCACGTCTACGAGCATAGCATAGCATAGTAATATAAGCAGCGTAGAAGTAACTCCCAGGGTTTGAATGTAACAGGGTAATAGGTTCTACCTCAACAACTACTTCCCAACCCACATGTTAATGACATCCTAATCATGCAATGTGTGAGGATTGGAACTAATGCATAAAAACTGGGTGATAAAAGGGATATGATCAAAGTGTTACTTGCCTTGCTGATGGTCTGCGAAACCTAGGGACTCGTAGTAGCACGCTTCGCACTCCGGGTGTTCTATCACAAACAAACAATAACATACATAAGCAACAAGCAAGAGATGCACAAGCAAAATTCAAATAAAAGAGATTGACTAGAAGGTTCAACTTGAGAACTCCGGTTCGCAAAAATAATCAAATCAAACGGATCAACGAAACACAAACGGCGAAAAAGAGAAGCTTCGTTTACTAATCTGAACCTAGGTCAAATTTTACAGTAGCAAAAACTTATTTGAGTTGGTTAAACAGAATGAGGGTTTCGAGACGAAGATCTAGGCGCTTGAATCGCCTGATTCTGACTAACGAGCGAAAACATAAACAGAAGCTAAGATCGGATCAGAAATCACGATCGAGAAAAACTCGTGGAATAAATCCCATAAAAGAAATCTGACGAACAGACTAACGAATGAGTGTTCGTTAGCTGTAACTAACGGGCGAAAACCCGTTCGTTAAAACCGGCGATCCGAGAAAAACGAACCGAGAAAAACCGGCGATCCGACAAACGTCCGCTGACTAGAAGAACCGAGAAAAACCGGCGATCCAAAAAAAACGAATCTAGGGTTCTCTAAAAAACCGAACGGTTTTAGAAAGAAAAACCGGCGGCGGATCCGGCGGCTACCCCCGGCGGGGCTCCGGCGAGGCGAGGGCGGCGGCGGGGCG